>NW_026262682.1:815699-1415699 GCF_021869535.1 Mytilus californianus
AATGGACACAATATTCAAGCTTGATACAGGTCTGAGTTTGGATTGTAATTAAATATTTGACATATTATAGGTTTCTGAATAAATGTAGTCAAAGAGCTTGAAATTGGTTATATGAATTGAATTTATATTCAATTAAAGATTTCTTGCTGTTGTTCAATACACTATGCTGTTGCGCAATACTTAGTAAATCTGTTGTCAGACTATAAACAAATAAAATTTATAAAATTCTAAAGGGAGCTTACATCAATAGATATAAACAATTCACCAAAGTTTCATAAGAATTGCTGAAAGCATTTTTGAGTTATTGTCTGAAAACTGGAAAATCCCCCCTTTTTTAATGAATAAAACCCTATAACTCGGAAATGTAAAATCTTAAATTTATAAAATTCTAAAGGGAGCTTACATCAATAGATATCAACAGTTCATCAAAGTTTCATGAAAACTGCTGAAAGCAATTTTGAGTTATTGTCCGAAAACTGGAAAATCCCCCCTTTTTTTATGAATAAAACCCCGTCAACTTGGAAACGTAAAATCTAATAATAGTAAACGGGCGTATAAAAATGTGAGGTTAATTATAATTGCGATATTCATCGGATTAATCGCAATTCTTCTGAATTTATAGTACAATAATTTACTGCCTTGTCAATGTCTGTTGTAACTGTATATTACGTGAGCCGAGGGTACCCAAATTGCACCTATTTTGACAGTTTTTTCACATACATTTTTTAAAGATCCAGACAAAAGTTTCCATTCTGTGTTTATTTTGTAGATCCGTATCCTTATTTACTATTTAGTTCCACCAATTTAATTTTGAATCCATATTGAATCATAGAAAATGGGTTTAAACCGTCACCTCCAAACAATCCATGATTCTGTAATGAGGAGTACCCAAAATGCATCCATGCTTTAATTCCTATCCTTGAAATTCGAATAACAGATGTTTTGTTTTATTTCTTAAAATATTTAGAACAATTTGACATTTAAGTCCATGCTTGCTATTCAATTTTTAAGATATTAATACTCGTATGGCGTAACATATTCTATTTGCTCATTTTTAAAAGATGACTTTTTGTGGACGTCACATGCTAATGTTTCTGTAGATTTTACTTTTCCAGTGAATACTTCCTCTTAGAAAAACCCCCAAGGGTGACTGGGGAATAGAAGTATGGTCACCATTGGTCTTCCTCCGACCGGCAGTAAAACCCGTGCTGAAGTGGGGCGTCCGTTTGGCTGTGCGGGATGTACAAATTTGCAGCCACGTCCGGTCAGAATGGGGACGTTAAATCCGATGCCTCGTGTAAAGAGAGTGCCACGCTCTTTGCACGTTAAGAACCCTTGCAACAACTCTTTGAGGGGTCCGTAGGTGACCTGTTGCAAGGCTAAATTTCTGTCCCTATCCAATATACCCTCATTTCCCGTGGCAGTCTAAATTTCTTCGACCATGATCCCTTAATCTATTATTACAGAACCTACCTATTGTATTTATTGTGAACTTGTTCTCGTCCTGAATATGCATGAAATATTTGCCACTGGACGTTAAGCAACCAACAATCAATCAATTAATCCTCTTAGAAAACTTGCAAGATTTGCTAAATAGGTGCAATTTGGGTACTTAGACGCAAGACATCATCAGCATGCAAGCAGTGCTCTTTTTCATTTTAATACTGATGATAACCATATCTAAAAAGAATATGTCAACATGGGCAGTCATGATATTAATAAGTCTATTATTATTGTCATGAGAGGCTTCCTTAATTTTTTGCTGGGATTCCTTCCTTAGAATGACGGTAATGTGAAGTGTCACAGTAAATCATTAACAAAGCCTTTCAAGAAAAATAATATTATTTGGACTATCATGTTCAAAATTGTTCTCATGTATTTTATAACCAACAAGTATATAAACTTGCAATTGGTCATATTGCTGACTTGGTTCTGGATTTTAAAAATATTGGTTCAAAAATAACTTATTCAAGGGGCAGGCATTTTCCAGAGAAAGACGCACAGTCCCCGATAAGTCCAAATAATAGGCTGTTTTCAATGTTTCTGATATCAGGGAGGGGGTGGCGTTAACGCTGTAAACTTCCGAGTATAGGGATCTATAAAATTCAGTCATGAAAGTTGAAATATACCGTCAGCACTCGGCAGAAAATATTATACTATGGACTTCACAATTGAATTGGTTTGGTTGGTTGGTTGGTTGGTTGGTTGGGGGGGGGGGGGGGGGGGGTTACACCATATGTGACTGATCTCCAAATTACGTGTTCAGGGTTCCTTTGAGCAAGTTTTTGTGACCTAAGCTTCAAATTAAGGGCTCCATGATTTAAAGGTATGGATCATGGCTCCAGCAACGTGGGCTCCGGACGGAAGTCAACGGTGGAGCAAACTTTGTTATAATTTACAGATGTACCCAACCAGGATACCTGCAAAACGTTAATTAAAATGAATTTCAGGGTAAATGTTGAGAATGGGCTCTTGATATAATGCAGGGAAGTTGTTTCATTCGATATTCTGTTCATTTACTGACGGGACTCGATAAATTATTCAAATTTCAGATATTTTTTGCAGTCTGGTTTCGTTTTGACCACGTGTGTAACATGCTTGCCAACACTGAACTCGTTTTATCTAATACTGTGTCGTTTTTCGCCTTCTGAAGCGAATGATTAACAAAACAAGCAACGTATGTTTCATAAATTTTACATATTTCGTGGCTTACACTTACTTTTCTGGCTAGATTTTCACGTAGAAGTGAAAATAATTTCCGCTGCAAGGTGCTTTACATTCTGCAAACTACAAACATCTGTTCGACGGCGATCGTCTACTGATTAGTTGATCATCAAAAGGAGGCGGTGTCCACAAGCCGACAATCTCGGCACAAAAAACAGCTATTGCAACCGTTTACCATAATAATTAAAGCACAAACATACAATATTCGTGTTTCAGTACAAAAATTACACCATATGGATACCTGTTTTTAATTAACAGGCATGTATGTAATTTGATTTCATACAGTTTTATCGATAGACGCAGCTTAGGTACTCTCCGCCATTAATGAATATATGAATACATAATGAGGTACCTGCGGGGTTATCTGCCCCTGACCAAATCTAATCGAAATTGCCTTAACATCACTGCGTTGCACTTAGTTAAAGAGCCTTGTTGTTTAATGTACTATTATCTTATTTAGAAAAAGGCAACGAAACAATGGTTTTTGTACTAGCAAATTCCAAATGTATGCATAATGCTGAAGCCATGCAGAATTGGGGTCTACATTTCATTGTAAAACTGAAACTGCGTTGAAGCATTTTGCACAGTTTATTCCATATTGGTCCTTCTAGTTTAAGGTTGCAATTCTGTAAATACAGACAATGCAATTTCCCATAGGAACTCCCTTTGCGGCTTAAACTGTGACACTTTTACTATGAAGTTTCGTGAAAAATAATATCCCAGAACGGAAAGTTTATATGCACTACTATTTTATTCAAAGGTCAAAATATAGGGCTGTGCGGCATATTTTCAACATGTTTTTGCCCTGAACTTCTAAGAGTTTAAACTTATACTAAAATTCTATACTACACTTACCTCCATTTTTGGACATCCTAAGAATTAAAATTTAGACGCTACCATATTTTTCTATACTGGTTACATTCCCAAGTGATGTCTCTATGAGATGAAACACAAGAGATCATCAATGGGAACCAGTACGTTAAAAAATTAACATACATATGAATATTAAATATCTCCCCAAAAGAGGCGTGGTTTGAGAAACAGCTGTATTTACAAAGTGCAACCTTAATGCTATAGTTGTTTTCAAATCGATGTTCACTAGTGTCTTTCTTTAAGAATAAAAATATTTTTGATATGGTCTCTGTTTTCAAAATCTGTAGGAGGTTTTACAGTCTCAATTTGTTCACTCGCATTAAGGGTTTCATCTATTCTGTTGATTACCTTTTCTCTGGAATCTTCAATATTTTCTGCCTAAACAAGCCTTCTCTGTCTCATTTTCATTGATACTTTTTGAAGAAATTACGCCGATAACGAAAAATGTAGTTTTTCCACTGAATGTGTGAATGTGAATTAAGAATTTAATTGAAGTGTATTTCAACTTGTTTTCTCAATCATCTTTATTAAACAAATATTGTTTATTGAAATCATTACCAAAACATGATTAACAAAGGAAGAAGTTATCTATTTTTGCAATTGTATGAGAAAATCCCTGCACCTTTTTAAAAAAATAATTTTCTATGTTGGCAAGGATATAGAAATTGACAGACTATCAGATCTAGATGAAATTGATGATATAGAGGATGAGGATGGACCTGCCACTAAAATATAAACCACCAGAGTTCGCTGGCAAAAGAATGAAATAAAAGAAATAGAGGATTATGACAATATATGACAAAAGCAGCAGCACTTGACCGAACTAACCATCTTGATTATTTTTCTTACACATTTAATATATAATTAAAGTTTAAACTCCTGCCCCAAAAAACAATAGTGCACACGCTGAAATGTCTCGCCTTCATTACTAGTCATTGATATTATGTTGATAGTCCTAAATATAAAGCTTTACTGCAACTGTCACATAAACTTAACATTCATTAACCAAGAAAAATTCATAACCAAGAAAACTAAACATTGACCAACCATGAAAATGAGATCAAGGTCAGATGAACAATGTCAAGCTAACAATTCTTCTATACAACAAATATAGTATTATAACACAGAAGACAAATTACAACATTAAACAGTACATTAGACATAGTAATATATATAATCAGTTCATAGAGCATCTTCTTCATCACTATCAGTGGCATCAACTTCATTATGTCAAATAGGAATAAGATAATAAAAACAAACTGGTCATATGTAAAATCTGTAATGCAAAAAATCTTGACCCTTGACATATTTTGCTGTAATGATTTATTTCATTATTAGTTGAATTTCATTAAAATTGAGATACTATAGTTATTTTACTTTTTTAAATATATTATTTTGATATGAATGATTGATTTCAATTGAACATCGATACGAGAAATTAAGATAGAGAATATCATGCCTTTTCATCATGATCACTTTGTTCCACATAACTTGTGCAAGTGCTGTTACTATTAGATGGTTTATCTTCAGGCAACATTTATTTCTGTATAAATTTTAAATGTTAGATTATTTGTGAGTCTTATTTATGTCAACTTAATTAATTGATTTTTTTCTATTGTTAATGAAATGATTGTAAAAGAGGGACGAAAGATACCAGAGGGACAGTCAAACTCATAGATCGAAAACAAACTGACAACGTCATGGCCAAAAATAAATGTAAAAGACAGTTTAAATCCAAACGTTAATAATTTGCACATCTTTATCAAAAAGTAAGTTTAGGTTTATTATTACCTCATTGTAATATGCATCAGAAGAATAACTATTTTTAAATTTATTATAGCTTTTAAAATTGTAAAATGTGAACATGCCTTCTGAGCAATGAAAAATTGACATTAACTTTATTATATCAATAATGTTAAAAAGATGTGTGCTTGGGTAAATGCATTTGATAGATTTTGAATGTCTTTTCTATTTGGAATCTAGATACATAAGTAATTGTTTCATCAAGTAAAAATATTAACTTATTATTTTTATATTGTGCAGTCTTGCCTTAAATTGTGGAAAATTTTCAAATGCTTTTGAAAAATCTTGAAAATTATCAATCTCTTTCAGCAAAAGTTCTGAATTATTTTTATTTCATTAAGTGATTCTTCCATAACGGGTATGTTCATGTTTTTATGAGCTTCCTGCAAGTATTGGGCTGGTGTTTGCATAAGTTGCAGGGCACTATCTTTATCTCCAATTTATATATAGTTTGCAAATAAAGACCAACATGGTCGAATCGATGCCTTCATGATTCTAGCAGATTCTATAATATTTTCTTCACACTATCTGCTGTTATGTGTGGATTTATTTTCATATTCATTTTCAGTTTGTCAATATTGCTGAGGAGATTTGTTGCATTTAGCTTTACTTTTTCTAGCGCTTTGATAATTTTCCCAAAAAGAGAATAAAACTAGAAAATCATTGGACTGCCACATTGTTCTTACTTGATGAAAATAACATGTTGTTGTGTTTAACCACGGTAACACGATGCCATTCAGTATTGCATGATTATTATACCATTGGTACGATGATGTTGATGTAGCTGAAGAAATGAAATATCAGATTTCAGTCCATTCTCTTCCTCCCCCCAAGGGTGACTGGGGAATAGAAGTATGGTCACCATTGGTCTTCCTCCGACCGGCAGTAAAACCCTTGCTAAAGTGGGGCGTCCGTTTGGCTGTGCGGGATGTGCAAATTTGCAGCCACGTCCGGTCAGAATGGGGACGTTAAATCCGATGCCTCGTGTAAAGAGATTGCCACGTTCCTTGCACGTTAAGAACCCTTGCAACAACTCTTTGAGGGATCCGTAGGTAACCTGTTGCAAGGCTAAATTTCTGTCCCTATCCAATATTCCCTCATTTCCTGTGGAAGTCTAAATTTCGCCGACCTTAACCCCGGACGTCCCCATTACAGAACCTACCTATTGTATTTATTGTTAATTTGTTCTCGTCCTGAATATGCATGAAATATTTGCCACTGCACGTTAAGCAACCAACAATCAATCAATCATTCTCTTCCACTGAGATGTATTAGCTGAATTTTTTTGTCAAAACATATTGAAAAAAAAAAAATAAAAAAATTCTTTAAAACGTATCATTGGATCCTCCACTTCTTTGTCAAGCATTTCTTGAGTTTCAACAGGCTGATTTAAAAATTGTTGTTCAGGATTTTCTGATTGACTTGGCAACAGAGGAAGCAGCCATTTTGAATTTTTCCTAGCATAAACATTTGCGTTTTTTTGTTGTTGTAACATCCTCGATATGGTTTAGAAATCTCTGCCACCACCTGTGCTGTGTATCAACAACATTTTCCGAGAATAAAAAATTTGCACCTTTTGAATATTTGTTCGTGTATTAAAGCTCAAATTTGTAATTTTAAAACTTGGTATTATCACTTTTGGTAATCTTTCCGGTAACTGTTTAAGCATTTATTTCTATGGTCTATGCTAAAGGCCTTTGCATTCCTCTATAACATTGTTTCTTTAATCCCTGGAGAATTTGTAATGGAGCGGCCCAGTTTGTCTCGTTACTGGAGTTATATTGGGTTCTAACCATTCAGGTCATTATATAATACTTGGATTAGTTGACTTGATGGCAGCATGTTCAAAATATGCTCCATTGTTTCTGCATCATTTTTCCTTAGGTTATTTGATAGTTTACTGAATGCAGCATCTATATCCGCATGAGTATGCCCAACCATTAAAAATGACAGATGAACCTAGAATCACAAGAGAAGTGTATTTGATTACTCTAGACTTATCTATGGCTATTCTTTTTACAAATTGTTACTATATTCCTCTAGTCTGACTGGCAAACTGTTAGTTAATATGGAAAGATAAATATGGACATAGTATAGTATGCTATTCTATTTTTGCATATATATAATTCCCCAAAGGGTGACTGGGGAATAGAAGTATGGTCACCATTGGTCTTCCTCCGACCGGCAGTAAAACCCTTACTAAAGTGGGGCGTCTGTTTGGCTGTGCGGGATGTACAAATTCTCAGCCACGTCCGGTCAGAATGGGGACGTTAAATCCGATGCCTCGTGTAAAGAGAGTGCTACGCTCTTTGCACGTTAAGAACCCTTGCAACAACTCTTTGAGTGGTCCGTAGGTGACCTGTTGCAAGGCTAAATTTCTGTCCCTATCCAATATACCCTCATTTCCCGTGGCAGTCTAAATTTCTCCGACCTTAATCCCGGACGTCCCCTATTACAGAACTTTCCTATTGTATATATTGTTAATTTGTTCTCGTCCTGAATATGCATGAAATATTTGCCACTGGACGTTAAGCAACCAACAATCAATCAATCAATCATATATATAGTAATGTAGAGGATGTTCCGATATCAAGAAATCTTCACTTTCAATAATACTTAAAATTCAAATTGAATCGGAAGATGATGAATGAAAATGCTGTTATTTATTTCCAAATCTATCTGATCTTAATATGACACAGACGACAATATTTTAATAAGATGTAACACACATACGAAAGTAAAACCCTACTTTGAGAATTGCCTGTTTAACGGTTTATGATCCTGATTTAACCATTTAATTAATATTTGCAATCAATTGTTCAAACTTAGATAAACACTCGAATGACAAGAAAAGATATTGAGGGTTTGGGTGATATAAAAAAGAGTAAAACCAAAGCGCTGACCAAATTTAATAGAGCCATACACAGACTGTGCTAGTAAAAAAATTGAAGCGTTTATTTCAAACTTGTCATTAAGAACCCATAGTTTAATCTGGGCTAATTTATTAAATGTAACACCCCAAGGGTGACTGGGGTATAGAAGTATGGTCACCATTGGTCTTCCTCCGACCGGCAGTAAAACCCGTGCTAAAGTGGGGCGTCCGTTTGGCTGTGCAAATTTGCAGCCACGTCCGGTCAGAATGGGGACGTTAAATCCGATGCCTCGTGTAAAGAGAGTGCCACGCTCTTTGCACGTTAAGAACCCTTGCAACAACTCTTTGAGGGGTCCGTAGGTGACCTGTTACAAGGCTAAATTTCTGTCCCTATCCAATATACCCTCATTTCCCGTGGCAGTCTAAATTTCTCCGACCTTAATCCCTTAATCTATTACAGAACCTACCTATTGTATTTATTGTGAACTTGTTCTCGTCCTGAATATGCATGAAATATTTGCCACTGGACGTTAAGCAACCAACAATCAATCAATCAATATTAAATGTAATATATTATGTCACAAGTTTGATGATTGAAGTTTTTTACGACCTTGACCTACTTTACAAATTGTCCATAAGAAAGTTTTATAAATAAAAACCCTAATGACCTACAAAGGTTCCAACCATTGATTGTTTGTGTTAAATAACATGTTTGTATCTAGGAAAGAACAAATAGAAATGAGGCCTCATTTCTCATTTTCCATGACGGTGTATACTAATTGTAAATGAAGAACTAAATAAATGTAAAAAACAACATTGTTTTGGATTACACTGATGAATTTAATGTCTTATATTGACATATATTTGTATTACTTTGACTGATAAAAGCATTGCTAATTCAATTTGTATTGCCAATTCTCACTAACTATTAATATTAGTGCATACCATGAGGACAGAATACTGTGAAAATCCATTGAAGGAGAGATAGATGACTGTTTCCCTTATTTGTGCACACCTTTTCACTCATCTTTTTATCCATTGCATACATTCCTCTCCTTCTGATTTGTTTTAGATTTGGGAAGAAGGCAAGAGAATTTTGTGTTATCATTTCCTAAGTTATATGTTCTGCCATATAGAAAGTTTTGAGTGTAATCTCAACTACTGCACTGAGTATGGTTAACAGAAATTTGAGAATTTCAGATAAAGCAGTGTTCAACTGGAACAGAAGTGGATCTGTACTCTGTATATGCTTCATTACATTGAGTTCTTACAAAATCTGTGCGATTAATGATGTACTACTCATTGGCAATTTCGTCATTTTGGAATGCTGCACACACTGGTATGTTGGTTGCAAGCATTCTGATGAATGCTCTTTACTCCTCTGGGCATGCATGACAGCAACCTACAAGATAAGGAACTTAAAGTATAAGCTGCATAAGAAATTAAGCTTTTTAGATGAAATCGTTATAATCATTATAGATTTACTGGTACCGTATAGCAGGTTATTTTCGCGGGTTTAAAATTTCGCGATTTATGTTCAACATGGTATACAAAAAATTGTGGCAATTTTTATTTTGGCGGATTGTTTAAATCCTAATTAAATATTTTGGTGGATACTGAAATGATTGCAGTTTAAAAGTTATAAAAAAACCCATTTAAATCAATATATAAAAATATGAAAATGTGTTATAATTGCCGAAATGTTATTACATATAATTCTTTCATGAGGTACACAATGGTTTACATATAAATCTTCCATGAGGTACAAAATGGCATACATTTAATATTCCATGAGGTACGAAATGGTTCAACTTTAAAATACAACGTTCTTCAATTCCCTGTAAACACATCACTATGTTGCATAGATCGATATAGAGTAACATATTCCCTATCGAAAGGGGAAGTGTTCAGATAGTTCCGCTCATAAAGAGCAATTACCTCACTCTTAATATCAGCATTATGTTTGCACAACCCACAAGGAAAGTGCATCATATCGAATTGGTTAATATTTTTCTTAGGATTACTAACAGGCATGGGGCGATTACATGTAATGCATTATATAAAAATTACTTTGACAAAAGCATGCATTAAATTACAATTACATGCACTTATCAAAGTAATGCAATATATTACAATTACTTTTACAATTTTTATATAAATAATTATTTTTAAGTTTAAAAAAAATAAACATTTTGAAAAACAACATGCAGTCATTCTAGATTCTAGCATATGTAATAACTGTTCGGTATACCTAATACTTTTGATTATCAAGCATAAATTCTGTTCAATATAACAATTACTTTTTAACATCATAAGGGTTTAAAGGTACATGTATAAATGTCTGTGATTTCTCTAAACAGAAATTACAGAAATGAAGTTTAATATTTATTTTAACTAATGTAAACTTCACTTTTATAAATATACATTTGTTTTATTAATTCCAATCACAATTATTTACTGAGAATTTCTTTCTTACCTATATAATAAACAAAGAGATTAATATATGACCAAGTGTTAAAATGGTAAAAAGATTGATAATCAAACAAACTAACAAGTGGTTTATGACAATGATCAATTTTCTGTTATTTAATCATGATAAGCTATTCATTGATGTTTTAACAACAATAAAACATATTTACAGCAATGCTTTTCAGGTAAAAAAAAAAATAATTTCCAAATGATCATACTACTAATTAATCCAGAAATCTTAAATTCTGCATTAGCCGACTCTCTAACGATCTCTAAATAAAATCATCATAGATACCAGGATTAAATTTTGAATATACGACAGACGCGCGTTTCGTCTTTAAACGATTCATCAGTGACGCTGGAATCCAAAAAAGTTTAAAAGGCCAAATAAGGTACGAAGTTTGAAGAGCATTGAGGACTAAAATTCCTTAAATGTTTGCCAAATACAGCTAAGATAATCTATTCCTTAGGTAGAAAAGCCTTAGAATTTAAAATAATCAAAAGTTTAGTAAACAGTAAATTTATAAATATAACCATCATCATGTCGTTAAAAACCAATGTACTGAAAGATATACAGTATTTGAAAAAAAGTAATGCCATGTAATGCAATGTAATGCATGAAATTACACAACTTTTTAACGTTTAGTGCTCCTGCAATCCTACTTATGGAGACAGAAAGAGCTTCACATCGAAAACAGCACATATAGTGGATCTTATGACTGCTACATCATTTGGTTCTTCATCTTCTGTAAGTTCAGGTGGCTTTAGGCTATCACTACAGTTTTGCTCTGTGAAAATCCCCACTATATGACGATTTTGGCTTACTAAACATCATCAAAGTGTCAGTACAAGACCTTCCTGTATTTACATTGCCAGTTGTTATGAACTCGCTTATCATTATTAGCACTGGCCCTATATGCTTGCAAGATCCACGTGACCCCCCCCCCCCCCCCCCCCCCCCCCCCCCCCCCCCCCCCTTTTCCAGCTGAACATTCACAATGTGAGTTCAGTTGATCACAAGAGCTCTTTTTTTACGTCGTAACTACAATCCCCTTCCCTTTTCAGAAATGTGACCTACCGAATTAGACTATTTACCGGGTTTGTAATAACATGAGCAACACGACGGGTGCCACATGTGGAGCAGGATCTACTTACCCTTCCGGAGCACCTGAGATCACCCCCAGGTTTTAGTGGGGTTCGTGTTGCTCGGTCTTTAGTTTTCTATGTTGTTTCTTGTGTTCTATTTTTTGTCTGTATGTCTTTTTCATTTTTAACCATGGCGTTATCAGTTTTTTTTTTCGATTTATGAGTTTGACTGTTCCTGTGGTATCTTTTGCCCCTCTTTTATGCACAAAATAGTATAAAATGAAAAAATAAGTATATACATGTAGGTATCTGCAAAATGTAGGACAGTCAATATTTATAGGTTTATCGCAATAATATATAGTTTGGTTATAATTTATTGATAAACAAATCAACATTCAAACTTAGAAAAACATATTAAATGATATACACAATGAAATCGACATTTACGGGAGTACAGTAAAAATCGCTGTATCAATCGATCTTAGTGTAGGAAACGGGCCCGTTCTCCTATCTTGTACGTCGGGAAAATGACCCATAAATTCTGTGCTTATCTAGTTTTTACTATAGTTAAGAGTGTTCTAACATATATGTAAATACAACTTGAACTGAAGATATGACACATTTATATGCTATAATAAATCAACACCATTAGTACACTTGCGTTAAAATAATTTCTAAAGTTCGTTAAATATGTGAACATTATTTTTTAATACATTCTGAGGAATCTTACCAGATTTAAATTTAATATTTTGCAGTTTGAACTCTTCCCATCTATCGTCTGGTTTCCGACCTTCTTGCATTACTTATGATAGCCACATTACTTTGTCTCCAATTACCCAAATTGAAGGAATTACATCTTCTTTTCTTTTTGTTCGTCTCCTTTCCAAACAGCCCTGCACCACAACTTTTTCCTCAACTCAACTGTTTCCTGTCATAAAATTAAGTCGTCAAAACAAACTTGAATGATACAGCAACTTCAAAGTATACCTCTGGATTTTCAGTGTTCATGTGTATTGAAAAATTTGAGACTGTTAAAATGTATGTGTAGTAAAATTTTGCATTCCCCACCATTGGCTCTCCATACAGGATTGGTATGTTGAAGTGCCTGGTATTAGAACTCAGCCATTGGTATTGGTGCAGGCCATAAAATGAGGCCCAGGACAATTGTGCTGAACCAATGGTGGACCCCAAATGTCATCTGTATCATCAAATAAATTCCTAAGTGGTTGCAAAATTTGGTGCTGTGGAGCCTACAGAGCTCTTCCTTTGGTAGTCTGAGATACTGATATTGGGAAGCCATACACAAAGCATGAATCAGGATCAACTTAAAAATGTAATTGTCACGGTTAAATAGTAATTGATGAGTAAAACTAATCATTCCTCATACATGTTCCCGGAATTATAAACTATATTGAAATGCATATCTGAAACTTATTTTACAAATGTTCTAAACAAGAATCAACGTCACTTTCATTGAAATGGGCCAAAACCTTATTATTGGGGGATATTAGTAATTATCGATCTTGTAATTGGTTGCTTTGAATTTTTTTTTCTGGATATAAACCATTTCTTTCAGGTTGCAATCCTGCATTGGTTATGTGGTTTCTGGAAAAGACATAACCATTATGGTCATCTTGCTCAGCTTGATGCTTCAACTGAGCCAGCTAACTTACAAGGTCACATGACTCCATCTTTGCTAGAAGGCACATCAAATCTCCCAAATAGAAGGAAGAATTCAATGCATGCTCCAAGTCGTTTGTGCTACGGGAATCTCTTGTAGTGAGGTAGGCAGTACTACAAAATATAAACAAATTAGATACGTCTAAATAACCCTGGTAAAAAAACTGCTGCGTGTTGCACTTTAGATTTTCTTAAAGATTTATATATATGACTATGACTAACTTACTATTACCTACATGTATATATTAAGAATACTGAGTTTTTTCAATAGTAATGTCTTTTGAAACGCGCGTCTGGCATAATTACAAAATTTAATCCTGGTATCTATGATGAGTTTATTTAACAGTGTATATTCCCTTGCATAATTAACATTTGCATATACATGTATTATTAATTAGAATATTACTTACTTCAGTGGTTTCGTAATGGTCAGGTTATGTTCAGTTTTTTTTTTTTATAAATTGTTATCACTGCATCTACCACCTAAACCCTCTGAAACATGATTGATAAAACCAGAAAGGACATATGCTCATTAAGAATTTTGCTGTGTAATTATGTTTATAAACGCTCCATGTCTGAGTTGCAACCTCTAGATTATTGGGTATCTCTAAAAACAAATCGGTTCAATCAATATGACGGACATCACTGTATTTTGATCCTTTGGAAAGAAGATGGTAACTTTGATTTAACCGCCTCTTTTAATGGGTTTTAGACCCAATATCTTATTGTACTGATAATGTTTTATCCAAGTAGTAAATATGTTTGAAGCATGAGTAGTAGAAATTCTCAATCGGTCCAACAGATCGTCAAACAACAGGCCTAACCTTAAAGTCGTATGAAACGAGTGACTGGTGAAAAATAATGTTTATCCAATTCTAAAACCAATGCATGTATATATCACAAACTTAGTCTTCTGTGCACGATTTTATCATTTCTTTCGCAAAATTATCGTTTATTTGTCCTTTATTTTTGGGTCTCTGTCGGTGATGATTTAACATATATGGTAGATAAATAATTGCCGTGTTTTGAAGCCGTAGTTTACCGATTATCACCTTATAATAAACAATCAACAAAGAAGCATGGATTGAGCACGTGTATAAAATGTACAATCAGATAAAAGTATATTTCAATGACAGGGTCACGCTAATGTCACATGCAGAGGAAAATATTTCGGCGAATAGCTTTCTGGAAGCAGGCAATTAAAAAAGGTAAACTTCTTAATGTGGACAAATTAAAGAATTTTCTTTAAAAAAAAACATATGTACATCAGTTTATAATAATGAAATTTACACCACGAAACAGTCGATGAACACCACGATACAGACGATGAACACAACGATACAGACGATGAACACAATATAACAGGATAGAAACACTACAATACAGGCGATGAAGACCAATACACAGATGATGAACTCGTCAACACAGACGATGAGCACGTTGACATAGACGATAAAAACCATGACACATACGCGGACTACCAATAGAACGATAGACCTGATTATTACACCCGAGAGGAAACTAATAGCGAGAGCAATCTAATAGAGAAGAAGAATCACACGAAAATGGTGAAATGTAATATGAGTGCAAAGATAGTGTAGCGAAAGATGAGTTAACAACATAATCCACCATAAGCCTTCGTCGTCAAGTGGAGGTAATGAGAAAGAGATCTCATCAACAGCACTGTGTACCCCATACTACCCACAACATTGAACGTGGAGAAACTCTACCTCGAGAAATTCAATATATTATCATCAATTTGTGTCTTCTACAAAATCCTTCATCAAGGTCTTAATTATTTTCTTAAGTCAATTTGTACAAACAGTCCCTGTCCGAAGACTACATAGGAATTTCTGTTCTTCTGAAAGTACCAAATCATGTAAACGTTAGGCGAATGTTAAGAGCTTCTGCACGTGGTAGTGGTTTGATTGTGGCTATTCGTGAAATTATTCAAGACCCGTCATGGATTAACGCATGCCATTTTCTAATCGAACGAGAATCGATTAACCACACACTGTTGACCAATGAGATATAATGTATCGTGGAGTTGCCTTCCCACTGCAAAGTAATTTCGTTTAAAATCTTTTTTAAGATCACTATCCAAAATACAACAGACAATTTTACATTCATCGTGCGTAAATAAATATTATGCAACGACGAGTTAATCCAGCTATGGCAGTATTCCTGTTGTAGCCGAAATTTATTAAATAATCTAGAGTAATGCCAACAAATCGTAACAAGAAAATGCCGTAGACTATAACATAATGAATGGTGAATATTTTTTTTTTTGGTTTTATTTGCATATACATAACTGCTCACTTTTAATCAGCGGTAGTTTCTGTTTATTTTTAGGGGCAATAAATAAAACCTTCTCCAGGAGAAAGGACACAGTTTTCAATAAAGTATGTTTATATAAATGTCATAATACATTGCAAATGAATTTATTATACAGTTTCCAAGTCCTGGATCTTCATTAAAAAAGTCAGAATGATGGTTTTGTTCTTGTTTCTAATTTTCTTCCATTTCTCATTATACGACGGATCCTTAATATTTTCTAGATCTTTCTTAATTATATCAATAATCTGCGATTTAATTTGTTTTTCCACATCAAAATAGTCTGTTCTGTCGGAAGGAAATACAAACACTGGACACAGTATTTGGTTTACATTTTTCGATAAAATTTACAAGGTCGTGGACCAGCCTTTTCCATGTTAATGTTTTGTGTTCTTCTTCCTCGTAAGGTTTTATACTATACACCGAAACTCAAATATTGCCATGCTAATGTCATATCCATAGATGTACTCATCATCAGCTTCGTTACTGTAAAAAATCGAAAGCAGATGATCTTGAACCTGAAAATACATTTTTTTTTATGAAATAAAGGCAACAGTAGTATACCGTTGTTCGAAATTCATAAATCGTTTGGAAAAAACAAATCCAGGTAACAAACTAAAACTGAGGGAAACACCTCTACTATTTGAGAAGATCAACAACACAACAGAAACACTAAAATGCAACACACACAGACACGAACTATAATATAACAATGGCCATTTTCCTGACTGAACAGGACATTTTAAGTAAAAAAAAAACACTGAGGATGTAATATATAATATCTCAGATTAAATGTTAAAATAAGTTACAGTAAAAAAGTAAAAAAATTCACAACCACATTTATATTTGATTACATTCCATGAAACAACACGTATTATCATTTTTGTTTATTTTAGGCTTTTGATATTAAAGAGTCAACATGGGCGGAATATAGTTGAACTATACAAGTACCAGGTGGTAATATCTATCAGCCCCAAACTGATGGGTTTGGTATTGTTGAGAACAGAATCAGTGCTACTGTGGCAGTAACAACAGAGGTAATTAACAGTTTAATTTGATCGCCATTCATCAGAAGTAAATCCATCATAAAATTCATGTTATATGAAGGAAAAAAAAACCATTTATTTTTCATTATACTGTTTTGAAGATTTGTTTTTGATTTTGTTTCTAATTTTCTAATATGTGTCTAAATATTTTTTTTATTATTATTGTATATTATTATGATAACATTACTCGATAAGATAACTTTCTTCTTATTCAACACTTTTTTTATTTCATTTTATTGAGAAAAAACCCAACTTTTTTTACAGAGTTTGACAGTAGACACTTATTACCCCAACCAAAGCAACTTCAACATTTTCTCCTGTTCAAGAAACTTTATGTAAACAGCAGACACAAACTACAACCTCTTATGTTAAAGACTTGTATGACGTAAACCAGGATAATTGTAGAATATGTGAGGAGGGGCAGCTTGACTCGAGAGACATGTGGGTAGGCTGCTCTTCCAAGGAGAATTGCAACTATTGGGTGCATGTCAAGTGCATTGGGATTGGTGTAAACACCAAGGCACCTCTCAGCGAGATCCTGTACCACTGCCCAAGACATATCACTCTAATCCATTAAAAATCATTGTTGATCAATTGCATATTATTTATTTATTTAAACATACTTATTCCATTCTGTCAACATTTCAGCACACTTTCAGCAACTTTGATTTGTCTGAAAGACCTGCTGGTATCCACATCTTTGTTTTCCCATTAAAGTTTTCCAGCACAAAATTTCCACTTTCTCCCTTTGATTCGTTTCCACTGACACTAAATGATTATTTTTTTCTTAATGAGGGCAAGTATATCATGCGACATTGTACTCTTACAAATGAATTTCGAATAAATATCTCCATGTAAAAGGGCATATAGAGACATAAAAAGTGGCAAAAATTTACACTTTCACGCTCGGAAAGCTGTAGAAGACGCGAGTTTCGTCTTCAAAAGACTCACCACTGACGATCGAATTCAAAAAAGTATTATTCACATTAATAGAACCTTTGCACAAAATTCAAAATTTACAGTAACACAATTTATTTTTAGATATTTCATAAACATTGTCTACAACTATTAATTAATTTATTTACTTCCAAGCAATTAAAACTGTCCAGCATATGTATAATTGGGTAGGTTAAAAAGGGACCACCCTTTGGTCGACTATCCTGTAGGGGAGTTGAGAATCAATTTTGAGCGATTGACTAGTGAGAATATGGCAGACGTATTAATGGAGGATTGTATTTGTGCCCTACTGTCACATATTTTGTTTTGCTTAGTGGCAAATATAATATTGATGCCCCTTATTCAAGTCTTAGTTGCTGCTGTGATCTGTGTTGATAGAGATAGAGAATATGTACATTGTACTGTTTAGAATACAGAATACAAATAAATATTGGCAAAATCAGGGGCCCGCAATCAGTCCTTATTTATCTAGACTTTCGCCACAAGTTGATACACAAGTGTGAGAACTGTTTTAAATCATTTGTTATACGTGAACTTCTCACCAGAGACTTGAAAATGAGCCAACAACAATGACAGCGTCGACAACAACAACAATGCTAATGAGAAATCGTGGTGTATTTGTTCAGAACCAGAGTATGGTAGAATGCTAAGGTGTGATGGTGACCAATGTTCTTACAAATGGTTCCACTACAAATGTGTAAACCAAGAGGAAGGTGGTTTTGTGCTAGCTGTGAAATATAGACATACAAACAATACCAATCGAATTACTTTATTAATACATAGACATTGCAAAACATTTTCAATCAACATCTTGTATTTATGCAATATATATATATATATATATATATATATATGTATTGATAAAAATAGACATACATCTACATGTTACAATTAAAAATTACATTATCAATAGCTGGAATGCACACTAATAAATGTAAGAATTATTGAAAAATGAAAACTTAAAAATATATATATCTATAATAAATAAATGTGGAAACAATTTTGCTTAAACTTTTTGAACTTAAAAATAATAATAGTTTGTATATATTTTATCTGTTATTGTTAATATGTACATTTTCATATATAGTTATTTTGTATAGACTTGTACATTGTATGACATAAATTATTTTGTAATACATCATTGTGTGAAATAAATTATTTTGAAACACATTTTTATATTCACTACAGCCTGTTGAATTTGCAATAAGTAACTTTCTTTTATCAAATAACTATAAATACAAATCTTTAACAGAGTTTTAAGACAAGTTTGGGTTGGAGATTACAAATTGCTGAACAAATGGTAACAATGCTGTCGGAATGAGGAACCATACAATACTCATGTTTGTTCAAACAATTTTAAAGTGTTTAAATCTCTGAATTGCTCTCTCAACATGGATTCTGACATGCGCTATTTTCCGGGTATGTTCTACTTCTTAGGCACTTAGTTGTTTGTTACCTATTGTGAATGCTTGCATAACTAGTGTCGCACTTTTGTTTTCAAGTTCTATTGATACCAAAAAACTTATCCCTATGCTGAATTTTGTCCAAATACCCACTGTAATAATCTTGTCGGATGTCCTACCACCAAATGCCTTTGATACAAATTAAACAGCTCCTGTTGGTTAATTGACACTAAAAATTCAAGTGTGTTATTGTGCTTATAGTTCGACCCGGTCTGTGCTCTATAGTAGTTAATTGGCCTGGTCGCTGACTAAAAATTTCAAAACAGTCAATAACACTGGAGCACCTTCGGTAAGATTGTTTAAAAAACAGATGGCATGTTGCTTAAAAGATATTCCTTATCAGACCATTGAAAAAGAATGTTTAGTTTGCTGGCTTATTTTGGAAGTCCTAGGTTAAGAATATCTGATGCTGTTGTTTTTGAGACACCGAAACGATAGGCAAGATTTTCATGTTGTAGGTTGAGTCTCAACTTCATCAGTGGGCATAGCAGAAAACTTGCTGGTGTCATTACTTGACATGATCGCAATATACAAGAATAAAATGACAACCACATAAATAGAGTTTCAGAATGAACACATGTGTAAAACTTTAATTTACGATAACTGACAGTAACAAGGTTTTCAAAATTTTGCTGACTGATGTTTGCCTTTAAGATGGTGTTTTCTGTTTGAAAGGTGTCCTATTTTTTTTTCAGAATACAGTTCTTTCCGTCAGTGCCTTTCCTTGACGGTGTCGGCTCCATGCTCCCTTGCCTATGTCATGGCTGCGAACCGCCAAGCTGTTAATTTCTTCCAGTCCCTAGGTGGCCAGAACATTGGTGTTGGTTTAACTGATACTTGTAGACTTGTCCATTGTCTCCCTCCTGGTTGAAATAAGGGCATCCCTCCTGTTTAAATAACGTTACCTCCCTTTCTGATAGGGAGTCCTTGGCATTATCTACCTCATCCGTCTCTATTTCGAACACCTCGTTTTGGCTCATCATTGATTCTTTTGTCTGACTATCCTGATTTCCCCTCCTCTTCCTCCTCGTAATCACTAAGCATTGGTAGATAGCTAGCGGGCTGATGATTTTCAGGCTTTCTTCAGAGGGTGTTCTTTGTTTGAAGCTTATTTTGGGTTGTTTGACTGTTGTTCTTTTCTGCTAGATGTAAGTCTGCAGTATTACCGGAATGTTCCTGGTTTGTGGTGGTGGTTTTTGAGGCAAGCATCTTGGATTTTTCTGATTGTTCCTCCACTACTGAATCATCTACTAGGTCATCTACCTACCATATGGAGTCCCATGATTCATGTTCTGGCTCCTCTCCTATATCCGATCTGCAAATTGTCCTTTGTTGGTTCCCCTGGCTTTTCCTCGACTTGACTTCAAAAGTCACTTTACCTATAAAAAGTTTCCTCACGTGCCTTTCCCCTATCCCCAGTGCCTTGGTCACCTGATTTTGAGGGTGCTTGGATTCAATCAATTTTAGTTCTGAACCAAAAATTTGTGGAGGCTCATGGTCTCACTTGGCAATCCCCATTCGTCGTACTAGATTGTCCTTAGCCTTTCATGACCCAATGTACCATTTCTACCTTAAACCATATCTCAGCTGATGTTTTCTTCATTCTAAGGTATGCTCTTTCCTATTTGTTGGTCTCCACCCATCCCAATAATGCTGCTCTTGTCCTAATAGCAATAATGCTGGTCCATTCTGATGGCTTAATTATGTTTATGTAATTTTCATTATTATTTTGTTCTGCCCAATTTGCTTTATTCTGTGAACCCCATCCACACCCTCCTATCGATAAAAACCGTTCAAGAAATGACAAATCCGTTTACTTACCTCTAATGCAGTATTCAAATTAATTTTATAATAAACTCATGAAAAATATTATAGTATTCTTTCCTACGCCAATTTGCATACACCCAATTTACACTATGGCAGTTGATAATATTTTTTTGAAATATGCTATATAGCCTATATGGACAAATTTTTCACTAAATGGTTCAACCTAAAAAAAAATACTGTAGGGTATTAAACCATGAGCAATTAAAAATTTCATGAAATGGACTAGGGTGGAAGGTATGGAATAGATATCTTTATTTGTGGCCTTATCAACTCTAAACCTACTTTTAAGCAACAGATCATCAAAGGACTTGGTAGCTATTAATTGTCTAGTTCTTCTATTCCAGGTAAGACCCTTTATGGAGACAGAAAACGTAACAGAGACTATAAATACTTTATTATGGCCCGATCAACTCTATACCTACATTAAAGCAACAGATCATCAAAGGACTTTGTAGCTATTGTTTATCTTGTTCGTTTGTTCCAGGTAAGATCCTCTTTGTTCTACACCTGAGAACCAGTACAAATATATGTTGGTGTCTGAAATTGTGATTTATATTGATTTGGTGTGTATATGAGTAGAATATGTTGGTGCAGGTAGTCTGTAATCTTTTCAGGTGCCTGAAGGGCTGGCATACAGTACTTTCAGTTTTTAAAAGTGGGCTAATGTGTGCTTAAGTTAATTGCAACGTGAAAAGAGATGTCAACTCATGTAGTCACTACAGATGACAAATGAGTGTTTTTTCCACCTGTAAGGTTTTTTTTTCATTTTAAATTTTCAAAAACAAAATAATACCTACATTTTTGCGCCTGTCCCAAGTCAGGAGCCTCTAGCCTTTGTTAGTCTTGTATTATTTTTAATTTTAGATTCTTGTGTACAATTTGGAGTTTAGTATGGCGTTCATTATCAATGAACTAGTATATATATTTGTTTAGGGGCCAGCTGAAGGACGCCTCCGGGTGCGGGAATTTCTCGCTGCATTGAAGACCTGTTGGTGACCTTCTGCTGTTGTCTGTTCTATGGTCGGGTTGTTGTCTCTTTGACACATTCCCCATTTCCATTCTCAATTTTATGTTTAGTGTATCTGTTAATTGAAATATTCTTCCTTGTTTGTTGAAGAATTCATGGAAAAAGTTCGTCAACATTTTTGTTAGCTGTCTATCTCATTTACCAAAATTTCCAAAATACAAAAATGTGCCAACTTCAAATTTTCAAAAACATTTTACAAAAGTGTTCCAAAAGTTTTGCTGGACTTAAATTTCAAAATATTTACCTACTCAAAATAAAAATTTAATATGAGTGTCTCATAGCTTTTTAAATTGAACAATAACTGTAATGGTTGCTAGTTTCCAAGTACTTCTTCCATTTAAATGATCAGATGTCCACTGTAAGCGGCAAATGATATTTTTTCATATAGTTTAATTTATCAATATCAACACTTCCATACTGAATATAAATAAATAACTACATATACTGTAAATCGGGAATTTTTTGCGGTAGTTTTATTTACAATACAATACAACACAAATATGTTTATTATAGTGACATTGTGTATAACAAAATATGTACAATATTGAAATATTTCAATTAAATTACACCCGGTCCAATGGACCTATAAGTCACTTCATATAGATACTATAGTATTAATTCAGATTGGCATCAGGAATTTTATATACATGTTAATTATTTAAATATAAGTGATGTCTGCGTTTTGTTAATGACTTTTCTAAGTATCGAGCTGTTTGTCGAGGATATTCTGACAAAAACTATTCGCGGTAGCAGTTCGTACGCGAAAAAAAACTACCGCGAATATTTAACTGGAAAAGATGTTTTTCCTACCTATATCGAAGTTTATGTGAATAAAATCTACTCAAAACATAGGGAAAATAGTATAGATCAGTATACCAACAACTTTTTAAATGACACTACTTGACCTTTGATTCTAAAAGTTTATATTCACAAACATTTATTAATAATAATGACAAATGGATTAAAAATTATCTCAAGTCTAATTCCGACACTGATAAAATTGTTATAAAAACAACACACCTTACAGTTAGGTGAAGTACACCTGTTAATCGTTTAAATACCGGTTAGCACTTTGTAACTGTCACATAGATCAAATGATTTATTAATTAACTTTTATCCCTGCGGCTTCGAAAGCGCTACTAATAAAGTCATTCTTTGTTTCTAATTGTTTTTCTGTTTACACTAGTCATCGGGCGTGCAGTGGTTTAATAACACTTAATCTCATGTCAATTTCAAATTTATCAAGTTTTTTCTTTTTTTGAGGAATTTTGCCACTTAGTCTGCATACCAATCTTGGAACTTTGCTCTTAAAATATCTTTATACACTTTGTTGACACGTAAGTCAAGCGGTTCGAACTGGTCTGTACATCCAGCTGGAACATAAACTACTTTAATATTGGTTCTGTGTAGCGCATCTAAAACGGATGCATGTCTATGAGCACTAAACACATCAAATATCGCTAAAGCAGGCTGTTTTAAGGGTAAATCAAGTTCATCACGTTTATCCGTCACATTCGGTAGTGACTCTGTGGCTTTCACCATTTTAACAGAAGAGAATTTTTTTTGTGTACCCCAATTTGAAGCATACTTATTACCTTTTGAAAAAGGACATTATTTCTGGTCATAAGTAAAGGGCATTTTTTTTTCGAGGACATTGTCTCCCCTTTTGGCGCGTTTTCTACCCCGGAGGAATTGGATTGTTTTGATCTTCCGGCGCTAGACTAATATATTCACTAAATGGTTCTAATGCACTTTTGAAATACTTTAGTAATTTAACATATACATAATGAATCATTATCAAACAATGATTATATATGTTAATGTACTGTAGATAGCACGAAGAAGTTCATAGCAGTACCAAAACATCCCATTTCAGCAAAAATTGATGTTTAGAAAATAACGTTATTTCATACCATAGAAATTTCAAAAAAATGCATATCATGTTTAATGTCATGACACATTAAAAGAATGCTATTCATTAAACATATACAAGAAATAAAACATTAATGTTATATAGTTAGCATGCAAACGTATCACAGAGGGGAGTCCATATGAAGTGGTCATAAAAGACATAACCAGACAAGAAAAGAAGATATCCAAAATAAAAAATCAAAAACAGTTGTCTCATTGGCAATCATACCACATCACTTTATTTTTATACAGATATACTATGCTAAACATGGAATACAGAAAACATTCATTGACCATTCATTGGCCAGAAATCTAAATAAAATAAAATTGGCAAATTGTATCAACACCTAAAAGAATAGCTAACTTTCAACCAAACTACATTATATATGTATCCTTATGAATAGAACAAATTTTGTGTTTATTTTATATTTTCAAAAGGACACTAGAAATAGAACATGGGGTTAAATGCAATATTCTGATTTTGAACTTGGTATATTTAAGCACTCATTGATAAAGGTAGAGATACACATAATAGTGATCATCGTGAACAGAGGTCAACAGTCAACACTGAGCTTCCTAAAGTTAGAGAAACACCAAAAAGTGATTATTTAGAACAAAGGTCAACAGTCAACACTGAGCTTCCTAAAGTTAGAGAAACACCAAAAAGTGATTATCTAGAACAAAGGTCAACAGTCAACACTGAGCTTCCTAAAGTTAGAGAAACACCAAAAAGTGATTATCTAGAACAGAGGTCAACAGTCAACACTAAGCTTCCTGAATGTGAATTACACATAATTGTGATTATCTAGAACAGAGGTCAACAGTCAACACTTAGCTTCATGAAGGTAGAATTACACATAATAGTGATTATCTAGAACAGAGGTCAACAGTCAACACTTAGCTTCCTGAAGGTAGAATTACACATAATAGTGAATATCTAGAACAGGGGTCAACTACCAACACTGAGCTTCCGAAAATTGGAGATACATACAATAGTGATTATCTAGACCTACCTATTGTATTTTTTGTTATCTTGTTCTCGTCCTGAACATGCATGACATATTTGCCACTGGACGTTAAGCAACAAGCAACCAGACAATCAATGATATATAAGGATCCATTAACATAGACAATTCTACTGATCTGTAACAATTCCATCTTCATGCCTTATAGATCATATAATGTGTTGCGACGCCAATTTTAAATTGACGAGGAAAGGTAACACCTTGCCACCGAAAACTTTAGTATTGTAGAGCTTAGGTGGTCAGGCATAGTGCAATGCGATTTGATACCACACTATCTCAGTAGCACTAGTTCAAAACTTGGCCAGGGAAGACTCAATTCAAATTTATACAACTAACATTGTTGGGCTGTTTTTTAGACTAATCATATAAATATTTATATTACCTTTCCTCGAACCTTGAATCAGCCACCTAGTTTATTGATAATTGTTCTTCACTTTATAGTAAATTCGACTTCTTTTTTTAAATTTAAATCGGCCACTTTCCTTTTGAATTATTTAACTTCATTTTACAATAAATTCGACCATTTAAAAAAATGCACTGATAGAGTTGATTTGGATGGCATAAGGCATATCGCTTCGTTTTGGTTACATATATGTCACCGATGTATGGGTGTTATAACGCAAATTATTGTCACAGAACTTTAAATGAAAGATATGGATCTAACAATAAAAAGGTAACACAGCTTTCAGTCATGCATGATTATAATACAAATATGGGGGGATATATCTAACCAAATGCAGACCAAATACCCATGTTACATCAATGGTGGAAAGTATTTTTCAACTGTATTTACATTATGATTGTTAACTAATTGATCATTCTTACAGAAATTCAACAGAAAATTTCAAACAAAGTACGAAATATCAGTATTCAGAATATATAAAAATTTTAGCATGATCTCAGATGGATATACAAAAAAGCAATAAAACTGAACAACAAACGTGTATGCCTTCATAAATTGACAATAGAATTAATTGTTACTATTCCCACTCAGAAGCGTCATTAAAGCTAAATAAGCTTCCAAGCACGAAAACTAACATTTATTCTTCATAATTGTAATTACAATTCTGGTTGAGAAAAGAGAGAAATAGCTTTACAAATTGGCATTCTGTTGATGAAATGGTAGCAAAACAGTGAGTGAGGGATAGAGGAAGGAAAAGAAGCTTTTTGAATTTGAATTAAATTTAAAAGAACTTTGGTTTAAAAACTTGATATCCTACGAAAAACGTCAATTCTTAATAGACTTTGTGAATATATTTGTTTTCATTAATATCATGCCTTTGATATATAAGAATAGGGAGATGTCGTATGATTGACAATCATATAGACAGAGATACCCAACTCCAAAAACATTAATTAAAGTTGGCGATTTAACGGTACACATCATACATCTATGAAAAAAATCGAAATGGGACATTTATTTAACCTAGTATTGTCTGATATTCAAAAACTAACATCATGGTTATAAACAGCACATAAAAACACAAAGATTAATTGAGTTAAAATCAAAAAGTGTAGTGTTGGACACTTAAAACCTAAATATGACCTAATGTGAAAACAAGGCCCAAAAATTAAAAAAAAATCTAAATGCAGAATAAGATGTAGCATACCATGGAGCCGCAAACATTCAGTTTTGGATGAAATCAAACAAAGATTAATTTTGGACCTTGAAATGTAAACTATTTAAAATTACGGCCAAATATCAAAAATAGTTATACAAGGTAAGAGCACTCCCTCCTTGTATACAAAGCAAGTAACATCGTGGAAAAAATGTATATTGCCACAGGGAACCCCCCATAAAAGAGGGACGAAAGATACCAGAGGGACAGTTAAACTCATAAATCGAAAATAAACTGACAACGCCATGGCTAAAAATGAAAAAGACAAACAATCAAACAATAGTTCACATGACACAACATAGAAAACCAAAGAATAAGCTACACGAACCCCACCAAAAACTAGGGGTGATCTCAGGTGCTCCGGAAGGGTAAGCAGATCCTGCTCCACATGTGGCACCCGTCGTGTTGCTCATGTTCGGAGGTAGGTTAATGCTGTACTACGGTAATTAGTCAAATTTTCAGTCAAAATAACGACTGAAATTGAATTTTGCCTATTCTCCTCAGGGATAGCAATGGAATGAAAAAATTAAAAAAGTCTTTTGATACAGCATTGGAACTTTAAGATGCGGCTGTGCTTTTGCGTGTTTATCGCGTTACTATGTTAACGGGGCATATGCAAACACGTACTTTGATCCCCCATCTTAAACAACCTGGCGCACCCCCGAAGACCTATACACAACCCATAAAGTAAAGTTGTGTTTTATTCATTAAAGTCTCTTCTTTCATATGCTTGCTGTTTCTTCGTTTAAATTCTATGGGTGCCGAGTCATGTTGGAATCCTTGGAAACACAGATGTAGACCTTGAGGCAAAGAATGTCCTGGGTGACCCTTTATCTAACTGTGATATACCATATACCGATTTTAAATCTAATATTAGAGAATATGTTTTTGATATATTGAAAAATGAATGGAGTAAAAAAGATGATAATAAATTACATGAAATTAAACCTAATTTAGGTAAACCTTTCAATAATTTTATGTGCAGAAAAGATCAGTGTGTTATTTCTAGATGTCGTATTGGTCATACTAGAATAACACACGAATATCTTTTAAAAAATGAAGTAGAACCGCAATGTATACCTTGTAACTGCAAGTATACTATTAAACATGTTTTAATCAATTGTATCGACTTTGCTGATATTCGTAAGAAGCATTTCAATGTCAATAATATGTACGATTTATTTAATAATGTTCCATTTACAAATATTGTTTCATTCTTAAAAGAAGTTGGAATATATTCCAAAATATAAAAATGTTATTATATTTAAAACGATTTTAAATTTTATCACGTTATCTTAATGTTCATTTTTATTTGTAAATAATCAATTTGCTTTAATCTAGAATTTTAGTTTATTGAAGGCCTTTTGTATAATTATAAGAATATGCTTTAAATTGTAAAAAATATTCGAATTAGCTCTCGCCGCGATATAGCCTTGTTGTGCTAATGCGGCGTAAAGCAACCAACAATCAATCAATCAATCTTCGTTTAAATTGAACTGGTTCGTTTAATATTTACAAAAACAAACTGAAGTTGTACCAAAAAAGCAGTAAACATCGAAGTCTTTGAATATATTCAATGCTTATCGCAAAGTTTTAAAATTAGGAACAGCAATATTGTTAATTATCATCATCATTAGAAGGGATGTGCAGGGTTTCAAAAAGGTAATCGAACATTAATGGGGTGCGCCAATGCGTTTTTATACGTGAATCACACAATAATCCATGTTTGTACGCAAATAAAACACTCAGTTGATCAGGACTATTTGGATTATTTCCCCTGATGAAGTAAATACGCCACGTTTTTCAAAACAACGATTTACTTTTATAAATGCTGTTTTTGTTATTTATTTGCTTGCAGATTAATATTTATGACAAATGGAATCGGGCATACTTAACATCTTGCTTTCCTGTATCCAAGTAGCTCAAAATATTGACATGTAAATCGGTATCTTGATTTGAGGAAAAAAGGGGGGTTTACGTCTTTAGAATTATCAAGAAAAACAACATAACGGTTCATGTACGAGGGTTCGATTCCCTCCCTAAGCTATGTTTTTGTTTTAAAATTATTTGTATTTGTATATGGCACAGCTCATATTTTGACTAACTGTATGTCCATGTTTGCTCTCTATGCCTTCAGATGTGCAGCTCAGTAACATGTTTTTGTAGAATTTTACATTTAAGGACTACATTAATCAATGTGTATCACATAGATGTGTATCACATAGACAAATCATATTGCTTAAAATATGGAAATGTGTTGTATATTCTTCTCTCCATGCCTCTCACTGCTGGTGATCCGATGGAAAAATCTGTTGTAGAGTTGTCACTGGTTCAGACGTACTTATATATATATATAATATATATATATTATATGTGCTATCTTTCTTAAGTTTCATGTTCATGTATTGATTTTTTTGTGACCTGAGTTGATATTGTGTAGTTTTCAATTTAAAGATTACAACGCTTGCAAGTCGTAACAAATGAGGATGCATATTAATAATAATAAATAAATTTTGGGACAGCTTTATTCATAAAGTTCACATCTTTTATCATATAGAATTATGGTTATATTTATTGATTGATTGATTGCTGGTTGCTTAACGTCCAGTGGCAAATATTTCATGCATATTCAGGACGAGAACAAGTTCACAATAAATACAATAGGTAGGTTCTGTAATAGATTAAGGGATTATGGTCGGAGAAATTTAGACTGCCACGGGAAATGAGGGTATATTGGATAGGGACAGAAATTTAGCCTTGCAACAGGTCACCTACGGACCCCTCAAAGAGTTGTTGCAAGGGTTCTTAACGTGCAAAGAGCGTGGCACTCTCTTTACACGAGGCATCGGATTTAACGTCCCCATTCTGACCGGACGTGGCTGCAAATTTGTACATCCCGCACAGCCAAACGGACGCCCCACTTTAGCACGGGTTTTACTGCCGGTCGGAGGAAGACCAATGGTGACCATACTTCTATTCCCCAGTCACCCTTGGGGGTTGGTTATATTTAATAACTGTCTGTGACTTTTCACCCACTGATCACCATTTCTATTTAGTTTTGATAACATTATATAATTATAACGTTTATACATTTAGCATGTTTAGTAATTTTTGATGTTATGATTAGTGAAATGGTTCAAACATCTGGAAATGCAAAATATTTTCAAGAAAATCAGAACCAATCTTCAAATAAATTATGAACAAAAGATGAATGGTGAATGCCTTACATGATATATTGAAAGATAGAGATGGACACATGATATACCATATACATAGGCACATTTGGAAATGAATATGACAGTTTTATGACATTTATTATATTACGGATAAAACAATTTTTTGTCAACTCTTTTCAACTTTAATAGGAGTAAAACTTTGATTCCTGAAATTAAAATCTTTTGATGTTAGTTTTTGTCCCTGGAAAAGAAAAACAAACAAATTTGATCCCTTGTTTTATGAGTTATGACACAAACACATCTATTTATGTTTTTTAAATTTACATGACAAACAATGACAGACTTTTAAAAAAAAAAAAAAATTTATAGAGAAGAGCGAGCTATGAATTAATGTTCACAAAAAAAACAAGAGGCTATATTAATTTTTTCAATTATCATGATTATGATCCAAAGTATGAAAAAAGGGCATAACATAATACTTTGATGGAAACACTACGAAATATTAACTTGACAATTTGAGATACAATGATACATTTGTATAGCAAAACACTTTCTAAACCAAAAATAGGCTTTTATAAGTATTCAATTTAATGATCAATATTATTTACTTAAAATAATATCATTAAAAAAATGAGATGTTGTTAAAATGACCTCATTTTAGAACATTTAATCCTGATTTCTGCCAATGAAAATTAATGAACATTACTTTGCTTTATTGATTTTTGGTTTGTGCATATTACTGTTTAGGCTACAGCATGCATATTAGTAAGGTATAACACATATACATTGATTCAATGACGATTTTTTTATCAGAATTGTCAACAAAAAATTTTAAATTGAGAAAAGTCTCTGAATTACAGGACAATCAATCATCACTAGTTGTGATTTACATATATAACACAACAGGACCATTGAGGAGCTGTATCAGTAGGTGATACAGCTTCTCAAGGTAAAAGACTATATATTCTTAAATCAGACAACTGTTTACTGTGGTACAATAGCAGAAATGTTAATGCACAATTTTCATGGTGAACAAAAAAGATGGAAATTTATAAATCTTACACAATTCATTTCTTGGCTGCTTTCCCACTGATCAGTCACCAGAAGTATATTTTCCATTTTTTCATTAACATTTCTGCTATTCTGATTTTTCTATTAACAGAGGCATCAATATCAGTATGTTCATGTAACAACATATTTTTTAATCTATTATGTTCTTTGCTGACAGATGTCTGCAGTTTTGCCATATGTATGTCCAGAGACGTGGTAAAGGATTTATTTCCCGGATGTTTTTCTAATGACATCTGAAATTTGATTATGTTTCTAGTGTCATCTCTTTCCCCAAGTAGTTCCATGCAAAAGTCCACATCACTTCTATGTTTTGGAACATCTGCCACAGCTGAAGTAAGCAATAATTCTGAATCACAAATTTCAGCATTGACTAATATTATATATTTAATTTAAATCATAAAAGATAAGGCAACACAAAATCCAAAAAAATGTCAGTTTTAAAACAATTCACTGAAAATTGATATTATAGGATTAAACGCCTTTTTAAAGGAATTTTTTGGTGTTTAAAGTCTACCAATTCACTCACAAACATATAAAAGTCTGAAGGACTCTTATGATATGTTTTTTTGGCTCATGGATATATTTGTTGGTCATCGGAAAAATATGTACTCCATGAAATTTGCTATCTGATAAGATATAAACTACAAACATGACAAAACTCTTATTATCAATCAAACGATTTTATTTTTTTTTATTCAATATTTCATTGAACGATTAACGTGTACATGGTGTACAAATGATATAGTGAAGATAAATATTGTTAACAATGGTGTTATTGTCGCCTCCATTTTGTATACATTGGTTACGAAAAGAAGTTCGGTCAACGTCGTCTATCGAAAAATAAACAACGTTAAGATCAACTACCAAAAGTCCTCGACTAATCATATTAACATATTCCCTAATATGCAAATCATATAAGAATTACTGTATATATACATTGTTAAATTTCTTATGCTTAACTTGTCTATATAGTATATTACTTTGTATTTCAGATTAATGCACTTCTTTAGAAATTAAGCAAGTTCACACCTAATCTGGCATCTGATTATAACTTCATTTCTTTCCCCATTGGTGGTATGCGAGAATTGTATTAATTTATTTCTGGAGGATAGGATCTGGTCAGTAAGCTATTATAACATTTTTAATAACATTTATTTGGTTTCTTGAATGTTTTGCCTTCAAAATTTTAATGTATTGTAATCAGCAAAGTCACCTTTATTAGAGTTAACATCTTCATCTTGTTTGTTGTTGGTAATTTCTTTAGATTTATAAAATCTTGTTCACCTAAAACAAAAATATATATAGAAGCATGCAATTATTTTACACTTGAAAATTTAAGGGACAGTTATAATCAAACTTTTCTATTATCTTTATTGACATATTTTTTAAAATAAATCAGAATGTCGGAGGACTCCACATAAATTTGTTTATATTGCAGGACAACAGACTAGGGAGAGTACTGCAGATATGTGAACCATTTTGTCTATGGTGAGCAAACTATCTTGTTTCAACAGTAAGGTATCGTATGTATAATAGAATTTAATGTAATGGTATTTACCTGTATCTTCATCAAATAATTTTCTTTTGATCGCTTTCTTTCTTGTAGTTGTTGTACTTATTACATCATCTATTTCCTTGTCTGTAAGAGGTATGAATATATTCTGTAAGAGGTATGAATATATATATATAGATATGTATTAGTAAATGTATGCTCCTTGCACTGCAGACATGTAGATCTGATTTAATGTTGATACACCCCAAAAAAAAAGACAGATTGCCAATGAGACAACTCTCCACAAGAGACCAAATGACGCAAAATTTAATAGGTCACTGTACTGCCTTTAACAATGAACAAAGCCCATACTGCATAGTCAGCTGTAGAAGACCCCTAAATCACAAATGTAAAACAATTCAAATGAGGAAACTAACAGCCTAAAGTATTAAAAAAATGAATAACAAAAACAAATTTGTAAAACGGCAAAAACGACAGCCACTGAATAACAGGCTCCTGACTTGACAGACACATACATACAGAATGTGGAAAGGCTAAACACATAAGAGGGATCCCAACCATCCCCCTAACCTGTATATCCATTTATATTAACATTTTCTTTCTGCTTCATTTGTAATTGGGTAAAAGAATATGAGTAAAATAACTTCCCATACATTAGTGTATTTGATAATTTGTGCTAAATGATGTTTTTTTCTTCAATTTGATAATTAATGCCATTTAAAATCTTAGACTACAAACAATTGTATGTACCTTTGATATATGATTTATACATGCATCTGACTTTTTTGTTCTCATCTTCTTTTGTTTGTTGCAAGTCTAGTCCATATTCTGAAGAAAAAAAAATGTTGATGTCAGAGTTTGAGAAACTTGGTATGTATATTTTCTCTAGTTTTATTTTGATGTCTTTATGCCGTCCGCAAAATTCAAATGGACAGATTTTGCATGGACCAATCACTAGGCTGGTGGTATCTTTTCAGCAGATTGATTCACACTTGATTCACACTTACAGAGAAGAAAATTGAGAATTCATCAAAAAAAGATTGATTTGATTTTTTCTCAATTTATTTACAATGTTAAATATTTCACATGTTAAGAGAGTGGCATACACTAATTACTATAGTTAACAACATTGCTGTGTGGTGCCATCTTTTCAGTTGGTTTTCTTCCATTGTACAGGTCATTGAAATTAGTTGCTGTGCCTATTGAAAAAATAAAAGTATAATAAAACATCTGATTATTAGAACATAACAAATAGTGCTAACTAGGTAGCTCAGATAGTAGAGCAACTCAATTGGTGTGTTGAGTAGGTGCCAGGTTCAATTCCTGGCCTAGTTTTTAATTGAAATTGAGAATCAATGATTAAATTTGTATAGGCCTATCTAAGACTGGACATAGTATGGTAAAGCATTGTCTGTCCTTCGAAACCATGTTCACTTACTTTCAGTTTGTTGGTGATCAGCTTGTATATCATGTATACTGTAGGATGTTGTTGATTCAGAGACAGCTTTGTCATCTTCATCAAGTTTTCCATCTGAAGATCAAGAATAAAACAGAGTAAGTGTTACAGATTTGTTTTCTATGCATCTGGACATCAGGTCCATGATTAATATCTGATATTCGAAAATGGGCTTAAGATGGTACGGGTGTCTAATTTATAAAAAAGTAGAATTTGTAAATACTTTGCCAAAATGTAAACTATATATATTGTGACATATTCAAAAATATAATAAAATTGATGGTCACCGTGCATTTTCCAAGCTACAGGTTGTGACAAAATGATGCATATTGTATTCATACTAAATTGTTAATTTTGTCAAATTTTTCTCAGGACCTACATATAATGGCTTTTTAAAATTTAGAATTGAGGATCAAAAAGACTAAATATTCAAATTTTTTATACCATTCTCAACAGTTTCTTTGTTACATCTTTCTATTGTTTCAATTTCTTCACACATATATATTTCTTCTATGACATCTTCTACAGTAGAAAAATGAAATATTTAAATGTGTTGTTCATATATCTGTTTCCAAACAGAATTTATTAAATGTTCATAATTATTGAGAAGACTAAAAACGTCAATTATTAGTTCCCTACCTGAGAAACCAAAAGGGAATTCAGGATTGCACTCTGTCTGCCCTTCCGTCCGTCAATTTGTCAGTCCTGCTAATCTGTTTTTCACAATTTTTTAAAGCAAGTAATCATTTTTCGGCACTTTTTTTTATCATGATTGAAGATATTTGGTATACATGCTATATGTTTATAATATAGTCTTTAACATGGCACTAAACATACAGTGGAGATCACATCTAACCTCTCATTAGAACTGTCAGAATAATCTGTCATAGAACTGTTCTAAACAGTCCTAGAACAGTTCTACCTAGAACAGTTCTACCCTAGAACTGTTCTAAGTAGAACTGTCAGAATCAGTTCTAGGTTGAACTGACTAAATCAGTTCTAGGTAGAACTGTCAGGATCAGTTCTAGGTAGAACTGTCAGGATCAGTTCTAGGGTACAACTGTCTAAAACTGTTCTAGGTAGAACTGTCCAAATCAGTTCAAACCGTAGAACTGTCAGCAGAACTGACTAAATCAGTCAGGACTGTAGAACAGTTCTAAATGACGTCACTGCAGTAAGGGCATCTTAGAATTTAGAAAAAAAATCAGTTCCAATTACTTTACTGTATAATAGCAGATTTTCTATATTTTACTGATCAAACTTTACATGTAACGTTACAAATATCGAAGCGGATAGAAAGGTTATCCAACTTATCGGAGAAATATTTTTACATGATTGCATATAAACATCACGGTTTACCTTACTTCGTTCCCCGTTTTTAACAGTCTCTTCCTAAATATAACTCTGCTTTTAATTCATGGAATTTTAATCGTAATTTACCTTGTTTGCCTTGAAACTTTGTTTTATTCTAACGAGTTTATAGGAGGCTGCAAAGTTGTAACATAAGCCTTTCTTATTTGTGGTACTGCTGATCTACCTGCTAAAAGTTTAGTTTTAAATTACAATCAATTTAATGGACGGTACAGCTGCATGCGAAGTATGCATCCAGCAGAAACCTATATAACTGCAGCAGGTGAAAATGTTCGTGTATTTCCTTATGACGCATCAAAGTCAATGTATACTATTACCAAAGAAAGAACAAAAACCTTTAATGGAATTAAAGGACCCTCTTTTCTTAAGACTCTGAAATACTTCGATTATGTCAAATCTTCTTCAATTGATTACATGCATTTGGTTCTACTAGGAATTAAAAAAGTATTACTTAATTCATGGGTTTGTAGCAGTCATAGTAAGGACAAATTTTCTATTTCTTTACAGGACACAGAAGTAGTCATTAACCTTCAAAAAAATGTTGTTTTTTTTATTACTTCGCGTCATTGTGCGGAGCTATGAATTTCAGTCGACAAACACGCAATTTTGAAATAATTACTTATCACAATATTGAAATATCAATTACTAACCCATGTTTACTTGCTTTGTTAATCTGCAATATGCATCATTTGGTTTGCTAAACCATTTCCATTCTCAATTTTAATGTTCCTATACAATGTTTACAAACATGCATATAATATCTATATTGTATTACTTCTAGCAATCGAGGCACACCTCCGTCTATTTGAAAAATTGAGAACGGAAATGAAGAATATGTTAAGGAGACAACAACCCAACCAAAGAGCAGACAACAGCAGAAGGCCACCAATGGGCTTTAAACGCAGCGAGATCATGATTTACTTTACAACAAGCAAAGTGAACAATTTTAAATAAACATGGGTGATTAACACAATCTTCAAGTTCAATCAATCAATATCTAAAAATACCACATTTCCATACGATATCAACAACCACATGCACACATGAAACCTGTACATTAGGGTAGAGTAGTCCTAAGCTTTCATGTCAGCACAGAAACAATGGACTGTCTCTGTCCTGTGGTTCATCGAAATTCGAAAAGACAGGAACTCGGATTCGACTGACGAGTTAGTAGTAGCTGGCACTGGCACAGCTTAACCTTGTCAGTTTAAACTATACAACAGAAGTACTAAAGAGACTGACCCATAAGACGGAGAAGACGAAAACAGATTGACAGACAACTCTTTGTTGTTGATTGAACGATAATATTACATACGCGAGAGCTGATATATTTATCTAATGGTTGAAAGCGCGAAATACTCTACACCTTTTCGTGATTGCAACAACAGTGATGGTCACTAATCCACTCTTATCTTCATTTAACGCATCGCCAATAACAACTAACCAAACCCGTCATCTCAGCACATCTACATCAATAGCAGCACCTCGCCTTGCAACACCTCGACTATCTTCATCAACTCGCGTATCATCACCATTAACAACATCTCCTTTCACAACACCAGTAACAACTCATCTTTTAAGCTTAAACATGCCTGTACTTGGATCTCTATCAACAAATACTCTTCATCTAGTACTTTATCGAACGCTCCTCAGCCATCCACATCCGCTGTGACTAATACGAGGATCGCCTCATCTCGGCAAGATAGACGGAATATGACAGCCCCGTTTACAGGACGACCATTTACATCCCATAACTCTGATATACCAACAAGACCAATCAGGAATGACCCACACGCTCGACTGAATATAAATGAGTGGGTAAGGCGCCATCCACAGAACAATGACGAACAGGGTAGACATCCTCCTGACAATGACCCTAGAGAAGGGTTGGATGGTAGATTAGATTGATTGATTGCTTAACGTCCAGTGGCAAATATTTCATGCATATTCAGGACGAGAACAAGTTAACAATAAATACAATAGGTAATAGGGGCTTCCGGGATGAAGGTCGGAGAAATTTAGACTGCCACGGGAAATGAGGGTATATTGGATAGGGACAGAAATTTAGCCTTACAACAGGTCACCTACGGACCCCTCAAAGAGTTGTTGCAAGGGTTCTTAATGTGCAAAGAGCGTGGCACGCTCTTTACACGAGGCATCGGATTTAACGTCCCCATTCTGACCGGACGTGGCTGCAAATTTGTACATCCCGCACAGCCAAACGGACGCCCCACTTTAGCACGGGGTTTACTGCCGGTCGGAGGAAGACCAATGGTGACCATACTTCTATGCCCCAGTCACCCTTGGGGGTGGTAGATTAGAAAGAGATTGGGTAGTAAAAAACAGTGGCCGCCCAGCAAGACAAACTACAAGAGTTGTTAAAAAGAGAGTTTATTAAACTGAAGCTTCTTCTTTACATATGTTAACAAAGGTCAGAAATAGTTGGCGCTCTTTCTGACTTAGAATCTGACATGTCTGATTAAAAAGCTTCATTTTTAATTCTTTTAAAGTATTCTTTTTGAGATTATATAATGTGTTTTTGGTGCATCTTTTGCTCTGTTTTACGCATTCATTTTCGAGGTAAAACATATAAAAGCTTGCAACTTGACAACTCAGTCCAGTACATCTTCGATCAGCATCTCATACAGGACGAAGATGCGGAGTACATCCTACCACAGATTTTGGGGTCTGAGGCAACTGAAACCTCAACCATGTCAACCAGTAGTGCAGACTCCTCCACCTTCTATTAACCAACCTCCAACATCTAACTTTTACCAGAAAATCTTAACAGCATTGTCACCTTTTACAACAACACAGGAATTACTACTTAAAGAAATAGCCCACAATACCAAGTCGATACAATCACTTTCTACAGATATTGCTTACCTGCGTGGGCAGGTTAGACAATTTGAGAGGGTGCAGGATCGGCAACAGACCATCTAAGACAGGTTATCCAACCTGCCAAACCGTCCATCCAAGCTTATTAGAAGGAAGCCATATGGAAACAACTTGAACAGACCCAAACAACGCCAACCTAAAGCGAAATCTGTGATAGAAAAGAAAAATGCCGACAGTAAAGAAACAGTAATTGACCTTCACTTTAGTTTTATCTCATTGTATTTGCTTATCTCTAGAACTTATAATTTTTGCTTTCAATTAGTAATTTTTAATTGAAAAATATATTTATAAAAGTTAAACTTATTTGACATTTGAATTTGGTATTGTAATGAAAAAGTTGTTAAAGTGAATTTGTCAAGCTAGAAATTGTGTTCTTTTATGTGGTCAGTTAGATTATAACGCTTGCGCCGTAATTTTTGAAATATTTAAAATTTAGGTCTGCTACTTTAGATATATTTTAGAAAGAAATTTAACTGTAATGATCAATTCTTCTTATAAGGGCAACTCATGACTATACCATCTGTGTTGAACAGCCTATGTAGTTATTTTAAGCATCCTGAAGTATGTCACATTTCAATCATTCTTAGGATAGTCATATAGTTGTTGTTATGTATTTTGAGGTACGCCGGAGCTATACGCTGATGTGTGACGCCGGTATAAGGATTGATTGATTGTTGGTTGCTTTACGCCGCATTAGCACCCGGTATAAGGAGAAAAGGGACTTAGATTTACGTGAAGACTCTACCCATAGATAGAGCATTAGGTGTACAATGGTGTGTTTTCACATTGATGTTTGGGACAAACCAGATACAAGGCGTGGTATCTTGTCAATAACTAGTTGTGTATTTGATCCACTTAGATTTCTAGCGCCGTTCACTCGTTGTTGGAAAAGGAATTCTACAAGAACTTTGTAAGAATTATATACTGCAAAATGTTTGATGTTTTTCTTAATAGAAGATGAAAACTAGTTTAACTTAACTAGTTTAAAAACTTCTATTCTTTGCTTTATGATAATTCTATATTGTTTAATATAAAATCTATAAAAAGTAGACCATGTAGATGATTATATTGCGTATGCCTTATATTTTTACAATAACCTTGAATGATTTATTGAGATTTCATAGTAAAGAAGTGATGCATGCATATTGAAATGAGATCAGAAAAAAATCTTCATAATAAACACTGAATATATATACTGAATATAACATGCATAATTCTGGAAATATTGTTTCTAAGTGGATTAATTGTATAAAATCTACATTAGAAAACACAGGTTTGAGCTATATATGGAACAATCAATGTTGACATCAAAATATATGTAAAGCAAATTTTACAAGACCAGTTTATTCAAAAGTGGTTTAGCGATGCTGAAAACTCCTCTAGAGGTGGATATTATTTACTGTTTAAACACGCTTTTTGCTTAGAAAATTACTTAGTAAAATTGAAAAAAGAAAATAGAATATATATTGATGATGATGTAGACAATCCAAGCAAAATAAAGAAGTTCATGGAAACGGAGCACACACGTGAAAGGACCACAAACTAACATCATATATCTTTGTATTCAGGTAAGCAAAACATACGAATAAATGGAAAACAGGGGCATTTGCAAAGTTAGAAAATCCAAATTTCAGACCTACAGAAAATAAGACATAAAACATTTATATCAACTGGTCATTTGTTATTGTCAGGAACACGATGTTGTCCTACACAAATTTATTCAAAGTTTAACATATACCATGGTTCTGGCAAAGAAATTGGTGACGAAGCTCAGATATGCAAATGCCCGTGGGATCAATCCCTGTTTGGAGCAGATCCATTTTTGTGTTGCCCAAAAGTAATGAAACAATACAAAGCTAATCACATTAAAAGAAGATCGTGTTGAGAGTTATTATATGTCCTGCAAAAAATGTCATGGCAGGTACAAAGCAGGAAACAATTAAATATACTTAAGAGTAACTGCTGTATTAGAAGGTGATAATTTTGCTAGACTGGTCACGTTGTTTTCTCTTTCAAGTGCACAAAATATTTGAAATAATAAAATAAGATACACCACAACGATAATGTTCGAGATCTCATTCAAATACTCGGTTATCAGAAAAAGAGGGATGAAAGATACCAGAGGAAAGATACCAGAGGAACAGTCAAATGGCTGAGTTTGGAAAAGTGTGTTGGTCGTCTACTTCACCACTGGTCAGCTCTTACATCATACTTCAACTCCCATGACGAGGTGGAGAAATAATACAACTTACTATCTATAGTCTATTTTCTTTATAAAAACAACTGCTTTTCTTATGCATCCGTATCTGACAGTGAAAAGATAATAGAACATAGGGGGTAAAATGCAGTTTGGGCTCATGTATTTTGTATTTTTTTTAAAAATTCTCACCAAAAAGTTTCCTCTGAAAATGCTGGACAGTTGTAAAATATTAATAAAAATTCAATATTACTATCAATATAAAGACCTAGAAAGCTTATACTAAAAATTAAATATAGCATACAGGCTGAAATTACGAATATGACACACCACTCAAAAAGGGAAAATAAACTCTCGATTAACAAATAGTAACATGTTTTATTTAATAAAATTTGATAGAATATTGAATATTGAGATATAATATATCCTGACTAAATTTATTGAATTGATTTATAATTTTCAGGTTTACGTCAGTCTTTTCCATCGTAAGCCTTAAGTTTTTCAGCTATTATGGACATTGTAGAGCTGATGTTAGTTGTGAGTCCAATCACAGCTAAGTGTGATAGAAGTTTTAGCCATATGAATATCATAAAAACCAACCTCAGTAATTTCTTAACACAACACATCCTAAAATCTTAAATGTTGATTAAAATTAAAGGAACAACACTGTCTGAATTTCAGCAACGTGATTCAGTAAAGAAACGGCTTGGAAACGATGGACATAATCTTAAAAACAATGAAATGGACGACGAGCAAGCTGCAGCTGCATAAAAATATGAGTTGGCTTGTCTGTTGATTTATTGTTGAAGTTCTGTTTGAATGAATTCTAGTCATATGATATGCATAGTTAACTAAAATAATAAATTTGTTAAATTCTTATGACTGATATTTAAAAAAAAGGATAATGACATTGAGACACTTAAAACATTATATTAACAAATTCAAAGTGTACAGTCAGAGTACATTTACTGAAAAAAACAAGTCAATATTATTATTATATTCACATCATCAACATAGATAAAGAAAGCGGAATTCAATCCAATCCAGCATTAATGAAAAGTGAAATCACAAAAATACTGAACTCCAAGTAAATTCAAATCGGAAAATCCCTAATCAAATGACAAAATCAAATGATAAAACTCATCAAAATGGATTGATTGAGTGTTGGTTGCTTAACGTCCAGTGGCAAATATTTCATGCATATTCAGGACGAGAACAAGCTCACAATAAATACAATAGGTAGGTCTTGTCATAATAGAGGCCATTTGGGATGATGGTCGGGGAAATTTGGACTGCCACTGGAAAATGAGGGTATATTGGATAGGGACAGAAATTGTGCCTTGCAACAGGTCACCTACGGACCCCCAAAGAGTTGTTGCAAGGGTTCTTAACGTGCCAAGAGCGTGGCACTCTCTTTACACGAGACATCGGATTTAACGTCCCCATTCTGACCGGACGTGACTGCGAACTTAATACATCCCGCACAGCGTAACGGACACCCCACTTCGGCAAGCGTTTTACTGCCGGTTGGGAGAAGACCAAAGGACCATATTTCTATTCCCCAGTCACCCTCGGGGGCTCAGTGATGTGAAAAATTGAAAACAACACGTTTACAATTTAGATGCGTCCGAAGCGCTTTTCTAGATTTACCTTCCATCAGGAATGCTCAAAGCCAAACATTTGAAATCCAAGGATGTATAAGTACCGAAACCGTTGAAGAGCTATATATCAAAAATACCTAAAATAAATAGCCAAATTCATCAAATGTAAACTTTGCCCGAGGGAGTTGAAACCTTATTTTCCTTATTTCCCTCAGGCAACTGTATTGATATTAAGTAGTGCAGATGTATTCTTCTGAAGACATCACTGTTGGATTTAGGAAGATTGATGTTTACACATATTTATAAATGTACACAAAGTTTGAGGCCAAACTAAGGGAAGCACATGTTTTTATACATTTTTCTGTAATTACATGTACTATAACTCATAACATAAAGGTAAACACAAACAAAATTTTTATTATAATATATATCAAATATTCAAGATTTAGGTAATGAACAGTTATCATTAGGCACATTTCAAAGGGATCACATTGACACAATACCCTAAACAACCACAAATAAATTTAAAATTTGAACTTGGTATGAGCATGCACATTGCAAGCAAAGGTGTCTTCTAGCTATCATGAACAAAATATGAATTTTACAATGGATGTAGATCAAAAAGTTACAAATAACTGTATTGACATTGAATAGTGCAGATGTATTCTTCTGGTGACATGACTCTTGGGTTTAGGAAGATGATGTATACATATATATATGGATAACATCTGTTGGAAAGTACATTGGATTAGAATGTAAAACCATTTTGAATAAGTGCATATGCTCTTTTAGTTCAAAATAGTGATATTTAAAGGCAGATAGATCTTAGTCTGAAGAACATTTATTCCACTCTAAATGCTTCAGTTTTTGAGATATGAGCCAAACCCTGCATTTGACCCTTATGTTCTATTTTTGGCCATGGAGGCCATGTTTTTTGATGGATCAAAAACTCGGATACAATCCAGAAATTAGATTCCTAAAGGAACATTCACTTAGTTTGAAGAAATTTGGTCCAGTAGTTTCAGTAGCCCATGTGAGCTAAAAAGAAAAAGACAAACAGAAAAATAAAAAACACAACAAATAAAACTAAAGACTAATCAACACGAACCCCACCAACACTGGGGGTATTCAAAGCTGCTCCGGAGAGGTAGGCAGATTCTGCTCCACATGCTTAAAACAGTACATGCGGAGGAAAAGGTGTTACATGTGATGAGACATTTGGGTCAGGATGGAAATATAAGGGCAGATGTTGTAACAAAATACCATGTTGAAAATGTAAGTAGATATAAATCAAGAAATAGTCTTTATCACTGTTGATCAAATCGAAGGAAATGCACAGACATAAATAATTATTGTTTGAGAAAACAAGCATTATTTAAGATACCACGCAGTAACAAATGTCTCCGGACGTGTATGCAAACTTGATACATCCCGCACAGCCACATGGACGCCCAACTTTGTCAAGCGTTTTACTGCTTGTCGGAAGAAGACCAAGTAACTATATTTCTTTTTGTAAGTACTTGCCTAGAGATTGGAATGGTGTCATGGTGGATGGACATGCTTTCATTGATGCAAACTCAATCAATGTCGCGGATTTAAAAAGTTTAAATTATGGGCGTATCATCCAGTTAACGAGAAATAGTTTCCGAGGCAAGAATAGAAGTTGAAGAAAATAACAGAGTAAATCTTACAATATTCTGGGAATTTCTCAATAAAATGCTTCAAGATGTATCTAATAAGAAATGCTATAAATTCAACCCTTTTGGGTTAAATGCAGATGAAAACCATGCAACCTGGTAGAGCATAAGGGACGTTTGTGCAATTCACACGTCAGAAAGAGCTGTTTCGTGTTGCCAAAGCGTGCAGCGACACTCACGAATAGTGTCAGAAAGAAAGCGGACGAAATCATATGTCTTGCAAACACTTTGTTACATGTACAGACCATAAACCAGATCAAATATTTAATTTTTTTTCCGGATTTTTTACTATTTTCCAGAAAGGTAGACTTTTTTCGGATGGATAAGGTATACATTTCCAGAAAGGTAGGAACGGAATTTCAGAGAAATCTATAAACAACTGATATTTTTAGACAAAGAATTGACACAACGCTTTTAGTTCCAACACATGGCATCCAGCTTAAATCAACTCTGGTTAAACTTCTGAATGAGGACCCACATTACTAAAAAAGAAAAGGGGTAGGCAGATTATTCTCAGAGATCACTAACTCTCGTAAGATATCTTTCATTCCCTTAGAAAGTACATGCTTCCTTGTGTCCAAAAGGTCGTGAAAAGAATACATTGAAAAAAAATGTAAGAATGTGGTGTTGAAAGCCTAACAGAAAAGAATGAAAATGCATGTAAAGATCATAATACTTTAACATGTGAAAATCGTAAAACAGTCCAGGGAACTACCAAAACTAAGACGGACCTAGTTTCCAAAAATGCATCAACTTAGGATTTTATTGAAGAGTTGATCCAGGAAGTTGTATTTTTATCTCAGCACTTGTTGTTTGTCTCCTTGTAATACCATCAATTTGATAAACAGGAAAAGATAAAATTGAGAATGCAAATGGGGAATGTGTCAAAGAGACAACAACCCGACCATAGAACAGACAACAGCAGAAGGTCACCAACAGGTCTTCAATGCAGCGAGAAATTCCCGCACCCGAAGGCGTCCTTCAGCTGGCCCCTAAACAAATATATATACTAGTTCAGAATCTACCAACAGACTGGGTACTTCTTATATGACAATGCAGATACCAGTTTAGTAACTGATATCATTGTGTGTATCTCAGACGATTTAACCCATGATGCGAGCGCTGTCCATAAATCTTTTGATTGGTTGATTGTTGGTTGCATAACGTCCAGTGACAAATATTTCATGCATATTCAGGACGAGAACAAATTAACAATAAATACAATAGGTAGGTTCTGTAAGAAGGGCGTCCGGGATTAAGGTCGGAGAAAATTAGACTGCCACAGGAAATGACCAATGGTGACCATACTTCTATTCCCCAGTCACCCTTGGGGGCTAAATCTTTTGAAACAGCATTTGGACATTTACAGAAAAGTATTAACATAAAAACATGCAGTACAATTCACTGATGGCTGTAGTGTCAAATACAAACCAAAGGAACCTTCTGTGGATCTGAGCAATGCAAATAGTGAATACAATTTTCGAAACAGAAATTTCTTAAGATCCCGCCATGGGAAGGGACCCTGCGATGGTTTAGGAGCTGTGACTAGGCAATTCTTTTTTATTTTATTAAAATATGTACTTGGAAAAGAAATATCCTTATCATTCATTAAAATTCAAGGAACAAGGTGAAACAAGGAAGGACTTGTGAGAAGTCAAAACCTGTCCACTCCATCATGCAACTGCTTTGGTTTATGTAATTGTCCGGTTTTTTTTTTCTGTAATTATTTAATACTTCAGTTTTATCATGTATATCTTTTATGTAGTCATTTTATAAAATTTACTGTTTTCAAAACTATAAATTATTCTAAATAACAAGGATGTTCTTATCCCAAGCAGAAAACCCCAGCCGTATTTGGCACAACTTTTTTGAACTTTTTGGTCCTCAGTGCTGTTCATCTTTGTACTTGTGTGGATATTTTGAGTCATGTTATTAAGAAATGCCACGATATTCTTAGTTGTGACCCCCCGGTGGATCGCTATCCTTGCAGTGGTCGGGGGGCTTGCGTGTCTTAGTGACCCCAAAAGCTATGCCAGCTGGAGCTTCGTCTCCTGGTAGGGTTACCCATGCTAGACAGGTCGAAGGGTAGAGACCAGACTAAAGTGATCCGAACATCGTACGAGTTGCCCGATGTTTTGAATAAAATAGGCTCTCCAACCCGTTGGCCGTGGGTTGCTACCCGTGTCGGTGGTTGACGAGATCCTTGCGGATGAGGGCTGTAGTCAGACTCCTTACGGTCAGAAAATACCCGAACGGACGAGACTATAGTTCAATAAGCTGCTTTGGCTCTGATATCATCTAAACGGGAGGTCGGATGGACCCGGTTCGATCAATCGGCTGGTCATGTCGAGCCCTTCATTTAATCCTCAACAATAAGCTTTCTTGTAACAATTTTCATTATTTACACATGTATTTAAATTAAGCTATTTATATTTCGGATAACTGAAGAAGGCGATGGCTCATGGGTAAATCAAGTGGTACGCTTTCTATTTCGCTTGATGGATACGCTCTGCTTGAGTATACTATTCTTGGAACATCTGGTGCTTTCCGCAGTGGATCTTGGGTGCTAATTTTGGGGACAGGCTGCATTATACTTGCAGCTTGCTTTCAGCATTAGCGCTTGACCCCGGCTCGCCACGGAAACACAGCATCGCCCTTGTAGGCACTCCGAAGTGGGTGGATGACAAGGATAGTGAATCTTTCTCCTTTCATATGGCAAACAAAAACCAAACTTCTCAATTAGCTTCAACAAAAAATAGAAAATGTGATGACTCTGCGCCCTGTCAGGAAGATGATAGTTGGCCCCGATTTATTCTCCAACAAAAGTCAATCAACAAATTTGCTGACCATGACAAAAATTACAGACTTTTCTGTTTCTGTCTCTCCTCACAATAGTTTGAACAGTTGCAAAGGAATCATTCGAGACAGAAGTCAATATCTGGGTGATCTTACCGTGGAAGAAATTAGTGATGAATTAACAAACCAAGGTGTATCTGATGTTGTTAGATTTCAAATAAAAAAGAATGGAAATATAACCAAATTAAATACATATCTTTTTACCTTTAAAACTCCAACTCCTCCCTCATCTATTACTTTAGGTTGCTTCGGAATCAGAGTTGACAGATTCATCCCTAACCCAATTCGATGCTTCACCTGTCAAAAGTTTGGTCATGGAACCAAACAATGTCGTGGTACGCAGAGATGTTTCAAGTGTTCTGGCGAAGGACACGAGGGAACAACCTGTAGCTCTGAATCTTCAAAATGCGTAAACTGTGGTGAATCCCATTTTTCATCATCTAGGGACTGCCCTGTTTACCTGAAAGAAAAAAATATTATTAAAATAAAAACAGAAAGAAACATCAGTTACCCAGAAGCTAAACAGATAGCTTCTGTTTCGAGTGATCCTCTAGTTTCGAACAAACCATCGTACGCCAGCAAAGTTGGCCGCTCATTCAGTCATGAGAATACACAAACTCGCATGACGTGGCCAATTGATGCTGAAACTTTTACAATGTTGTCTGTTCAATTAGAAACTTCCGATAAATTAATTATTCCAAGAAAATCAAAGCCTTCTAAAACCAGTACTCAGTCAACTCAATCTTCCTTACAGAGCTCAATGTCATCATCTAAAAAAAATGAAAAAAAGAAATCAGATAAAAAAGATGCAGTTAAATCAGACAGTTGGGGCGGTGAATCTGTCTGGGATCTTCCCAGTGACATAGATGATTCTTCCATCTCAAATAGTCTTCCTTTATCTGCATCTAAAAAGTTCTTCTACACCCAGTGCAAAGTCTACTAGAGCCCCGTCTCCTCTTCGTTCTCCAGAAAAGAAGGATGTCCAAAAGAAGCCAATAAATACATCCTCTCAGAAGTCTTCTGATTCGAGGTCGCGGGGTAGGGGTCGAGGCGGAGTAAAAGCAGCCGCGTGTGGTCCTGGAGATCGACGACTCTCCTCACACAACAGATTTTCAACACTTATCGACGAAACTGAAATGGAAATCGAAAGTGTTCCGCCACCCGAAAGATCACAATCTCAGGGTGAGCGAAATAAGAATGCTGGCAAACTCGACAGCATTCGCGTTTCTATTTTCAAATCATGACTAATATCATCCAATGGAATTGCCGAGGTCTTAAAATAAATCTTCTCGAGTTAACGCTTCTAGTTCAGTCATTTTTACCTTCTGCATTTTGTCTTCAAGAAACTCATTTAAAAGAAAGTGACAATGTATCTTTAAAAGGATACAACATGTATAGCACATTTTCTAAGGTAGATGAACGTGCTGCAGGCGGATCATCCATTTTTGTGAAGGACAACGTCATTCATAGCACAGTCCAACTCACCACGGATCTGCAGGCAGTTGCAATTCGTTTATCATTAGATAAAACAATTACATTATGTTCTATATATATTCAACCCAATTCAATTATAGATAAAGCTAAACTCAAAAATCTCACTGATCAATTACCCTTACCATTTATACTTATGGGCGACTTCAATGCCCACAACCCTTTATGGGGAAGCAAGTCTCATAATATCAAAGGTAAGATCATTGAGGACTTTGTCTCTCAAAAAGGATTATGCATTTTTAATGATGGATCTTATACTTATCTTCATCCTGGAAACGGGTCTTATTCTGCTATTGATATCACTATTTGCGATCCCTCTCTTCTTCTGGATTATTCATGGCGTGTTCATGATGATCTATGTGGAAGTGATCACTTTCCAATAGTACTTGAACATCTTTTTACTTCTACCCAACAGAGAGTACCACGATGGAAACTTGACAAGGCGGACTGGTCCTTGTTTGCGAATCTCTGTCAAGCGGAACTTCAGTCAAAGATGTTTGAGACTCTACAAGATCCAATTTTAACTTTTAACACAGTTTTAACGTCAATTGCTGACAGAACTATTCCTAAGACCTCGGCAAATCCGAAACATCCCAGCAAACCATGGTTTGATGATGCTTGTGATCAAGCAATAGGTGACCGTAAAAAATCTGAAAGACGGTTCAATCAACAACCAACGACGGAAAACTTGAGTAATTTCCGTGTTTTTCGCGCTAAGGCACGGCGGACTTGCAGGCAAGCACGACGAACGTCTTGGAAGAAATTTGTCTCGGAGATAACATCTCGCACTCCGATGACAAAAGTATGGAACATGATACAAAAGATAAAAGGTAAAAATTCTAAAGCCACAGTTAAACATTTAAAAAATGGCAATGATTTATTAACATCTGAAAAGGATATTGCCAACAAGCTTGGTGAAACTTTTGCGAAATCTTCTTCTAACTACAGGGAAGATTTTAAAAAAGTTAAAAAACAAAAAGAAAAAATTAAATTAAACTTTAAATCAAAAAATGGTGAAAATTATAATAAACTCTTTTCTCTTGATGAACTTAAAACATCTCTGTCAAAAGCCCATGATACAGCTTGTGGACCTGATAATATTCACTACCAACTGTTAAAACACTTGCCAGATTCCTCGCTGGAAGCTCTTTTGCAGCTTATGAATAACATCTGGGAATCTGGTGATTTACCATCAATCTGGAAGCTTGCAACCGTCGTGCCTATTCCAAAACCAAGTAAAGATCACACGGATCCTATTAATTATCGACCAATTGCTCTTACCAGTTGTGTCTGTAAAACACTAGAACGGATGGTCAATGATCGCCTTGTTTGATTCCTGGAATCCAATGGGCTTTTAGCCAATATCCAGTGCGGATTCCGCCAAGGTCGCAGTACTCTTGACCATCTTGTTCGATTCGAATCATTTGTCCGTAATGGTTTTGCGAAAAATGAACATGTAGTGTCGGTCTTTTTCGATACAGTTATGTCTTGGAAGAATTGAAAAATGGGCCTCGGAAAATGGGTTTAAATTTTCCATTTCAAAAACGGTCGGGATGCATTTTTGTAACAAAAGGAAATTGCATCTTGATCCAGAACTTACTTTGTACGGCAACCCAATTAAAATAGTTGATGAAACCAAATTTCTTGGGTTAATTTTCGATAAAAAGTTAACCTTTCTACCCCATATCAAAATGTTAAAATCGAAATGTTTAAAAGCATTAGATATTTTAAAAGTTGTCGGCAGCACCGACTGGGGTGCTGATCGCAACATTTTACTTAATTTATATAGATCTCTAGATAGATCTAAACTAGATTATGGCTCTATAGTGTATGGCTCTACAAGGGAGTCCTACATACAGATTCTCGATGCTGTGCATCATCAGGGTTTGCGTCTCTGTCTAGGCGCATTTAAAACCTCACCAGTTGAGAGTCTGTATGTAGAGGCTGATGAGCACTCACTCTTTAACAGACGTTTGAAGCTTGGACTTCAATATGCTGTCAAACTAAAAGCCTACTCAGATAATCCTGCCTACAGCTGTGTTTTTAATCCAATTTATGAAGATTTTTTTGCAAAACATGAAAATAAAATTCCTCCGTTAGGTATACGTTTAAAACCACATTTAGCTTCTTTTGATTTAAAATCTGTTGCTCAAGTTGAAACTTGCAAATGTCCTCCATGGGAACTTCCCAAACCAAAAATGATATTTGATCTCCGTGAACACAATAAAAATAAAACAAATCCTCTTTTAATTCAGCAACACTATGCTGAAATCAAAGCCAATTATTCAGATTTTTCAACTGTCTATACTGATGGATCAAAAGATGGTGACAGAGTTGCATCTGCTGCTGTCTTCAGGGACAGAGCTGCAACTCTCCGTTTGCCGTCTGATGCATCGATCTTTACTGCTGAAGCAGAAGAAATAATTTTGGCTTTGAAATTTACAAATATTGTTTCATTCTTAAAAGAAGTTGGAATATATTCTAAAATATAAAAATGTTATTATATTTAAAACGATTTTAAATTTTATCACGTTATCTTAATGTTCATTTTTATTTGTAAATAATCAATTTGCTTTAATCTAGAATTTTAGTTTATTGAAGGACCCTTTGTCTGATTTTAAGAATATGCTTTAAATTGTAAAAAATATTCGAATTAGCTCTCGCCGCGATATAGCCTTGTTGTGCTAATGCGGCGTAAAGCAACCAACAATCAATCAATCTTTGTACTTGTTTTGGCTTTCGAACTTTTGTATGGGCGTCACTAGTAAGTCTTGTGTGGACGAAACGCACTTCTGGCGTATTAAATTTTAGTCCTGGTGCCTTTTGTTAGCTATTATTCGTGTGTTTCTTTGTCCAATATGTTCTCCTATTTATTTGTATTGTAGTCCTGTAATGTTGTGTTGTCATTTTAATGTTATATTTAACATTACCATTAAAGCGGGAGGTTTGGCATACCACAAAACCAGGTTCAACCCACCATTTGTTTCTTTAAAAATTGTCCTGTACCAAGTCAGGAATATGGCCATTGTTATATTATAGTTTGTTTCTGTGAGTGTTACATCTTAACGTTGTGTTTCTGTTGTTTCCTCTTTTATTTGAGTGTGAATTCACATTACTATAAGACGTGTCACGGTACTTTTCTATCCCAAATTCATGTATTTAGTCATGATGTTATATTTGTTATTTTCATCGGATTTTGTCTAATGCTTAGTTCGTTTCTGTGTGTGTTATATTTTAATGTTGTGTCGTTGTTCTCCTCTTATATTTAATGCGTTTCCCTCAGTTTTAGTTTGTAACCCGGATTTGGTTTTTTTTCTATCGATTTATGAGTTTTGAACAGCGGTATACTACTGTTGCCTATATTTGTTCAGGAAAATAAAGGTGATTTGTTTAGCTTTCTCGACTGTTCCTTGTAATTAACACTACATATTGTTCTATCATTTGAAACAAAAACAGTAAATGAACAGATATATTTAAAATTGATTTTAAAATTATATTGTTGACCCTTCAGGATTGTTCATGTATGTCAAATCATGTTCGCAGTTAAAACAAGCTATTATTTAATCTGATAATATTTTAAATTTCAGAATGTCGCATAATTATCTGTGCTTGCATACCAAAAATGAAATCACTTGGTTTACAGCATAATTCAAGCAAAAAGAAACTCTTGATTGATTGGTGTTTACCGCCACGTTCGACACTATAGATAATCAAGAAACTGTAAACTCTCATGTTTTGGTAGGAGACTAATATAAGAGGTTACGACTTAAACAAGCAATCTTAGAATATTGCTTAGGCCAAATAACTATTGGGAGAGAATGGAAGAGAGACTTCTTTCAATATTTTTTCAAAGTATGACAATGTAAAATCACTTAAAAAGTTGATTTTCAAAGAATCAAACAAATACTGATTAGTAATATTTTGGTAAAGCATTCCTATTTCAAAGGCTAATATCAGTTGATCAGTTTGAAAATGAAAATAACTTGTCCCTAGTCATTTTCATCTGACCTTTGTTTATACGACCACTTATTTATTTATCATGTTTATTTCTATCAACTATGCATGTGGAATTTAAAATTGAGAATGGAAATGGGGAATGTGTCAAAGAGACAACAACCCGACCATAGAACAGACAACAGCAGAAGGTCACCAACAGGTCTTCAATGCAGCGAGAAATTCCCGCACCCGGAGGCGTCCTTCAGCTGGCCATAAACAACATTATATACTAGTTCAGTGATAATGAACGCCATACTAAACTCCAAATTGTACACAAGAAACTAAAATAAAAATAATACAAGACTAACAAAGGCTAGAGGCTCCTGACTTTGGACAGGCGCAAAAATGTATATTTTGACATTTGCTATAATTAACGGTGTTTAAGATAATTTCTTTTCCAAAAGGAAAGCACTTATTTGTTTTATTTATAAAATTTCGTAATAAATTAAAAAATACGAAAAGTACTAAAATGTTTGTCAAAAGTATAGTATAGTACGATATGACAAGATTGATTGATTGTTGGTTGCTTAACGTCCAGTGGCAAATATTTCATGCATATTCAGGACGAGAACAAGTTCACAATAAATACAATAGGTAGGTTCTGTAATAGATTGAGGGATTAAGGTCGGAGAAATTTAGACTGCCACGGAAAATGAGGATATATTGGATAGGGACAGAAATTTAGCCTTGCAACGGGTCACCTACGGACCCCTCAAAGAGTTGTTGCAAGGGTTCTTAACGTGCAAAGAGCGTGGCACTCTCTTTACACGAGGCATCGGATTTAACGTCCCCATTCTGACCGGACGTGGCTGCAAATTTGTACATCCCGCACAGCCAAACGGACGCCCCACTTTAGCACGGGTTTTACTGCCGGTCGGAGGAAGACCAATGGTGACCATACTTCTATTCCCCAGTCACCCTTGGGGGATGATATGACAAGAGCTAGACGATCTCATCCAATAGATATTGGGAAAGACGCGCTGTATCACCAATTTAAAAATGTACAGTGACTGCTGACAAAAGAGGAATTGGCGAGAGCAAAGACATTTGACATTATTATCCGTCCAGGGATGACGCAAGGCAGGATGTTCCAATGATATATTTTGGTTCAAGGTATAGTAAACAGCTTGCCGAAACATTGAGGGAGCAACCACAACACTAGAAACTTCAGAAACGTTTACTTTCTGTAAGTTAATATTCCATTTTGTCAGAACTTAAACCATTTTTGTGGTTAATGATAATTTTGATTTTTTAATTAGAAAAAGGATTCAGTCATATTTGTAGTGATTTTTTTGTCCGATTTAATTTAACCGGACAAATATTTCAACGTTTTATATAGTGTACACAGAGATGAGAAGCATAGCCTTGAAATTAAAAGACGCATTTCAACAGCAATTTTGTTTCGATGTAAGACTTAAAAAAATTACAGAACGGAAGCTTTTTGACCTGTCGTTCAGTTGTGCAACTTTTAAATTCTGATTTTTTTCAAGGCAGATTAAGTGAAAGATAGGATCAGAGCACAACAATTGACTACTATATTGTCGTCTGATGTAATAACAATACTTAAATTTTGAACATTTGTACGGCATTAACTCAAATTTAAATATAAATGTTATAACAGATATACTACAAGCGTGTGACTATTATGCCTTCAATGATGTAAAATTTAAATGCATTACATATATTGATGACAACATTAGTCGGGAAACCGTGATTAACAATTTAGCTTTAAGTGAAGAATTTTCTTTGCCCAATATTTCATTAAAGTGTCCGAATTTCATCGACACTGAAGTTGAAAATTTACTTCTGAATTATTCAGAGGGATTTAATACTATACCGATGAAAATTGTACTTTAAATTATTACTTGTGACAATCTACAAATACCGTTACAGTTCCTGTTGAACTGCTTTATTATATACGAAGAAAATACAACACAGTCTCGAATAACCAAGAGATCCTTATTGATTGATTGATTGATTGTTGGTTGCTTAACGTCCAGTGGCAAATATTTCATGCATATTCAGGACGAGAACAAATTAACAATAAATACAATATGTAGGTTCTGTAATAGGGGCGTCCGGGATTAAGGTCGGAGAAATTTAGACTGCCACGAGAAATGAGGGTATATTGGATAGGGACAGAAATTTAGCCTTGCAACAGGTCACCTACGGACCCCTCAAAGAGTTGTTGCAAGGGTTCTCAACGTGTAAAGAGCGTGGCACTCTCTTTACACGAGGCATCGGATTTAACGTCCTCATTCTGACCGGACGTGGCTGCAAATTTGTACATCCCGCACAGCCAATCGGACGCCCCACTTTAGCAAGGGTTTTACTGCCGGTCGGAGGAAGACCAATGGTGACCATACTTCTATTCCCCAGTCACCCTTGGGGGTAAGAGATCCTGATAAAAACAAGGTAATCTTGACATACGTTACACAAATTTTGCGTTAGAGTTTATATCTGAGATACAACACGTGGAGAAATTTGTTTTGTCAGCGCTGTAAATTCGTCTGTAATAGTCAGAATCGAGGGTCCTAAAATATATGTCATCTTGACATAAAATTCATGGATGAGCACATGAGATTAAGTCCATATCTGAGATGAGGAATATAAATATTTTGTCAGTAGATGCAGCTTTAATAGTCACGAGTTTCAAAATCAAGTCTTGAAAATGAATTAGATGATATTCTATTATTTCATCAACTGCACTTAAAAGATATTCGATTTCATCAACTGCAATTAAGTTATATTCTATAGCATTATCATAACTAATTGGATCGGACCAGTTCTGGCAATTGAGGATTAAAGACATCTCAATATACAGATTGTTTATATAATACTTTGCACTTTTTTACACCAAAAACCTCCATATTTCCAGCCCAAAAATATTGTGCAGGCACCAATGAACTCTCTTGTTCTATATATTTATTAAGATTCTTTAACTCAGAGTTTATTAGTCAGTTATAATCTATGATCACATGCTATGTTATTAGTATTATAATCTTGACATTGTATATATTATTATGAGCACCTGCAAATTTATTTAAACAGTATTTCTTCTGAATTAATTATTAACATATTCTGCAGCTACCCTTGGGTTATCTTTGAATAGTTTACTAGATGTAAGATTCGTCTAATGAATTACTGAAGTTTCTATTAAACCCTGATAATTTTAAGTTGGATGTGATGTAATTGAACACTGCAGATACATTACGGTAAACGGACAGAAAGTAACAGGACATAAAGTCACAAATTTGATAGGACAAAAAGTCACAAGACAAAAAGTCACAAATAATTTGTTGACAATTGTTTGAATATATAAGAGAAAGATCTTGAAATATTTTCTTTTTATTACATATATTCATTTCTAAGTTTAGGAAATTGTTCATAAGCCTTGATAAATGAAAATTTATTAAATTTTAATCATGCAAAGGATATATTTCTTGGCACAATGAAGCCTTTTAAGTACCAAGCCACTTTGACATTTTGTTTTTATAACAATTATTTAATCATTATTGATATTTATTGAATAAATTTTAATTACTTCATATATAATAGTTCAAGAAAAAACAAAAATTTAATTTTTTAAATTAGTGTTTTCTTGTTTAAAGAAAAATAATCTCAAAACTGAATTGTGACTTTTTGTCCTGTGACTTTTTGTCTGTGACTTTCTGTCCTACATTCTACATTACACGTCCCACAGGAAATAATAAAATATTTATGCCGTTGTATGTCTTTAAAACAACACATTTAGGATAATTATATTTACTCGCTTAAACTTTCATTAGTTTAGAAGATAATAACACCACGAACACGAGATTAATATTATTCACGAAAGTTATGATATGCTTGTCCTCTTCTCGTAGATGGTATTTCTGTTTTCCTCTTTCCATAGTAATACTGTGTGTCGCACAATTAAACTGAGTACAGTTTCAATCGTTGTTGTAAATAATTTTGTCGTTGTATCTCAAGTTGTTAATAACTTATTATATATACCACGCTATGTACGAGTTAACATATTTAAACGACGAATCCGCAGGATGAGTTCGTGTAAATATGTTAATGAGTAAGGCGTGGTGTATATGCTTTATAACATCATTTAACGTGGCCTGGTGTTTTTTATCCAATAAAAAAACAGTGGGAGTGTCGTTCTAGCCAGCTGCTTAGGCGCGCACGAGAAAATCGATCCAGGCAATTTTTATACCCCACGCAACGAAGTTGCGGAGGGTATAATGTTTTTAACCCGTCCGTCCGTCAGTCCTATTTCTTGTCATCGCATCTCCTCTCAAACCACACAACAGAATTTCACGTAACCTTTTTAGATAATAAGGACATAATATGTAGATGTGCATATCGACAGGAAATCACGATTCAATATTTTTTCTAGGAGTTACGCACCTTTTAACTTATTTGCTTTAATGTACTACTGAAACAGTTTGCTATCCCAACTCCTCTGAAACCACACAACAGAATTTCACGAAACCTTTTTTGATAATAAGGACATAATATGTAGATGTGCATATCGACAGGAAATTACGATTCAATATTTTTTCTAGGAGTTACGCCCCTTTGAACTTATTTGCTTTAATGTACTTCTGCAACAGTTTGTCATCGCAACTCCTATGAAACCACACAACAGAATTGCATGAAACTTTGTAGATAATAAGGACATACTATGTCGATGTGCATATTGACAGGAAATTATGATTCAATTTTTTTTCTTATACAATTTTTTTTCTTACACTTATTTCATTTCTCCAATGACAATGTGGGGACGTGGGGTATGTGAGCGCACTCACTTAGGTTCTTTAATTCGAAAATCAGCCGGTTCATTCAGTGCTTACATGTCGTTTAGAATGGCCGTGAAATTTGAAGACGTAGAATTTATGGATATTGTCGGAACCGAGCAAGACCTCACTGATGCCGCCGAGGAGATTGCTTTATCTCAAATTGCTCTAGTAGTTGAAGAAGAAATCCACTTAACCCAAGCCGCTGCTGATACCGAAAACAATTTTTCAAATGTACAAATAATTCCTTGATGGCGGAAGCAAAGATCTAAAAAGCAGAGAGATACACTTAAAAAAGCGGGTGCGAGTGCTGCCTATCATCGTTTCGGTACAATGTTACAAAGTGGGGAAACATTGTTAAACTCATGTTTTAATTACATAAACTAAGCTTACACCTAGGACATTTATCCCTACCGTATTCGTGATTTGCTGATTGTTTACAATACCGGCCCGCCGTAATTGGCAAATATGAGGCGCCGTTTTACTATTTATTCACTATTTTCTGATATCAAAAATTATAATTTATGATATCAATAATTAATTTTTGATATCAAAAAATATTTTCTGATATCAGAAATTGAGAAATTTTTATATCAAGAAATCTATTTTTTGATAGAAAATAATATGAATTCTTGATATCAGAAAATCATTTACATTTTTTGATATCAAGAATTTTATTTATTATCAGAAAATCATTTATTGATATCAAGAAATGCATTTTCTGATATCAAATAATCGATTTTCTGATATCATAAAATGCTTACGATTTTCTGATATCAAATAATACATTTTCTGATATCAAATATTTATGGGATCAGAGCACAACAATTGACTGTACTATATTGTCGTCTGATGTAATAACAATACTTAAATTTTGAACATTTGTACGGCATTAACTCAAATTTAAATATAAATGTTATAACAGATATACTACAAGCGTGTCACTATTATGCCTTCAATGATATAAAATTTAAATGCATTACATATATTGATGACAACATTAGTCGGGAAACCTTGATTAACAATTTAGCTTTAAGTGAAGAATTTTCTTTGCCCAATATTTCTTCAAAATGTCCGAATTTCATCGACTCTGTGAAGTTGAAAATTTACATTCTGAATTATTCACATTTTTTGATATCAAGAATTCTATTTATTATCAGAAAATCATTTATTGATGTCAATAAATGCATTTTCTGATATCAAATAATCGATTTTCTCATATCAAATGATCGATTTTCTCATATCAAATAATGCTTACGACTTTTTGATATCAAATAATGCTTACGATTTTTTGATATCAAATAATACATTTTCTGATATCAAATATTTATTTTTTGATATCAGAAATTCGAATTCTTGATATCAGAAAATCATTTTTTATATCAGAAAATCGAATTATCATGTCACAAATAGATTTTAAAAAATAATGATTACCTAATCATATCCGCAGTAAATGTTTGTTATTCCCGCCATTTTCTAAATTAAAGTGATGCTTGATGCCAATAATGGAAAACAACAATGCCCAAGGAGACATATTAGAGAAAATCAGTCAGAGTATTATCGCCGGTCACCGCTGTTTTACAAATGATGATGTGGATTGTAACTCCATACATATTGATTTACGTCAAGCTCAGAGATCCCTGGGCGTTTAAGGTTTACCAGACGACAGCAAGAGGAATATAGATGCCACAGTCATGGCTTTCGTGGACCAAATTGAGATGAAAATACAAAGAGACCGTGTACCATCTCGCACTAAAGCTTACTCAGCTAGTCGCCACAGACATGCAGGTAAATTAACTGAATTATAGCTGATCGATTCCGGGCTTGAAAAGAGCAGGGTATTTTTTTCTCTCAGAATCAGAGGGCATTCTTTGCGCGATTTGCTACACGTGATCATGAAGGTTCATCAATACTGAGCATCAATACACTTTGACAAAAACGGCTGTGTAACAGTGTATCACTATGAAATTTCTCTATAAAGTGCAGAGTGGCAACTGTATATCTAAACTAAAAATATATATGTTTCTGTGTTCGATTTTGATTTTGGGCGTTAGAAATTTCAGAACATCACAAGGGTGATTTTCACCCACCCACCTACCCACTTGGTGGTTTGGAAAAGGGGAGGGGGGTGAGTTGGTCAAAGTTGTTCCTTACTTTGACCTGTAGATCAATTAGACAATCTTCTGATATGTCTGTTTCCACTGAGTGGCACGGTTTCTCTTCCACCACCATAATAATAGACTTCCCAAAGTCCTAGCACTCCCTTGTCTTGGGGATGGGAATTGTCTTTGTAATTATTTAAATTCTCATAAATACACATTAGTCAGTGACTCATCTCAATTAGCTGCAGAACTATAGCTCACAGGTCCTCATGTTATTTTATGACTATTTGCGGACCAAAGAGCTATGGTCCGCAATAGTTAAGAAATAACTTAAGGATCTATGAGCTACGGTTCATCTCAATCAGAGGTAATTTAGATGTGGGCCTAGGCCCCTTTTCTGGGAAATTATAGGTTGATTATATAGGGAATCACTGAAGCATGACCAGAGAAAGGCCCCCACATAAAAAGTTCTTGATCAGACACTTCATTTATCTCGATAGTGATAACACTGTACCCTCAATGCTCTCCAGTGTTTCCTCTGATAACGGAGGAATTTACCAGTACAAACAAACATACGTAAATTGTCAGTGTATCATATTTAAGGGGGGTAGGTAGGAGGGGTCCTGATCCCGAAATCCCGGGCTTAAAAAAACACGAAATCCCGAGGTCCTGAATTTAAATAAATTTAAATCCCGTTACCCGAAATTCAGAAAAAGAATTCCCCGATCCCGAAAGGGTCAATCCCTTAATCTGAGCTAAAAAACAGCTTAAATACACCCGATCATGGGGTCCCGGTAAAGGTCCTATCCCCCCTCATATTGATCACTGATTGAAATGGACAATAAAAATCAACTCAACTAAGGTGATTTAAATAGTGTAAATGAGTGGACTGTATAAAATAAAAGTAGGGTTTTTCGAGTTGTTGCCTACACAGTACTTCAGTAATTTCAAAATTAAAATATTAAAAATAAATTTGAGGGTTTTTCAATTCCTTTTGGTGAACCTCAAGGACAAGTTCTATGCATGAAGGACTACACTAAACTTTTAGTGCACCCTTAAATAACATCGATATATTTATATGCTCAGTTTTTATCAGAATAGACCATATTATTGTTTAAGAAATAATTGATGCAAGCTATACTTTATTGTAGTTTTAACATGGGTAGGCATTATAATCGTGATTATTTTTGCCCTAGCGATAGTGATAGTAATTTATCAAATTTTACTTCAATAAATAGTAAAACCACCATGAAAATTTCAATTGACCAGTATTTGCCAGTATTGACCACTTGAAGAGAATTGTCCGGGGCGGTAAATACCGATAAACACTTGGCAAGACTGACAAGCCCTCACGTCAATTATTTTGTTTTTATAGTCTGCCCCACCCCCCCCCCCCCATAAAAAAAAAATCTTACTGAGATTGATGAGAGGGAGAAACAAAAATAAATAGATTGATTTTAAACACTTTTCAGCTCACGTGGCCCAAAGGGCCAAGTGAACTTTTCTCATCACTTGGCGTCCGTCGTCCGTCATCGTTAACTTTTACAAAAATCTTTCCTCTGAAACTACTAGGCCAAATTTAACCAAACTTCGCCACAATCATCATTGGGGTATCTAGTTTTAAAAATGTGTCCGGTGACCAGGCCAACCAACCAAGATGGCCGCCATGGCTAAAAATAGAACATAAAATGTGTATTTTGGCTTATAACTCTGAAACCAAAGCATTTAGAGCAAATCTGACATGAGGTAAAATTGTTTATCAAGTCAAAATATATCTGCCCTGAAAATTTCAGATGAATCGGACAACCGGTTGTTGGGTTGCTGCCCCTGAATTGGTAATTTTAAGAAAATTTTGCCTTTTTCGGTTATTATCTTGAATATTATTATAGATAGAGATAAACTGTAAACAGCAATAATGGTCAGCAAAGTAAGATCTTCAAATAAGTCAACATGATCAAAATGGTCAGTTGACCCCTCAAGGAGTTATTGCCCTTTATAGTCTTAGCCACAATCATTATTAGGGTATCTAGTTTTAAAAATGTGTGCAGTGACCCAGCCAACCAACCAAGATGGCCGCCATGGCTAAAAATGGAACATAGGGGTAAAATGTAGATTTTGGCTTATAACTCTGAAACCAAAGCATTTAGAGCAAATCTTACAAGGGTAAAATTGTTTAACAAGTCGATATCTATCTGCCCTGAACTTTTCAGATGAATTGGACAACTGGTTGTTGGGTTGCTGTCCCCCAATTGGTAATTTTTAAGGAAATTTTGACGTTTTTGGTTATTATCTTGAATACTATTATAGATAGAGATAAACTGTAAACAGCAATAATGTTCAGCAAAGTAAGATCTACAAATAAGTCAAACATGACCAAAATTGTCAGTTGACCCCTTAAGGAGTTATTGCTCTTAATAGACAATTTTTAACAATTTTCATTAATTTGGTAAATTTTGGTAAGTTTTTAAAAAATATTTTTCTCTGTACCTAAAGGGCCAAGTTCATTACAGATAGAGAAAATTGTAAGTAGCAAGAATGTTGAGCAAAGTAAGATCTACAAACACATCACCATCACCGAAACACAATTTTGTCATGAATCCATCTGTTTCCTTTGTTTAATATGCACATAGACCAAGGTGAGCGACACAGGCTCCTAAGAGCCTCTAGATTACACATTTCCCTTCTGTTTCTCATGAAATTATCGTATCTTGAGCTCTCCCTTACACTAGTTACGTTTCTTTTACAATCCAGAAAAATCAGTTTTTCAAAATATTCTATATATATCCAACCTATATAGTAATGACGTCATTATTGGAATGCCACACTACGTAGATACAGGGATATCCTTTACTGTTTATTAAAATCATTCTCAGAAATCGTGTACTAATTTAAAATCGGTATTTGTTTAAGGTAAACATAATTATGTTTGCTGTAGATGATTCAAACATCAACATGATGCAATGCTTTAATTTCTATAGTAACTTAATGGGGATACATGAGATTGGGGAGAGAAACGGCACTTTTCATTCTTTCTGTATTAGTCTGTTTTGAGAATCTTCCTCCAATACAGGAGCACCTCAATTGATGAGTTATTATGCACTAAAATAAAAGTTAATGTATCTGGTCACTTAAAATGTGAAATTTAGTATATGATAAGTGGTCTTCCATTTAATCAAAATTTTGTGTACCTACATAATCATTATAATGGTAAAAAAAAATAAGAAATTAAAAATGTTTTATTTTGTAGTTTAAACCTATTTATTCATGAAATTTACAAATATACCAAAATGTAGGATCTGGAAACACTCTGAGTGGAAACAAACTGCACACAGCTTATATCAATCATATTGGTTTTTATAAGTTCAAGTATCCCTGTGATGACAGTTGTAACTGGAAATTTAAAACTGAATAGATTTTCAGTCCTCACTTTCAAAATTAAAATCTTAGAGTACTGTCACACAAAATGGAGAATGACCCTAGCCTGTAGTTCAGTGGTACACAATTAAAATTTCAAAACATATTGTAGTAGTTGTTAAATGATAGAATTCAGTTGATTTTTAAATAATTAACTTTCATCTTTAATCATATGTTTTGATTGAGAAGGTGCAGATCTCTGTTATTTGTCCAAATTGACTCCATGATGAATTCTTAACTAAGGAAATGAAATTACATTAAACAACAAATGATTCAAATATTGTCAACCTTTCTACATAGTCTAGCTGTTCTGTTGTTCATTCTTTGTATGTAGACTATCAAAAGATCCCCCCCCCCCCCACCGAAAAAAAATTATACAAACAATGGCTGTCTTTCCCCCTCAGAGCTCTTCAGCTCTCTGATTTTCTCTCCACATTTGTTGCTCATGTGCATGTGAAGCCCTTTCAATGTGGGCATATGATTCTCAAGTGAACAGTGAACAAATATAAATATATGTTTTAAAGATAATTTTGTGTTTTTGTAGATGGTACTGGAAGGCCGAAAGTAGTTATTCCTCTGAACCAATTGCAAATGCTTCACGATTTAAATTTCACAGCATCCCAAATTGCAGAGCAAATTCAGTGTTCGGTACAGTTGATTTATAAAAGTCTGTATGATGCAGGTCTCAAGCAAAGAACACGTTACAGCAATCTTGATGATACAGCTTTGGATGAAAAGATTCATGAGCTCCAAGATCAATATCCAAATGCTGGTTCAGTGGTTTGTCCTTAAGACAACATTCGGCAAATGTAAATTTGAAACCTTGGGTTCTGGCTTGAAAGCAATCGTATCTCAAAAACTATGTGAATTAAGTTTTTTATCCTTCATTGAACTTTTGATGTCGTCCCTTACAAACACTACCAGGGGATAATCCATTATGATTTCTTATTGAGTTATATGTTTCAGCACATGTATAATTAACCCCAACTTTAGTTTGGTAAACTTGTTGTCTTCTTGTGAGATATAAAACATATTAAAAAAGTTTTCATGCTAAAGTCTTTTATTGATATAAAGTTAAAACCTTCTTGCTTCTCATTAGACACTACTCCTGTCCTGTCAGGTTCAATTCTTATATATGTGGATGAAAAATAAAAGTCCCCAAAACATTAACATCGCAGCAATTGGAGGAATAAATAAAGCGTCACATTTTGCAAACCCATTTTCCTTGGTTTTGGTCATCAACAACAGCTTGCTGGACCTGTATAGAGCAGTCAGCTCAACAGAGCACAGTAACCTGTCAGCATACTATGTGTCATTACCACAAAGAAGAAAATCAAACGTTTAATAACACTAATCTTCATAAATGGTATCGACTTATAAATGGATCCTTATTTTTGCTTGTTTGTTGGTTGGAATTGGATACTTTAGAAGATATGTATAATTTTGTTATATCCAGGAAATTAACCAATGGAGTTACTTGTACCTTTACAGATTAAGAAATAAGATGTATTACTAGTACCTTTTATTCTGAAAATTATAGTCCAACACCATATTCTACATTTAGAATCAGTCTACCAAATCATGTACTATATCTTATCCATCATCAAATTATAACTAGATTATTGAATCGTGTGAAAACAGAAGAGAGATTACTTCAATTTAAAACTTCTAATAAATTAATGACGTCAGATGGATTAAATGTCACTGTCAAAATACCAGAAGAAATCCCGAGATTTGAATTTATTGATACTCATTTTCATCTGGATCTGTTGTTGTTGCAGCGCCTTAACACTCCAACTGGATATGCTTTGGATTTTGGACACCTGTCTTCAACTATATTTTCCAATATTTCCAACAACTGTTTTTTTTGTATTGCTAACTATGTATTTCTATATAACTGGAAATGTTGGCCAGGCCAGAGTAATCAGCACCCGTCCGTCCGTGTAACTTTTGGCATACATCCTCATATTGCTGGCAATGGAATCTCGGGTCGTTTAAAATCATAATTGAAGAAATTAATTCGTAATCCAGAATGTGTTGGTATTCGCGAGACTGGTTTAGATTACACTACCAAACGCAAATGTTCAGATGATTGTTCATCAGAGTGTGGAGAGAATACGAGCAAACCAGGAAGATAGTTTCTTGTTCCACTTACAGTTAGCTGCTCGCAGTGATTTGCCAGTTGTTCTTCACTGCAGAGACCATAGAGATGGACAAGCTTCCAAAAGAACTCTGGAGATAATCCATCAACATAACTATTCAAATTTACGTTTTCACAGACATTGCTTTTTTGGAGATGGGGAAGAATTTAAAGAATGGCAAAGATTACCTCGTATCATTTTTGAAATATCTGGCAAAATTTGTAAAATAGACAATGAAATGCTGAAAGCAGTTACATCAAGAATACCTGTTCATCAACTTGTTTTAGAAACTTACTCACCATTTCTCGTTCCTATTGCTGGGGCTAAAATTAACCATCCTTGGAATTTATTAACAATAGCTCAAACTGTTTTCAGAATCCACAACGTTCCACTGATGTTTCTGGTGGATATTGTTAATAACAATGCAAGATATTTTTATCAACTTTAATTTGATATCTTCACTGTAAATCTTGGATTGGGTTTGACATTGGTATTTTTAATATTGTTTTCTTGTGGTATTTACATTTATCTGTATTGACTTGATTGCCTTGCAAATTGTTTTTATAAGTTTTTATGGTATTTTTGTATATGATGATGGATTTTATCTTATTGGTTATAATAGTTGGATAGTATTGCAGTTTCAGGATTTGGCTGTTTGGTATATGTGTACATATTACATTTTTTATATGTGGTTATACTGTAGTGGTATATTTGGATTTGATGGTTGTATTTCAGGAAGTCATTAATATATATCAATTAAGGCTGCACGCCTAGCTGGATATGTATTATGTGAGTGTGAAGATTTATGGTTTTTGTCGAACCTTCGACTTTAGTCGAAAAAGCGAGACACAGCGATCCGATATTCCGTCGGCGTCGGTGTCGTCCACAAATATTCACTCTGTGGTTAAAGGTTTTGAAATTTTATTAACTTTCTTAAACTATACTGGATTTCTACCAAACTTACACAGAAGCTTGTTTATGATCACAAGATAGTACCCAGAAGTAAATTTTGTAAAAATAAATTCCACTTTTTCCGTATTTTACTTATAAATGGACTTAGTTTTTCTGCCAGGAAACATTACACTCACTCTGTTGTTAAAAGTATTTAATTTTAATAACTTTCTTAAACTATACTGGATTTCTACCAAACTTACACAGAAGCTTGTTTATGATCACAAGATAGTACCCAGAAGTAAATTTTGTAAAAATAAATTCCACTTTTTCCGTATTTTACTTATAAATGGACTTAGTTTTTCTGCCAGGAAACATTACACTCACTCTGTTGTTAAAAGTATTTAATTTTAATAACTTTCTTAAACTATACTGGATTTCTACCAAACTTACACAGAAGCTTGTTTATGATCATAAGATAGTATCCAGAAGTAAATTTTGTAAAAATAAAATTCCACTTTGTCCGTATTTTACTTTTAAATGGACTTAGATTTTCTGCCAGGAAACAACATATTCACTCTGTGGTTAAAGTTTTTAAAATTTAATAACTTTCTTATACTATTTTGGATTTGAACCAAACTTCGACTGAAGCTTGTTGATGATCAAAAGGTAGTATCTAGAATGAAATTTTGTTAAAATTTTGTACCTGTGTATCTGTATTGTACTTATAAATGGACTTTGTTTTTTGTCGAGCCTGCGACTCTTGTCGTAATAAGCTCGACATAGGGATAGTGATCCGGCGGCAACGGCGCCGTTAGCTTACTTCTTAAAAGCTTTATATTTTAGAAGGTGGAAGGCCTGGATGCTTCATAATTTGTATATGGATGCCTCATGTTACGAAGTTTCCGTCAGCCACATGTCCCATGTCCTTGACCTCATTTTCATGGTTCAGTGAATACTTGAACAAAAAGGTTAAGATTTTTTGTAATGTTAAATGCTCTCTTATTATAAGTAATAGGATAACTTTATTTGGTATGTGCGTACCTTGCAAGGTCCTCATGCCCGTCGGACAGTTTTCACTTGACCTCGACCTCATTTCAGGGATCAGTGAACAAGGTTAAGTTTTGGTGGTCAAGTCCATATCTCAGATACTATAAGCAATAGGTCTGGTATATTTGGTGTATGAAAGGATTTTAAGGTGTACATGTCCAACTGGCAGGTGTCATCTGACCTTGACCTCATTTTCATGGTTCAGTGGTTATAGTTAAGTTTTTGTGTTTTGGTCTGTTTTTCTTATACTGTATGCATTATGTCTACTATATTTGGTGTATGGAATGATTGTAAGATGGACATGTCTAGCTGGCAGGTGTCATCTGACCTTGACCTCATTTTCATGGTTCAGTGGTCAAAGTTAAGTTTTTGAGTTTTGGTCTTTTTTTTCTAATACTATTTGCAATAGGTCAACTATATATGATGTATGTTCATATTTTATGATTTCTATGTTAGTCGCGCAGGTTTTATTTGACCTTGACGACATATTCGCGGTTCATTGCTCAGTGATAAGTTTTTGTGTTTTGGTCTATGTTTCTTAAACTATAAGCAATAGGTCAACTATATTTGTTGTATGGAAGAATTGTTAGCTGAACATGCCTGCCTTGCATGGTTCATCTGATCTTGACCTCATTTTCATGGTTTATTGGTCAATGTTTAGTTTTCTTGATTAATGTTAAGTTTATGTGACAGTTGTAATAAAGCTTTATATTTAGGACTATCAACATAATATCAATAATTAGTAAAGAAGGCGCGACATTTCAGCGTTTGCACTCTTGTCTTCCAGTTAACATTACATACAGTCTGCAGTTAAAGTTTTTAAAACATTTATTAGATTCATAAACTATCCTGGATTTTTACCAAACTTGGACAGAAGCTTCTTACAATCAAAAGATAGTAGTCAAAAGATAGAATCAAGAAGAATATTTTTATTGATTGTTTTCCTCATTTTTGTTAAGCCTGCGATTAACAGCAAAGGTAAGCGAGACACTGGGTTCCGTGGAACCCTTACGAATTTTTTATCTTGTACTACGATTTTGATTCTAGTGTGTGTTTTAATACACTTTATGTTTGTGCATATTTGATAAGAGTTGTGGAACTTGGACCAGGATTGTGATTTATGGATTAAGATGATTGGGTTAAGTTCCATGCACTGTATCTTGTGGACGCTACAAGTTTTAACGGCCATAGTGAAGAAAAGGATGTCTACACATCATCAGGAAGTTTTGTAAATATTGGACAAGTTTTATTGCAGTAGTACTAAATTCATGAGACTCTTTGTTTAAGGCTTCAATCCTTTATATTGTTTAATTAGATGCATGCATGCATCTGATTGTGCCAGGAACTGATTGATAGTCAGGAAAATACTGAAAGAAGTTGGATTGAGTTATTGACTTGTATGATAGTTCAAGGCATAGATGTTTGACTGATTGTATAAATATTATTATAATTGTGGTTATTCATTTGCTATTAGGAGGGTCATTGATAAATTGGATTTGTCATATATGGTTTATGTTTTGTATTGCATTTTTATGTGGGAACTTTAGATTGTATTTTTGCAGGTCATTAGAAAATGATTTGTTAGGGATTTTTGAAAGGTATTTTCATATTAAGTTGTCTTACTGTTGCTTATCCATAGTTATTTGGAATCATCACTTATATTGCTGCAAGGATAATTATCTATACATGTGGAGGAAAAGCTTCAACAACAATTTATTTAACCATGTTTGAAGATTTATGAATTATTCGTGAAGAACACAACATATATTTACTCCAAATATATTTCAACAATCTACATTTGCTCAAAACCTATATTAACTCAAAATATGGTTCAGCAATCTACATTTGCTTAAAAGAAAAACCAAAGTTTCTTTCTGATGCCAATACCGGATTAACTCAATTAACAACATTAGGGCATCACTACTACCTCCCACTCAAGACTTCAACACCATGGATAGCTTTTTCAGGAAAGGGTTGAATGTCGTAGCCAGATAACCATCCAGTTCAATGCACTGTATCTTGTCGACGCTACAAGTTTTAACGGCCATAGTGAAGAAAAGGATGTCTACACATAATCAGGAAGTTTTAATAAATAATGGTCAAGTTTTATTGCAGTAGTGCTAAATTCATGAGACTCTTTGTTTAAGGCTTCAATCCTTTATATTGTTTAATTATATGCATGCATGCATCTGATTGTGCCAGGAACTGATTGATAGTCAGGAAAATACTGAAAGAAGTTGGATTGAGTTATTGACTTGTATGATAGTTCAAGGCATAGATGTTTGACTGATTGTATAAATATTATTATAATTGTGGTTATTCATTTGCTATTAGGAGGGTCATTGATAAATTGGATTTGTCATATATGGTTTATGTTTGGTATTGCATTTTTATGTGGGAACTTTAGATTGTATTTTTGCAGGTCATTAGAAAATGATTTGTTAGGGATTTTTGAAAGGTATTTTCATATTAAGTTGTCTTACTGTTGCTTATCCATAGTTATTTGGAATCATCACTTATATTGCTGCAAGGATAACTATCTATACATGTGGAGGAAAAGCTTCAACAACAATTTATTTAACCATGTTTGAAGATTTATGAGTTATTCGTGAAGAACGCAACATATATTTACTCCAAATATATTTCAACATTCTACATTTGCTCAAAACCTATATTAACTCAAAATATGGTTCAACAATCTACGTTTGCTTAAAAGAAAAAACCAAAGTTTCTTTCTGATGCCAATACCGGATTAACTCAATTAACTACATCAGGGCATCACTACTACCTCCTACTTAAGACTTCAACACCATGGATAGCTTTTTCAGGAAAGGGTTGAATGTCGTAGCCAGATAAACATTCCAGTTCAATCAATGTATCTTGTCGACGCTACAAGTTTTAACGGCCATAGTGAAGAAAAGGATGTCTACACATAATCAGGAAGTTTTAATAAATAATGGTAAAGTTTTATAGCAGTAGTGCTAAATTCATGAGACTCTTTGTTTAAGGCCTCAATCCTTTATATTGTTTCATTAGATGCATGCATGCATCTGATTGTGCCAGGAACTGATTGATAGTCAGGAAAATACTGAAAGAAGTTGGATTGAGTTATTGACTTGTATGATAGTTCAAGGCATAGATGTTTGACTGATTGTATAAATATTATTATAATTGTGGTTATTCATTTGCTATTAGGAGGGTCATTGATAAATTGGATTTGTCATATATGGTTTATGTTTGGTATTGCATTTTTATGTGTGAACCTTAGATTGTATTTTTGCAGATCATTAGAAAATGATTTGTTAGGGATTTTTAGAAAGGTATTTTCATATTAAGTTGTCTTACTGTTGCTTATCCATAGTTATTTGGAATCATCACTTATATTGCTGCAAGGATAATTATCTATACATGTGGAGGAAAAGCTTCAACAACAATTTATTTAACCATGTTTGAAGATTTATGAACTATTCGTGAAGAACACAACATATATTTACTCCACATATATTTCAACAATCTACATTTGCTCAAAACATATATTAACTCAAAATATGGTTCAACAATCTACATTTGCTTAAAAGAAAAACCAAAGTTTCTTTCTGATGCCAATACCGGATTAACTCAATTAACTACATCAGGGCATCACTACTACCTCCCACTCAAGACTTCAACACCATGGATAGCTTTTTCAGGAAAGGGTTGAATGTCGTAGCCAGATAAACATTCCAGTTCAATGCACTGTATCTTGTCGACGCTACAAGTTTTAACGGCCATAGTGAAGAAAAGGATGTCTACACATAATCAGGAAGTTTTAATAAATAATGGTCAAGTTTTATTGCAGTAGTGCTAAATTCATGAGACTCTTTGTTTAAGGCCTCAATCCTTTATATTGTTTCATTAGATGCATGCATGCATCTGATTTTGCCAGGAACTGATTGATAGTCAGGAAAATACTGAAAGAAGTTGGATTGAGTTATTGACTTGTAATACTAAGTTGTATGATAGTTCAAGGCATAGATGTTTGACTGATTCTATAAATATTATTATTATTGTGGTTATTCATTTGCTATTAGGAGGGTCAATGATAAATTGGATTTGTCATATATGGTTTATGATTGGTATTGCATTTTTATATGGGAACTTTAGATTGTATTTTTGCAGGTCATTAGAAAATGATTTGTAAGGGATTTGTGAAGTATTTATCGTATGGTTTATGATTGGCATTGCATTTTGATGTGTGAACTTTAGATTGTATTTTTGCAGGTCATTAGAAAATGATTTGTTAGGGATTTTTAGAAAGGTATTTTCATATTAAGTTGTCTTACTGTTGCTTATCCATAGTTATTTGGAATCATCACTTATATTGCTGCAAGGATAATTATCTATACATGTGGAGGAAAAGCTTCAACAACAATTTATTTAACCATGTTTGAAGATTTATGAGTTATTCGTGAAGAACGCAACATATATTTACTCCAAATATATTTCAACAATCTACATTTGCTCAAAACCTATATTAACTCAAAATATAGTTTAACAATCTACATTTGCTTAAAAGAAAAACCACTGTTTATTTCTGATGCCAATTCAGGATTAACTCAATTAACTACATCAGGGCACCCCTTCTACCTCCCACTCAAGACTTCAACACCATGGATAGCTTTTTCAGGAAAGGGTTGAATGTCGTAGCCAGATAAACATTCCAGTTCCTTCTCCCCTTCACTGTACCTCATATATATACTACGGAAACAGCCGATAGTATTCCGGAATGAGTTCGGGACCCCCAGCAAAGCAGCTCAGGTGAAGAAGAGCATTATTATCTACACTCTTGACTGAACAACACGTACATTGATATCCTACCAGAACTTGGTTCCTGTGGGCAGCTTGGCTCCACGGTATCATATTTATGTAAGCTAAATGCATACATGTTGAGTCTTACCTTCGCTACCACAATACTATAAACGACAAATTTATTTTCCATTACCTATGGAAAGCCACAGTGAACCCCCCGATTATTATTATTTTTCTTTTAAAAAAACATGGATACAAATAAATCTTCGGCTTTTAAAATCCCGCCGATTATTATCAATTCTAAAATCTTCGGCTTTTCAAAATCTTCGGCTTTTCAAAATCTTCGGCTTTCCAAAATCTTCGGCTTTTCAAAATCTACGGCTTTCAAAATCTTCGGCTTTTCAAAATCTTCGGCTTTTCAAAATTCACCGCCGATTATTATATTATAAAATCTTCGGCTTTTAAAAGTCTGAAAATCTTCGGCTTTTCAAAATCTTCGGCTTTCAAAATCTTCGGCTTTTCAAAATCTTCGGCTTTCCAAAATCTTCGGCTTTCCAAAATCTTCGGCTTTTCATAATCTTCGGCTTTTCAAAATCTTCGGCTTTCAAAATCTTCGGCTTTTCAAAATCTTCGGCTTTCCAAAATCTTCGGCTTTCCAAAATCTTCGGCTTTTCATAATCTTCGGCTTTTCAAAATCTTCGGCTTTTTAAAATACACCGCCGATCATTATATTATAAAATCTTCGGCTTTTAAAAGTCTGACCCCCGCCGATTATTATCAATTGTAAAATCTTCGGCTTTTAATCAAGAGCCCGCAGATTATTTTCAATAATAAAATCTTCGGCTTTATAAACCAAACCAAAAATAATCTCCGGGACCCGAATATTATGATTGTAAAATCTGCGGGGAAATATAAAAATGCAAAGACTTACATCAAATGCAGACGCGGAACCGAGAAATACATTCGAAACTCTCTAGATTTGCATATTCTGGTTCATTACACCAAGAAACAAATCCCAAGAAAGGTTGAGATAGATAGATAGGTGTTATTGTTGAAAAGACAACTGAAAACCTCAAACACGCAAGCACATGCAGACTATATAGTATGTATGTATATATTTAAGTGTGTGCGTAAGCGTCTGTATGATTTTTAAGCCCCCGTGACAAAATAGGGGTGGGGGTATAAATTTACCCCTGTCCGTCCGTCTGTTCGTCCGTAAGATGCATTGTTTGTCCGGCTATCTCCTACAGTTTTGGAGGTACAACTTTAATATTTCGTAGGATGTTCATACACATAAAAAAGGCGTTCATGGCCAAAGGATTTTGATTTCTTCCAAATGTTGTGACAATTATAGCTGATCACAGGAATCCATGACAATTCGCCCTACTGGCAAATCACCCAACACCTAATCGCCCCACTTTTTCACCAACTCGCCCCACTTCCTAAAAAATCGCCCCACACTTGTTTACCAACTCGCACCACTTATGAAAAGGGTAAAATCCCATTGAAAATAGGTTGGATAACTTGCCCCACTTATGAAAAGGGTTAAAATCCCACTGAAACAAGGTCTGCCAACTCGCCCCACTCATGACAAATAGATAAACCACGATGAATTTAGTAATGCCAATTAACTCGCCCCACTTATGGAAAAATCGCCCCACTCTTGTTTACCAACTCGCCCCACTTATGAAAAGGGTAAAATCCCATTGAAAATAGGTTGGATAACTTGCCCCACTTATGAAAAGGGTTAAAATCCCGCTGGAATAAGGTCTGCCAACTCGCCCCACTCATGACAAATAGATAAACCACGATGAATTTAGTAATGCCAACTCGCCCCACTTATGGAAAAAGATGCTATCCCTTTGTATATGTTCCTGACACTTATAAATAAAATCAATACCTATGAAAACCTTAGATAAACATCTTTTGTAATTCTTTTCTTTTTGTTTTTCCTTTCTTTTTGTTTAAATAAAGCAGTAAGAAGTGAGTATCAGTATTTCGGTGACGTGAATGTCAACTTGCCCCACTTGTGAAAAATAGAAAAATCCTGATGAATTGAGTTATGCCAACTCGCCCCACTTATGAAAAATAGGAAAATCCTAATATTGATTGAGTCATGCCAACAAACGAGTGTAGGCCTTCCAATTCGCCCCCCTTATTAAAACGTTAGAAATGCATCTGTTTTTGTTCTTTCCTTTGGTTGAAATAAAACAGAAAGAAGGTAGCATCAGCATTTATGTGACGTTTTTTTCCTGGTAAATATATTCAATGTTTTATAAGATAAGTCAAGAATCATGTGTGTTTACATAATTTTATTCTCAGATGATAGGTTTGCACATCTACATAAGTATGCATAACAATAACATTTAAAACAAACATACATTAAATCAATTATGACAAGCACTGGCATGATAACATAAAAAGAAGTACTAGATGAAATGTCAGCACTAGAAACAAGAACATGAATACATAGATTAGTTTTCATTAAGCATGTTAAGTGGGGCGAGTTGGCAGACATGAAAATTATATATTCATCTAAATATTACCGTTTTTCATTAAGTGGGGCGAGTTGGCAGGCATGAAAATTATATATTCATCTAGATACATGTTACCGTTTTTCATTAAGTGGGGCGAGTTGGCAGGAGTAATATTAACGAGATTTAACCCTTTTCACAAGTGGGGCGATTTTTTAAAAAGTGGGGCGAGTTGGTAAACCAGTTTGGGGCGATACAAATTGTTTCGTCTCTAAGAAAAAAGTTAGATTTCCACTACTACTTTTACTAAATAGGCACAATTTGTGGACACTCGGTGCAATTTGGGTACTGTGACTTTATATATATATATATATATATATGAGTGTGTGTGCAATAGATTGGGCGTCTGTATCGACAAAATAGGCTGGGGATATTTATTTACCCCAGTCCGTCTGTAAGATACATACTCAATCGTAAAGTTCATCTGCCTATCTCTTACAGTTTGGGAGGTATAACTTTATCATTTTGTTGGATGCTCATACACATAATGCAGGTGGGCATGGCCACAGGATTTTTTACCTACCTTGCATTAGATGTCCTTTTTCAGCTTGGTAATACTATGTTAACACTAAGAGTTATAGTTCAATTGATGATCAGCTTCATAAACATCTACAAAAACATGCAAATAAAACATTTTAATCACCAATTGATATCTTATGGCATGTATGGCAAAGAAACATTGTCCTTACATCACTTTTTCTGTGTCATGTACCATGCAGGATTATGAAAAAGGATTTTTGAAGGAAAGTGCCAGTGGTACTCATAAATTTTTGCCATCAAAAGTCCAACAGTCATGACAGTGAGAAGGAGAAATTTTTTCAATTTTGAATTCTTAATTAGGTTTTCATGACAAAGGAGGGATAGAAAAGAACATCACATCAAAAGTAATTTAATTTTTTTGTCATAAAATGATGATTTGTTAATTTTGATCTTTTGTTGTAATGTAATACACATAGCATTTTCATGCTGAAATTAGCAATTTTTCCAACTTCAAAAATTTAATTTAACCATAACATTGCCATACAAATGTATATATTTCATTTATGTTTCAGTTGCAATGTACTGCCAACACTGTGGGGAAAATCTTCCCAATACTGCACACTTTTGCACAGAATGTGGCAAGTCAGTCACATCATCATCAGGTAAGAGATATTTACACATGTGTTTAATTAGTGCATGTGCACTTCACAAAGTGATAATTTAACATTTATAATTCCCTTAAAATCACATTATGAAATTGTTTTTTTAATTGGAACAGACAGAATATATACATGAATAAAACATTTAGGGTTTCTTAAATCTTTCATTACACGACAAAACTAGATGTTCTTAAGAGCCTGAATTGCTCACCTGGCTTTAATTGGTTTATTTGAACATATAAAAAGACATTTGTATGTATTTTCCATGAATGGAAATGTGGAATGTGTCAAAGAGACAACAACCCGACCATAAAGCAGACAACAGCCGAAGGCCACCAATGGGTCTATTATCTTATGTTTAAAAAAAAAAATTATAATCGCTCGCCTTTACTTTTCAAGCTTCGCCTCAAAAATTTGCAAATTAAATATTTTTTTATAAAAATTTTCAAATTGCTCACTCGCCCCAATTTTTGGAGTCCAAAAATCCGTAGAACAAGAAATTAAATTGGTGTGGCCTAACTGTATTGTTTGGTATTATTCAACCTGTTATTGTATAAATAAATTTGTATTATTTAGATGTTATTTATAAGTTAACTAAATATTTATTCAAATGTATTTCTTGCAGAATCTGAAAGCTTAAAAATGTCAACAGAATTATCCTCAGGTTTGTAGACTTATGATGAAGTGTGCTAGAATTTCTTATTAAGCATGTGCAAAATGTGAAATGAATTATCTTTGAAATAATATAGGCATATACAGACATTTTGTTCAAGTCTTCCAAAAATGAGTATATTTCATACATGTTTGTAAGTTTGTTATAGACTTTCGAAAGGAACTGATTGAACTTAAAAAAATAAACAAACTCTGGGCGAAAAAAAAAATGCTGGATGAGCCTTGCAAAGAAATAATAGGCAAGATTGAATTGATATTCCCAACAGACTTTTTCTATGTGACATTTAATCTGAATTGATGAAAGTTACAGACACTTGTTTAAATATTAAGGAGGTTTGCTGCTATAAAATTCTTAAAATAACTTATATCAGTTTTGTTTTCAAAATTTATTATTTTACAAAGATATAAAAAGATGTGGTATGAGTGCCAATGAGACAACTCTCCATCCAAGTCATGATTTGTAAAAGACAACAATTTCAGGTCAAAGTAGGGTACATGTACACATATTTTGTACCTAAATGTAAGTATGATTTGTAATGATTTATTACAAATCACTCAGACACACATATAAATGTGTAACATGAGGTCAAAAATATAATACAATATATGCAAATAACATGACAGAAGAATATTTAAACATATTAAAGTCAATACATAGCTCTTAAGAATCCAACAGTGTGAATGATTATGAAAAAAGATATACAACATATATATATATATAGATGGATATGACATAAATCAAAGATATATATTAACTTTTCTGATGAACAAGGGTAGCTTTTTATATAGTTCAGTATTACAATAAGACAGTAAACCTTCAAACTTGATGATGCTTGGATGAGCTGTGTAGCACATAGGTATGTACTTGTTTCTTAATGACACAATATTTTCATTTTTACATATCAGCAAAATATGGAATTCATCTTCATTACCATTTTGATAGGAGGCATTTGTATAGCAGCTCTTTATTTATCATTTGTACACAAGTTACATTTTCTTTCCTCCCTTGGGATATTGTACTTGTAGATTCATAATATGACATAAAATTAGGGGTCATTCATTTAATTGCATGAAAAGCAATCATGAATAGTGATTTTAACTGCTTTTCTGTGGTAATTCAAGGCAAATTTGGTTTTTAGATCTTTGTTTTTGAACTTAGATTTGTCAAATTACATTAAGTTTCGATCTACTGTATACGAACAGATTAGAAATATTATAAATCATAAATGATTTTGAAAATTTAACCCAGCGAAACTACTTCAGAGGGAACTTTTTGGTCTTTCTTTATAAACCAAACAAAAAATCAGAAATCATTTGGACAGGATATAGATTTATTTTCTTTTTGTAGATGGTAGAAGAAGTCTTGACGCTTTAAGGAAAAGATTTCTCAATAGCAAGTCTGAAGCTTCTCCACCCAAAAAAAGCTGTGTGAAGCCAGCTTTAAAAAAGAAAGAGACAACAGAGGTAAAATATTTTTGTGGTTTAGTATTTGATCACTTATTATGCATCACCTATGACAGTAGAGGTGCATTATGTTTTCTGGTCTGTGTGTCCCTCTTTGTATCCTTTTGTCAGTTTTTTCTGTCTGGTATCAGGTTAAAGTCCTTTTTTATGAAGTTCTAGTAACAGCTTCTTGAAACTTAGTATACCAGCTCTATAATTAGTCAAACCACAAGATCTGATCATATTCACCTAGCCTGTTTCAACCTATTCAATTATTATAAAATGTCTAATAGCAATATATCAAACATCTCCTTAATAACTTCATAACAGGAAATGCCAGTTTGGCTTAAGATCAATTGAAGGTTTCTGCATGCCTGATATAATTTAGAAAAATAAACTTTTTCCAATAAGCTCAGCAACACATTTTTCTGACAAGTTGAACAACACAATCACAAAAACAAATATACTTAGATAAATTCATAATCCACTTCAGTATCTTTCAAACCTGGGCCAGCACCTTTTTATCTTATTTTTTTATTATAATTAGTATTTTTCTACTGGATTTTGACAATGATATCAATAATACCTAATGCAAATCTATTTTTATACGACCGCAAAATTTTCGGTCGTATATTGGTATGATGTTTCGTCGTCATCATCGTCCTAAGACACATTGGTTTTTTACACAATATCTTTAGTTTAAGTGAATGAATCTTTATGAAATTTTACCATAAGGTTCAATACAACAAAAGGAAGGTTGGGATTGATTTTGGGGGTTATGGTACCAACAGTTAAGGAATTAGGGGCCAAAAAAAAGCATTTTTGTAACTTCCAGACAATAACTAGTGTGTTAGTGTATGGATCTCTCTGATATTGTACCACCAGATTCCATATCACAAAAGGAATGTTGGGATTGATTTTGGGGGTAATTGCCTCAAAATTTTAGGAAATGGGGGACAAAAAAAGGGACAAAAAACAAGCATTTTTCTAGTTTCTTGACAATAACTTGCGTGTAAGTGTATGGATCTTTATGAAATTGTACTACAAGGTTCCATATCACAAAGGGAAAGCTGGAATTGAGTTTGGGGGTAATTGCCCAAAACGTTTAGGAAAAAGGGGCCAAAAATAAGCATTTTTCTAGTTTCCAGACAATAACTTGTGGTCAAGTGTATGGATCTCTCTGAAATTGTATTGCAAGGTACCATAACACAAAGGGAAGGCTGGGATTGAGTTTGGGGGTGCTGAATCATAAGGGGGTTCAAAAAATTTTGGGGTGGGGGATGGATTTTTTTTGGTCCAAAATTAAACTTAGTTTGATTTTAACAAAAATTGAATTCTTGGGGTTCTTTGATATGCCAAATCTAACTGTGTATTTATATTTTTAATATTGGGTCCTGTTTTTTAAATTGGTCTACATTAAGGTCCAAAGGGTCCAAAATTTAACTTAGTTTGATTTTAACAAAAATTGAATTCATGGGGTTCTTTGATATGCTGTGCTGAATCTAAACATGTGTTTAGATTTTAGATTATGGGCCCAGTTTTCAAGTGTGTCCAAATTGGGGTCAAAAATTAAACTTTGTTTGATTTAAAAAAAAAATAAATATATGGGGTCCTTTGATATGCTGAATCTAACCATGTATTTAGATTTTTGATTTTTGGGCCCCGTTATTAAATTGGTACACATTGAGAACAAAAGGGTCCAAAATTAAAGTTTGTTTGATTTTATCAAAAATTGAATTCTTTGGATTCTTTGATATGCTGAATCTAACCATGTATTTAGATTTTGGATATTGGTCCATAATCGGTAAATTAAATTTTTTTAAGTTCTTAGACCACATTCATTCTGTGTCAGAAACCTATGCTGTGTCAAATATTTAATCACAATCCAAATTCAGAGCTGTATCAAGCTTGAATGTTGTGTCCATACTTGCCCCAACTGTTCAGGGTTCAACCTCTGCTGTCATATCAAGCTGCGCCCAGCGGAGCATTTTATTCATTATTAGATATATATCAGCAGGGTCATTTTTATACAGTCATCTATTATGTTATGAAGTAAAGTCCTAAACATTATCGTAATTTAACATAAATGAAATGATTTGTATCTGATATAAAATCCTTATTGCATTTCCAAATCTTACAAATGTTCTCCTAGGGAATACTCCTAAAACAAACTTTGCATGAAAGCATCTTTCATTTTTTTCTTACTTAATTTTATAGGATATACAAGTGCATTTACAAGTTCAAATTTTGGACAGGCATGACATAGCAGTTAAGAGGGTTTTCCCTACTTCAGAAGATATCTTATCAGGCAAGATATCTATTACAGTGCCGATCAAGTCAACTGGTGTCTACTGGATAAACAAAGTTCAGGAATATTTTCATGGAAATTATAATTTACAGCTTATGAGAGTTTGTTCTTTTGGTTATAGTGTGGTTGAAAACCCAGAAGATTACAATATTGCTAATTTGAAGTGTGAGATGAAAAAGTTAAAGAAGAAGGCCAGTGATTTGCAAGCATATGTTAAATGTGTAGACAAAGGTAAATGATGTTATAATTCTGCTCGATTTTTTGAAAACTAAAAAGAAAGAATTTAAATGAATAACCCATCAAATATCAGCAATGTCAAAATATTTGCACGACCCCCTTTGGTAGTTATTGCCCTCACTTGGGATTAAAAACCAGAAATTGTCAGCTGGATAACATTACAAAATTTTAATTAACTGTACTGTTAAATACGGATATGTCTTGTTATTGTCAATAATGATTAATTTTATCAATTTGTTTCAATTTTTGTACACCTGTCTTAAATGAAATGATTAAAATTTTTATATACTTGTGTGTCAAAGTGTTGCTTACAAGGATTTGAAAACTTTGCATAATGATATCTGTTCAAAAGACTTTCATGGATCCTCATGTTTTTGTTACATTGATCATGTTGATACACACCTTCAAATTTTGAAGGCTTAAGTTTCTTTTGCAAATGTAATAATAACTGGATCAGAAAGTAGAATGGAGTGTAGTCAGAGCCTAGTAAGCAAAGCGTAGACACAGGATTTGAATTTAACTCACATTGTGTCCTTCATTAATAAAATTTGATGAACCAATTCAAAGGAACATGTAATTCTTTAAATTTATAATATATAATTGACCTCAGAAAGGTCCCTTTGTTTGATAACTTCAAATTTTGACATTCTCGAGGTACAGTTCACTATTAGTTGAGAATTATCATAAATGTGTGTACCATAACCATCATCAATCAATTTGAATTGATCTTTTATGAAATTGTAACACACATGTCAGATTGATTAAAGAAAGCTTCCTTTTCATTTTGATGATTTTATGTCAATTGCCATGCTTAAATCATTAAAATTTCATCATTTTGTTTAATGTAGAACCATAGTTTTAATTTGCTTTTATTAATTTTATTGAAATTTAGTTGCAACACTCAGATTAATAGCAAAAAGCTACATTTCAATTCAGATGAATTTCAATAGTGTCATTTACAAATTGATGTCGAGTTGTGGGACTTTATTTAAGCAAAATATAATTTGCTATTTGCACAGCTCTGTATTGCTTTGTGTCATTATCTTGGATACTACGACAGATGGAGAGAGATTGCTACATTCTTTAATTTTTAGCATGGTTATTTATACATTTAAATTCAAAAGTCAAAAATTAACGTTTAGTCATATGAACATGTTGAAGCATTATGTACTAATGAAGTCTTTGTGTTTTTCACCATTTTCATGGTTGGCAAAACAATTATAAAAGATACAATATAACAAGTAACTGAGTGTTCACTGTCACTTGTGTAAGAATATGAGCAATTCCAGATTTGATTAAAAAAATTAAAAAGTTTATGACCATGATGACCTGTTGCAGGAATCAGAAGTTCAGTCCATATATGGAACATAAAATTTATATTTTAGAAACCTTTAATTCAACTTTTTGTATTATTTTGCTTTTTTTTAAATCAGTTGTTGTAACTTGAAGTTATTACTTGAAGCATATTACTTTACATCACTTTATATGTTCTTGTGATTAGTGGGATTTTAGAATTCATTTGATTTTATTTTTCTCTCCCAGAACGCTCACAACTTAAGAAGATAGTTACATGTAATCAGTCACAGGCAGGACAGGTGCTTTTCTCTTACTAAGAATAAATTTGTTTTGTTTTTGTTTTTGTTTTGTTTTGTTTCTTTTAATTAAAGGATATTCAGATATTCCAGTTATCAATTTTAATGGTTAATAATATATTTAATTATAGCCTTTATGTGCCAAAATAATTTACATCTGTTCTTTTTTTTACTATTCACTGGAATTTCCTTAACTTCCTTCAAAAAAATATTTTCTTCTGTTTGGTAAATGCATTTGTTTGTTAACTTAACATTTTCAGGGCAAAGAGACAAATTAGAATTGACTGTTTGTTTTACCAAACTATAACATAAAACCTCTCTTAACAAATCATAGAAGATATTATACTTAAATACACTTTTGTTTTTTTTAAATTCCATATGTAATATTATATTTATTAACATTTCCTTTAATGGTCATTACCATTTTTCAGTGAGTTTAAAAAAGAGATGATAGGTAATTTGTGAAAATGATAGGGATAGAACAATCAACATTGTGTACTATTTTTATATATAATTTATATTAAACTAGACTGTTACCTACTTGATAAAGAAATGTAAAAATAAAAAGGCTAACAATGTATATGTGTAAGAATTCACTAAGCGAGGATTTTATCATTTTTTTGTGTCAACAGTCTGCTTGTAGCTTTAAAATCATTGTTCTTCTGTTGAAATTTATCGAATCAATTTTATTTTGTAAAAGTAAACATTAAAAACTGTCTTCAATTATGTTTCAAATGTTCATACCAGCTGATTTTTTGGAACAAAAAGCATAACCTTGCATACACCTGCTTACTTTGCCTGTTGTGTTCTTGGTTATCTATATAACCAAGTCAATTTTTTCTGTGTCAAAATGTTGATTAAATTTTGTGTTTTTTTTATCATCAGATTCACATGACTGTAACTTAATTCACTTATCATAATTTTAGGAAAGATCATGTGTCAAAAAAGATAAAGATCATGTTACCAGGGTAACAGAATCAAGGACAACTTCAACTACTGCTGTCCAGGTACTACATGTATATGGTGGTATTTTTTTCCTAGTTTTCCAATCAAAGGTCGTGGTTTTCTACAGGCACTCAAGCTCGTGTATATTAACCAGAGGATGTCTCATAATATATGTACAACTTCCTCAAAGTCAAAAACTTTCACAGCGTAGCCCACAGAGATTGTTCCCATCTAAATGATATCTAGTTCTATTTGCTTTGAATGTAATTGTGAAGAAATTCTCAACATTTGAAATATACTGTTGGATATGCCCTGAAGCACAAATCATATCAAAAGTTTGGTTTATAGACAGATTATATAGTTATTGAAATACTGATTAATTGTATGATTAAAATATAGAGAAATATTTGATGCTCAGTAGTTAGGCTTCTTGATTTATTGGCAAACGGCATTTAAAGTTATTTCTGTGTAATTTCTAACAAACCTTATGATTGATGAGCATGATGAGTTCACTGTTATTATTGTAGGATAAATCTATTGAGATGAAAATAAGAAAAGAAGACGGAGCCATCAAAACAGTTGCATTTCAGGTAAATAAGTGTCTCTTTGGAGATTCTACCTATATTTTCCCATTATACCATATGGATTATTTTACTTTCTTATTTCACACAAGAACTTTTTAAATAATTTTTACATGTAGTAATAGCTGTGTTTTTCTCAATTAAACATTGGCTTTACTTTTATTTATTTTTTCACACTTTCAAACTGTTACCATTTTTTGGGGATTTCCCCCTTGAAAGCTCAAAATTAAATTTTAGAAAGAGCAATTTTGTCCAACATTAAAAACAAAACATTCAGTTAACAACAGCTATATAGGTTTGAAAAAGTATAAAAAGCCAACTTACAACATTAGAATGAATTGTATGCCCCCTTTATGGTTTTGTGGAGAACGCAACTTTTGTCGCAGAAAGCTTGACATATGGATAGTGATCCTGCTTCAGCATTAGCTAACTTCTTAAGGTGTAAATGCCCAACTGACAAATTTCACCTGACCTTGACCTCATTTTCATTGTTCAATGGTTTTTATACTACTGCAAAAAATGTTTGCGGTCGTATATTGGTATGACGTTGGCGTCGTCGTTGTTGTTGTTGTCGTCCAAAGACACATCGGTTTTCGCACAATAACTTTAGTTTAAGTAAATGGATCTCTATGAAATTTTACCATAAGGTTCAATACCACAAAAGGAAGGTTTGAATTGATTTTGGGGGTTATGGTACCAACAGTTAAGGAATTAGGGGTCAAAAATAAGTATTTTTGTAACTTCCAGACAATAACTTGTGTTTAAGTGTAGGAATCTCTCTGAAATTGTACCACAAGTTTCCATACCACAAAGGGATGGTTAGGATTGGCTTTTGGGGGTTATGGTTCAAACTGTTTAGGAATTAGGGGCCAAAAAAGGGGGGAAAACAAGGGTTTTCCTGGTTAATGGACAATTTAAAGCAGTGTAAGGGAGGTAATCCAAAAACAAAATTGTACAATGTTGTACAATGTTGGATTTCCTCCCTTACACTGCTTTTAAATTATCTATTTCAGACTTTTATGATGTATTTAAATGGGTAATTATGGTTGCAAACTCCATTGGTAATTTGAATTGAGATTATGACCATATCTTGAGGGAAAGAATTTTTTTTTTTTAAAGGGGGGGGGGGGGGGGGGGTTAAAAAAGAAATTGTGGGGTGGCAATTTTTTCTCATTTCAGATTTCAGAAATTAAACAAAATTTCTTCTTTTATTTACTTTCACATATAAAAAAGGAGGGATTTTTTGGAGTGGGGGAAGGGGGTTCAATACACAACAGCATAGTGTATTGCACAAAAGCAAAAAAAAAATGGGTTAATTTTTATTAATTTTTTTTTTTTGGGGGGGGGGAGGGGGTCAATTCACACTTAGAATTGGTTATATGATTTGAATTTATATTCAGTTTTTTGCTTTTGTGCCTACAGTGTATTGCACAAAAGCAAAAAATTGAATATAAATTCAAATCATATAACCAATTCTAAGTTCTTTGACTACAGTTATTCTGTGTTAGAAACCTATTATGTGTCAAATATTTAATTACAATCCAAATTAAGACCTGTATCAAGCCTGAATATTGTGTCCATTTTTGACCCAACTGTTCAGGGTTGGACCTCTGCAGCCGTATCCAGCTGCACTGGCGAAGCAATTTATTAGTTAAGTTGTTCGTGTTTTTGTTTATTTTTCAAATACTGTTTGCAATAGGTCTACTATATTTGGTGTATGAAAATATTTTATGATATACATGTCAGTCAGGCATATTTTATTTGACCTTGACCTGATTTTTACAGTTCATTCATTGCTCGGTGTTAAGTTTTTATTTTTATGCCCCACCTACAATAGTAGAGGGGCATTATGTTTTCTGGTCTGCGCGTCCATTCGTCTGTTCATTCGTCGGTCTGTCCCGCTTCAGGTTAAAGTTTTTGGTCAAGACAGTTTTTGATGAAATTGAAGTCCAATCAACTTAAAACTTAGTACACATGTTCACTATGATATGATCTTTCTAATTTTAATGCCAAATAATAGTTTTTTCCCCATTTCCACAGTCCACTGAACATTGAAAATGATAATGCAAGTGGGGCATCCGTGTACTATGGACACATTTTTGTTTCATATACTTTTAGCAATAGGTCAACTATATTTGGAATGATTGTAAGGTATACATGTCTGCCTGGCAGGATTCATCTGACCTTGACCTCATTTTCATGGTTCATTGATTAATGTTAAGTTTTCATTGTTAAGTTTAATCTTAGATATGCAAAAGGACAACTATATGTAATTTAAAGAATATTTGGTGTAAGGAATGATTGTAAGGTGTACATGTTTTCCAGTTTTATCTGACCTTTGACCTCATTTTATTTGATTAGGTTAAGTTTATGTGATAGTTGTAGTACAGTTTATATTTAGAACTATTAACATAATATCAATGGTTAGTTGAGAAAGCAGGACATTTCAGCGTGTGCACTCTTATTGTAGGATTATAAGAGACATGCATATTGCTCATATAACCACTACTGTAAATTCAGAAATTATTGCGTGCATTTATTATTGCGATTTTTGTAGAATGGACAAAAATGCGAGATTAATTATTGCGAGTTGTACAAAAACTGCACACATTTATATCTGTCAGATATCAGAATGCGAGTTCTTATTTTCTTAGCATTTTCGGGAGGAAACAATTAAATATTTGGTCTTGATTTAGCAAAGGTTGAAATAAAAGTACTTGTATTTTTTATACGACCGCAAACAAATTTTTGTGGTCGAATATTGGTATTACGTTGGCGTTGTCGTCCTCGTCCGAAGACACATTAGTTTTCGCACTCTAACTTTAGTTTAAGTGAATGGATCTCAATGAAATTTTACCATAAGGTTCAATACCACAAAAGGAAGGTGCGGATTGATTTTGGGGGTTATTGTACCAACAGTTAAGGAATTAGGGGCCAAAAAGGGGCCAAAAATAAGCATTTTTGTAACTTCCAGACAATAACTTGTGTGTAAGTGTATGGATCCCTCTGACATTGTACCACAAGGTTCTATATCACAAAGGGAATGCTGGGATTGATTTTGGGGGTAATTGCCTCCAAATTTTAGGAATTAGGGGCCAAAAAGGGGCAAAAAACAAGCATTTTTCTAGTTTCATGACAATAACTTGTGTGTAAGTGTATGAATCTCTCTAACATTGTATCACAAGGTTCCATATCACAAAGGGAATGCTGGGATTGATTTTGGGGGTAATTGCCACAAAATTTTAGGAATTGGGGGCCAAAAAAAGGGACAAAAAACAAGCATTTTTCTAGTTTCTTGACAATAACTTGCGTGTAAGTGTATGGATCTTTATGAAATTGTACTACAAGGTTCCATATCACAAAGGGAAAGCTGGAATTGAGTTTGGGGGTATTTGCCCTAAACGTTTAGGAATTTGGGGCCAAAAAGGGGCAAAAAATAAGCATTTTTCTAGTTTCCAGACAATAACTTGTGTTCAAGTGTATGGATCTCTCTGAAATTGTACTGCAAGGTACCATACCACAAAGGAAAGGCTGGGATTGATTTTGGGGGTAATTCCTTCAAAATTTTTGTAATTAGGGGCCATAAAAGGGCAAAAAAACAAGCATTTTTTCTAGTTTCAGGACAATAACTTGTGTGTAAGTGTATGGATCTTTATGAAATTGTACTGTAAGGTTCCATATCACAAAGGGAAAGCTTGGTTTAAGTTTTGGGGTAATTGCCCTAAACGCTTAGGAATTTGGGGCTAGAAAGGGGCCAAAAAACAAGCATTTTTCTAGTTTCCAGACAATAACTTGTGTTCAAGTGAATGGATCTCTCTGAAATTGTACTGCAAGGTACCATACCACAAAGGGAAAGCTGGGATTGAGTTTGGGGGTGATGAATCATAAGAGGGTTCAAAAAATTGGGGGGGGGGGAGATTTTTTTTTCATTTTTTTTCTTTAAAATTTTCCATTTTAAATTGGTTATTTCTGATTTATATATAAAAGCAAATAATAATGATATGGTTTGAATAGGTAAATAAAAAAATTTTAAGTTCTTAGACCACTTTCATTCTGTGTCAGAAACCTATGCTGTGTCAAATATTTAATTACAATCCAAATTCAGTGCTGTATCAAGCTTGAATGTTGTGTCCATACTTGCCCCAACTGTTCAGGGTTTCGACCTCTGCGGTCATATCAAGCTGCGCCCCAGCGGAGCATTTTATTAAATTTAAACTTCTTGTTTTCTGATAGGTTGACTAAAATTTTACACCAGAATATTACTCAATCTTTGAAAGGGAACAAAATACATAATGCCCCTAGGTGAGTCCAGGGACTATACTACCGTACTAGGGGCATTACTTTTTTGGTCTGTGGGTCTATCCATTCATCTGTATGTCCTGCTTCAGGTTAAAGTTTTTGGTCAAGGTAGTTTTTGATGAAGTTTAAGTCCAATCATCTTGAAACTTTGCACACATTTTAATGCAAAATTAGAGTTTTGAACCAATTTTCACGGTCGACTGAACATAGAAAATGATGATGCAAGAGGGGCATCGTACTATGGACCCATTCTTGTTATATCTCTTATAAATTACCAGGCTGAATATGAAGGTTTATCATCAGATGAAGATACTACACTCCAACTTACTAGTCAGGCAGGTGGAGGCAAAGAAGATAAAGTTTTAATTTTGGTTGAAAGATTGTCAATGTATGAGGCAGGAGTTCAGAGTGCTAAGTCAGCAGGTGATACCTCTAAACAGAAAAGATATGGTAGAGCCCTTAAGGTACATTATGTATTTTTAGATGAAATGACTGACAAGACCTTCTTTTTATCTTCATGAATTGTCTTATGAAATATATTGACATTTACTGAACTGGTATTGCTTCTTATTTTGGGTTATTTTTGTAGAAAAAACTAAATATAAAGAAAAAACCATTACACAGGTATTGAAATACTGTTATACCCTTATCTATCTGTCCGCTGCATTTTTGTTCATCAGTCAGTGTGTCTTATTAAATGTCATCACATTTTTCGCAGGAACTAACTATCAAGGCTTTCTCCAATCTGGGAATCAAGGTTCATATGAGCGAGTTAATCTGTGTGCTACAGGTTCAAATTCATCACTTAACAACTTCTGGTTTAAAGTCATATGAAACGAGTGACCGGTAAAAAAAATCCAATTCTTGAACCAATGCATACATATATCATGAACTTGTCTTCTGTGCATGATTTTATCATTTTTTTCACATACATTTCGTAAAATCGTCAAAAATATTTCAATGTATAAGTGTTGTTGTAAAAATATGGCAGCTAATTAATGGTCGTGTTTTGAAGCCGAAGTTTAACGATTGACACCTATTTGTAAACAATCAACAAAGAAGCACGGATATTCAGGTAAGCACGTGTATAACAGGTACAATAAGATATGGTTTATCTTGATGACGGAGCGATGTTTACGTTTCATTTTCCATTCACACTTGTGTATTGCGATCACAGGATTTTTTACATAAAGTCCTGCTGAGGTAACTGCATACGCAAAACATGTCTTAGAATAGTTTGCTGGAAGCAAGCAATTAAACAAAGTAAACCTTCTAAATTTTGACAAATTAGAGAATTTTCTTGAGAAAAAGGTATATGTACATAAGTTTTATAATAATTGCTAGCCATTTAGTAATAAAAAACACTAGAACACACCCGCAAAATCGCGGGCATTTATATTTTAGAGCATATGTAAATTTTTGCAGGATAATTTTTTATAAAATAATTTATAACTGGTCAATTTCAGGAAAGGTATCAAAAGTCATAGGTACTTGGGGACAGGACAATTTTTTTTTTGCCCTCCCCCTTTTTTCCAAAGATCGATTTTTTTTGGGGGGTTTTCTGTTTTTTCTGTATACTATGAACATACATATACTATAAATACTATCATGAAACGGTCAGTGATATATTTTATCATATACATATATAATAGCTTATCTATGATTATATAGAGACTCTCTATATAATATATCAGTGACCGCCATAGATAGTAAACTATTGGAATTGATAATATATAGCAAATGCACTTTATTTGTAGTACATGTATATGTATGATCATAGTATACAGAAAAACGTGAAAAATTATTCATCTGTCCCCAAGTACTTGTAAAAAAAATTATGTAATTTTAAAATAGTCCTAAAAGGAAGTCCTTTTCTCAAACATGTCAAAGGTCAGTCTGATGAAGGAAACAATATCCGGACGCCTTTTTTTTCCATTTTCCTCCCAAAATAACCAAAACTGAATAATCATAAGCAAGGATGATACATGCGACTATGCATTCTACCTAAAGGACACAGAGGCATGATGATTAATTTATTGTGGAAGAAAGAGAAGCGACACACAAAATGAGGTCTTCTCATTTAATAGTATAGATAATGCATATTTTTTTTTAATTTGAAGTTTCATATGATTTGACAAACACTTTTACATTGTACTCATATAGCCAAGTGGCAAATTGATTTTGATATGGTTTTGGCAGTTAACTACATACAGGCAAGTAATATTCCTTTACATTTCATGTTTATTTTGGTTTTTTACAATATGTTTTTCCCTGATATTTACAGACAATACAAGATTTACTACAGCAGACGCATCAAGGAAAGCTAGTTGATGAAAGTGATATACCACCTAGAATACCTGTTGATGAGCCAAAGAAACAAAGACCAGGTATAACCACACTAGATCAATGTTACGTTTAATGAAACCGTAATAAGAATTTTGTTACAGTCCTACAATATTTTATAAAGTTTTCTAACAGTCTCACAGGACATGGATTCACAAGTTATCAATGTTGGAATGTCCCCAAACATCATACCAAAAGAAAGAAAGAAGTTCAATCAGATTTTTTATACACACATCACAATTTCATTTCAACTGAACATTTTTAATATTGATTATTCTGATGATCTAATTGTTAAAAAGTGTTAGGCCAGTCATTCCAGATGTATTTCCCTTTGTTGATGGTTATCTTTGTTAAAACTTTTACAAATAAACAAATTTTACATAAAGGGATAAATTCTGGACAGTCTTGCAAACAAAAAAATTATAATTTTTATATGAGAAGCCTGCTTTTCATATGTTTTGTAAATTTTTTTTGTTTAAACCAGATAAAAAGGAAGAGTTCTTGAGATAAATCTTGGAATAAAGATTGCAGTAGGTTTATTTACTAACATTGATGACATGTATATTTCAATTGTTTATTTAACAGAAGGGGCAACAAAGCAAAGTGAAATACAACCAACTGTCAAGCCTACTACAAAATCACACAGTGAACAACCAAGTACATCACCTTCTTCACAACAAACCCTAGAATTGAACAATGAACCAACATCACCATCACATGGTATTTATTCTAGATCTCGTAAATGGGTCAATGGTTTCAAAACACAGTTGACATACATTCTCATTATTAGGGCCCCGCCGATTGCCGCCCTATAGTGATCAGTCTGTCCGTCTGTCTGTCCGTCCATCCATCCGTCTGTAACAATTCGTGTCCACTCTATATCTAGAGAACTGTTATGATTTCAAAGTTTATACTTGATATGTATATAAACAAACACCAGAGGGTGTGTCATAATTTATGTACAACTTCCTAGGTCAAAGGTCAAGGTCAAAAACTTTGGTTTCATTTGACAACCCCATGTCCAATGATAAAGATACAAATTTTTTACCACACATTATTCACAGCGGGGCCCACAGAGATGGCTCCCATCTCAATGATATCTAGTTTTTTCAGGGTTTGTCTATATTCATCTGAATATTGTTGAAGTCATATTAAAATTTTTTTATAACATTCCTAATTTCGGTGTTTATAAGATTAATAAGATAAAACATACAGTTCCATGCATCAGAAATCACTTTAAATGGTAAAACTTTATTCATATTACGAGTTAATCCTTAGTCAAAATGATTTTGTATAACCTGTTTTTTTCAAAAACTATTCTAAAAAACCTTCAAAATTTAGTGACTGCAATAATTCTTGCAAATTAGGAGACTTACAATTATGGTGTCTGTATTTTAGAAATAGAAACAGAGCAGATGATAGAAACAAAAAGAGATCAGTACAAAACAACAACTCTGCAGCCAAAGCAGTCTGGGGATATTAACACAGCTATAAGTAATGTACAGACAGCCAAGGTATAAAATAATTTGATATCAGTATATGACTTTTAGCAAAAGAAAACAAATGTAATTCCTAATTGATAGTATGTTTATGTCTTAAAATGAGCATTTCTTGCTAATAACTTGAATTAATAAACAGTATCTGAGATGTTCTTCCCATGACCCAAAAGTGTGCTTTCCTCATCACTCATTTTCTGTTCAGTTTTACAAAAATCTTCTCATCTGAAAGTATTGAGCTAAAAAATTCAATCCAACTTTGCATTGACCATTCCTTGGGTACATATATGGCCACTGTAGCTTAAAAAAGAACATATGGGCATAATGCAGACAGGAGGGCGGACTATAGAGTGGGATAAGCAAGAAAAAGAGGGGGGGGGGGTAAAAGGTGGTTTGTTCACTTTCTGCCATGTTTGGTATTGATATTGTAGTGGGCACTATTTTTATGAAACTACTGGGCCAAATTTAACCAAACTTGGCCACAATCATCATTGTGAAATTTAGTTCAATAAATGTATCCAATGACCTGGCCAACCAACTAATTATAAGATTGCCACAATGGCTAAAAATAGAAAATATAGGTAAAATGTAGATTTCGGCTTATATCTCTGAAACCAAGGCGTTATTAAAGGACAAATCTGACATGGTTTAATATTGTTCAACAGGTCATGATCTATATGCCCTGAAATATTCAGACAAATCAGACAACCCCTTGTTGGGTTGCTGCCCCTGAATTGGTAATTTTAAGTAAATGTTGCAGTTTTTGGTTATTATCTTGAATATTATTATAGATATAGATAAACTATAAACAGCCTGACCATGCCTGCAAACCAACATGGCTAAAATTATAACATATGGGAAAATGCAGTTTTTGACTTTAATCTCTTAAACATCAATTGTAAATAAAATTATCATGTGAGTGACACAGGCTCCTTGGAGCCTCTAGTTTACTTTCAAAGTTGTATTCTAGTGGTATCTATTTAGTATATATTTTCCGTACACTATTACTGTATTTATTTTTTCATACGTGGTTATTCAAACTTCCAGTTTGCTCATTAACATATACAAGTTTCTAAATTGTCTTTTGGATTTTAATTTATTTTAACACCAGTGAAGTGAAGTGAAGTGTTCTAGAATTATTTCAAGCAGTTTTAACTTCTACATGAAGATAGAAAACAGGTTTTTCCATGAAAATACCGCAAACAACCACACAGGATTTGAAATTACTGGAGTTTCATTAGACATTTCCTAATAATAATAAAAAGGTTTTTTTTCCTGATATTTCATGATGAGAAAGGATACAATTGAGGACAATGTACCTGTGCGAACTATACAAATTTAATATCAATGTTTATATACAGGTGTGACTAGCAGTAATAGAAATAAAGGATAATTTTAATCTTTACAGATTCCATCACAAATGAGTGGTCATGGTTCTCCTCAGGACAGGAAACCAGTTCCTAAAATAGCTGATCAAGTAGGCTTTGGAGGGGAGAAAATGAGTACTGGTAAAAGGCCTGACAGAAAATTTGAGGATTCTCCATATATTCAGGTATGTTTAGGTGCATATTGTTAAACATCATGTAAATGGCATGACACAAAAAAAATATTCTTTTTTTTTCTGCCAGCCTCTTATAAGCTCAGTGTTCTGAATGAAATGTGAGCTTTAGCCATCACTGGGTGTCCGATGTCGTCTTCAATTTGGTGTAAACTATTTCAATCAACTTCTTCTCTGAAACTACAGCTATACCAATTCCAACCAAAGTTCCGCTGAATGATCCTTATGGAATCTAGAATATAGTATGTGTTTTATTTTCTGTTTCGTAAAAAAACATGGCCGACATGGCTAACAATAGAACATCGGGGGTAAAATGCCGTTATTGGCTTATATCTCAAAAACTAAAGCATGAAGAGCAAATCTGAAATCGGGTAAACATGTTCAGGAGGTTAAGTTCTATCAGCCCTGGAATTTTTAGATGAATCTAACAACCCATTGTTGGGTTGCTGCCAGTAAATTGGTAATTTTAAGGAAATTTAAGTTTTGGGTTATTAACTTGAATATTATTACAGATAAGCAAACAACAAAAATTTTCATCAAAGTAAGATTGATTAATAATGTTACGTGGACAAAATTGTCAATTGACCCCTAAAGGAGTTATTGCCCTTTAAATACAATTTTACACAATTTGTTTATCATGTTTTCTAACTTTAAAAAATATGGAAGAATTAAAAGTTTCGAACTGTTTGACAAATTCCATTTCCATTTATGTTATCTCTATCCTTTATTTCATAAGGGGTACAGTAATATATATTAAACTATATCTGAAATTTTGAATACCAAAAACAATTTTACATTTTATTATGACAGATTGTTATTCTTGTAATAGATTTTAATGCATTCATTTCAGCAATTTTGTCATGTAGTAAATAAATAATAACAAAATATAAAACCTTATCATTTTTAAATTGTCAAGTGCATAGTTTTTTATAGTTCAAGAGGGATTATCTCTTTCAGGAGGATTCCTTGAGAATAGATATAAGTGACAGCGAAGGGGACACTAGTGAAGCTTCGGTAAGATATCAGTAATATAAGTAATATGCATGCTATTTTATAGATTCATCACAAGCCTATAATATGTAGAACAATTAGAAGGCCTCTGATTTGCTTTTTTATTGACATTTTAAATCCGTGGATTTTCTTTAGTGTAATAAAATCATAAATCTTTTACCTATGCATGTTTGTATTCATATGTTTAATAAGATATTCATTGTCATTAATTCTGAGATTAATTGTCTGAAATCACTTACGTATAAGTGAATAGATGTATATGAAATTTAACTATAAGGGTTATGGTCCCAACTGTTTCGAATTAACGTTTTTCTTGTTTCCCGCCAGTAACTTGTGTGTAAGTGTCTGGATCTCTGTCAAATTGTACCACAAAGTTCCAAACCACAAAGTGAACATTTGGGGTTATGGCCCTAAAGTTCAGGATTTAGGGGCAAAATGGGGAAAAACAAGTTTTTTTTTCTGGTTTCTGGACAATTAAGTATTAGTCGATGGATCTCTCTGAAATCATATCAAAAGGTTCTGTACCACACACAGTAGGTTGGGGTAGATTGTGGGGGTTATGATTTCAACCATTTAGAAACTAAATGCCAAATAGGGGCCAAAAACCTTTCTTATTATGGCTAAGCTGGTTTAACATAGATTATTTCTGATATATAGTGTAACGGTATGTCTCTTCCCTGAAATGGAACTTGTTTCCTCTAAAATTGTGTGTTTAAATTGTCCTGATAATTGACCTTTCTTATTATATATTTCTTGTATAACTATGTTAAATCATTGTTTACTCTAAAACTTTTTATTATTCTGTCCTATGTTTTTACATTTGGAACAATTCTGAAATGTTTATTCCATGACGTACAATGACGTCAGTTCCGGTTTTAGTAATTAATTTTCCTAAATGGTAAATGGTAAATGGTAAACCAAATCCGTAAATTGGATTACCTAAGTATAAATACGGCGGAGAATACAGATAAGTCTTAAGCAAGACTTTACCCTGGTCAAGTAACACTCGCTAATACCAAGCGATTTTGATATACGTACAGATACCATGTGGGTTTGTTAGTTCCTTTACAAAAAGCATTTTGGGAATACTTCCTGAGAGAAACTTTATCTTTTGACATTGAATTTGATTTACCATTTGCCACTTACCAAACTACAATAAGTTAACTTTCTTGGTATATTTTTCCTCTATCCATTTTCTTTTATTCACGATAATCTAAGGTTTATAAAGTATTTATCTGTTACACTAGAATACTGTTAAAATATTTAATATTTATATGTATTGTTGATATTTAATGCATCTTAAAGTTAATACAAGATTATTTTTATTTAACGAGTCTGTTATTCTTACAAACATTGAGAATTACCATACAAAAACCTTTACTCCAATCTACCGTTTTATATCCGAGTCATTACCTTACCAGAAGAACCAACCTTAACTGTGTGTATAAAGAATACCAGAGTACCACATAGAAACACATTACCAGAGTACCACTCTACCAAAAAAGGTTGACCAAATATAACTTATATTTTATTGAACAAGAGTGTTGTCATACACTACAATCATTCAGATGTCTGCACTTATTAAATGGCTCTTCAGACAGCAGTAAATTTATTTCCATTAAGTTGGGAAAAAGTTAATGTCTTGGGGAATGATAAACTTGCCATTGCCCTCGAACTCATAGCCAGTCAATAAGTGTATGTTATATAATTCTTCAAATTTCCTTCTTCAAATTTCATCAATGGATACAGTTAATTTTTGTTCATTATTTAATAATTTGATATTAAAACTGTGTGATATTTGCATTTTTATTGTTTTAATAGTTGCCAACAATGAACATTGTGAAAAAGATGAAAAGGGTTGAAACAGGTATAGTAAATGGCTGGTTGCACCAACATGAATTCAACTCCTACACAGTTTTCAACCCTGATCTCTAAAACTTTACAGACAAATTTTCCTTATTGTTGAAATTTTGCACTTGCTATTATAGAATAATATAAAATAAATTAATAAACTGTGTATTTTTATGCATGACTTCTGGGCATTGTGTGTATGGTCTGTCCGTTCATTTGTCTGTCTGTCCCACTTCAGGATAACGTTCTTGGTCAAGGCAGTTTTTGATGAAGTTGAAGCTCCATCAACTTGAAATTTATGATGCATGTTCCTTTTGATATGATCATTCAAATTGCAATGCCAAATTAGAGTTTTGACACAATTTCATAGTCCACTGAACATAGAAAATGATAGTGTGAGTGGGGCATCTGTGTACTACGGAGACATTATTGTTTTTTTAATGATTTCTTACAATTTTCAATTCAACACATAAACCGCCAAATTTGAACTTCACTGTTAAATTTCATATGTAATATTGTCCTGAAGAAGCCATGCTTGTTGGCGAAACATGTCGACCAGAATAAACTTTTACCATGTGGTAATTGATGTGTGTTGTTGTCTTTATTATCGTTTCATTTTACCTATCTTGTGAAAGACAACTGTGGATACCTTTTGGTATCCACCCACTTTTAACCAACCACACAATTACCACTTCAGGTGTTGGTTCACCTTGTTGAAGGATGTTTGCTTCTCAGTTTCAAAATATCAAGCTTTTCATAACACTAGTATATATTGATAGGGTATTAATAAAGGAACCAAAAGAGCCAAAAATAAATATAGGTCAATGTGCTTGTTCTGAAATAATAGCCATTGAAAATTTGGCGGGAAAATGTTCTCTCTTGATTTTTCATAGCTTTATCATTGACAAGTTTTAAGTTCTCAAAACCTATTAAAAAATATCAAAAGATTTTATAAGACTTTTATAGATGGCTTATAATTATACATGTAAAAGATTTATTTTAAAAGAAAATGGGGGTCAATGCTCAAAATTTTTTAAGGCATTCAAATGGATATAATCAGATGATTCCGAAAATTTGACAAAAATTCCTAAACATGACAAGCGAACATCCTTAAGTTCAATTTTCAATTAAATACAAAACTTTAATGGTTACCTGCTTGTCTTTCAAAAAAACAGTTTCAAAAATATTAAGTAAAATATCATATTCATACAATTAGTGACACAACAAAGTATGTTAACAATTTTTTTAGTGAAAGAAGATGTCATTATTTTATATTTAAATTTATAATTTTGGAAACAAATGGCATAAAAAAAAACACAATAGAAAAATACTTCTTTGAAGTCCGTTTAGTTGGTTAACACAACTATAATCTTTTACAGGTTGTAACCTGCTGACCTTGGAAGAGAAGAAGAAATTGAGACATGATGCAAGTATACTTAAATTTACATTTAGCTTATATTCTTTAATTACTGTCATAAGTTCATGACTGAATAAATACATTAGATTATGTTTCACAAAAATCCAGTAGTTTGATTGGTTAACAGCAATTGTATGTCATTCTTAAATTAACCTTCTTTTCAAAATGAAATGTAACATTTATGATGACATGTGCTTCCTCAAAAAGTGCCTACCCACACTTTAAAAAAGTGGGAGTATACTGCTTTACCTCTGTCAGTCCATCTATCCACCCATGAATATTTTTTGTCAAAGTGGGGTTATACTTCATTACTTCTCTCTGTCTCACTGTCAGTCCATCCATCCGTCAGTCCGTCTGTAGTACCATGAATATTTTTTGTCGCATCTTTCTCAGGAACTATATTACAAGGATTTCTGAAATTTGGTTTCAGAGTTGATATGTTTCTGCTATGATGTGTGATGCGTTTTCAGATCCTATATATAAGTCAGTTATGCCATGTGATGCTTTCCAGATTCATCACTAAACCATTTCCTGTTTACTGAACACTTACATAACTTTACACATTTGTAGCCAAGTTGAAAAATTTCTTGATATTTTTCACAAGTACTACATCACAAGGATTTCTGGAATTTGGTTTCAAGTTTTATGTATAAAGTCAGTTGTACCATGTGATGCATTTGCACATCCATCACTCAACAACTTCCTGTTTAGCGAAGTGGGTGAGGGTATTATCAGTGAGCAGTTCCCTCTAAGTTTTACTTCTGTCTATATGTATATTCCAAAAATTGGTTTTCTTTGTCTAACTCTACTTTGCCTAAACTATGTGTATAATTTTCATCTTAGTTGTAGATCCATTTGTGGACTTGGATTGTTGTCCACAACTTGTTGGGGTTGCTCTCTCTATGACACATGTTTGTGGGTTTCCTTCTTCTTTAATATTACAAACAAAAAATGTGGTTTCATTCTATACCCAGCATTATTTTATTTATGCTTAAAGCCTTTTAATTAATTTTTATTTCCAGATGGCAAAGGATTTTGTCCCAGGGAAACCTGGATTGATTTCAAAAGAATTTATGGTCCTGAATAAGGATTCAATTTATTCAAGATATTTTGACAGTTCCACCACAATTAAGGCAAGTATTTTAGGTTAATCAGAATAAACTGACTTTCCAATAGAATAACTTTCATAAATTTGAATTATAAAATAACTTCATTTTCTGTCTAACATATGTATGGTTAATAAGTTAAGTTTACAGTAGTTAAGCTCAAAGTTATGCAGTGTATATTGTTTTCCAATGTACTCCAAACTGTGACAGAGAGAATGATAATGCCTTTAGACACCTAGTATTACTTAATAGTACTGTCATGATACATTGATATCTAATGATACCTGCCTAATGAATTGCGAAGAGAAAGATTTTTATACTTGGTCACTACCTTGACAATGATGAGTTGTGATGTGTATACACTATTCAAATTTGTTGAGCACCAACAACCTTTTTTGTGTATACTTTGAAGTATGGGTGTTAAGTATGCTGATTTGCACTCAAACCACTTCTTCTTTATATTAAATTAGCATTTCTTACTGTTCATTCTTGTTATGTTTTAACAAATGATAATGTTGATTATATATTTATATATTACAGGGTCTTTACAATTGGATAGTGGCAACAATTCCTTATGAAATGTTGCCAGCTAAGTTCATCCTAAAATGTTTACAATCATGCAAGGAGGTGGACTGTTGCCACGCTTTTCCAATATCAACAGTGATGGACAGAGATGTATTTTTACGCTCCGTCCCAACAAAGTTAATGATCTCTCCAATTGTAAGTTTACGATAAGCAAACATGAAAACTTGATACATTATTTTCTGTACAACCAAAACAGACAGAATATGTTCCATTACTGTCGCATTTATTCAATTTCTAGCACATACAAATAGGAATAAAAAGTTTCCTTTGTCAAAACCTTGCCGGTTGGAAGCTAACTGCCATAATAAATAAAAAAATGCAAATGGGAAAATCAGCATTGTGATAGAGGTACAAAAATAATACAAAATTGATTTTTATTGACAATCACAGTCACTGATTTATAAATTCTGACTCAAGGCAACATCAACTGAAACTGAAAAAGATTTTCTTTTTTTCTTTCTAAAATCTATCTTATCTTATTTTATCTTATAGACATCTACATATCAGGTTAAAAATTACAGCCAATTTCACTGAGTGTGTAGCTAAAGGTAATATCTTCGGTTAGCTTGCTTGCTAGCTGAACTGTGAAGTCATTATAAGGTAAGGTATACTACCCTCCTTTCTGAGTAGCTTTTTCCTACAGACAGATAGATTGGTTATCTGTTGGACTAGTCTATTCTTAAAGGAGGGCAGTTTACCTTACCTAATAATGACTTCCTGGTTCAGCTAGCTTGTGGTGGAAATGTGATTGTCTGACCATAACCAAAGATATTAACTTTAGCTACACATTCAGTGAAATTGGCTGTAATTTTTAACCTGATATGTAGATGTCTATAAGATGAAATAAGATAAGATAGATTTTATTTCCAATAGAGGACCCATTATAGGCATAGTCAGTACATTGATTTTGTTTATATCACACAATTGCAATAGACAATACAATGTCTATATTAAATATGTAGTCACTAATTGCATCCAGTATAAAAGAAAATGTACACTTCATTTGTGTAAAAGGCAAACTTCAATGACAGATAAGCATCTTGAAATAATATTTTATGATTTCTTTTTTGGCTTTTAAGTTCATGTATTTACTTTTGCAGTGTGACAATCCTGAAACTACCTTTACCTGTTATGATGAGGTGTATTTCAGTTATGGAGACCTTTAAGGAACAGGACCAGTAAATGAAAGCAGACTAATGTGTATTTAAATTAAAGAAAACATTGTAAAATATTGCAAGAATAATTTTTTTATTGATTTATACATGTACTTGGAAGTGGAAAAGTTTTGATGTAATAATGTTCATAATTGTCAGATCTTTTTTGAAAAAAAACATCTATAATGGTTTCATTCCATATAAAAACTGACATGGTTGTCAATAAGTAAGGTTGTTTCTATTACAAAAAAACCCTGATAGTTACAAATTGTTGAACACTTTTTTGCATATGTAATTTTCATTGATATTTTGGTTTTATCAAACTGATGGTTTTGGTTTTATCAAACTGATGGTTTTGGTATTTTAACGCTATAAAATGAGGTCACAATTACCTAAAAGCTTTTGCCATTACTTTGCTTCCATCTTCCTCAACCAACAAGAACCAAACTTAAGTTAAATGATCCTTGAGTATCTAGAATATAGTTTGTGTTTTATTTTCTGTTTCATCAAAAAACATGGAAGCCATGGCTAAAAATAGATCACTGGGTAAAATGCTGTTCAAAATTTATCTGTTCATGAAATTTAAAGACCAATTTGACAACCCGTTGTTGGGTTTATATAATAAATTTCTTAGTTTTCAATTGTCTGAGTATTTTTTTAGATTAAGAGAAACTGTAAACAGTGAAAATTCATAAGGGTTCAGTGGAACCAAGTGTCTCACCTACTTTTGATGTTTGTGGCAGGCTCAAAAAATTTGGAAAAATGTAGGATCACTAGGTCTCGCTGCAGGCTTGATAAAGATGTAATCCTCAAATAAGTGAATGACAAAAATATATCTTTTATAAGAGTTAGGCCAAATACAAATATATGTGTGGTTACAGTTACCCTACCTTCCGTACTTTTTAGTCTGAACAATAAAGCCTACCCAAAAGAAAATTTTTTGTCATTAGTTCAGCACAGATATAGTCAGAATGTTGCTCCTATACACATAATGTAAAAAAAAAACAACTTAAAATTGAAATAAAATTACTAACTACCTACCCTTAATTTTTTTTTACTGAAACCACACATACTTTTCTATTGCTTTTTATGTATGATTTGTACATTTTTAGCTCACCTGGCCCAATGGGCCAAGTGAGCTTTTCTCATCACTTGGCGTTTGTCGTTGTCCGGCGTCCATCATCCGTTAACCTTTACAAAAATCTTTTCCTCTAAAATTATTGGGCCAAGTTTAACCAAATTTGGCCACAATCATCATTGGGGTATCTAGTTTAAAAAACGTGTCCGATGACCCGGCCAACCAACCAAGTTGGCAGCCATGACTAAAAATAGAACATAGGGGTAAAATGTAGATTTTGGCTTATATCTCTGAAACCAAAGCTAATATGACCTAAACAAAAAGCAAAGATAATCATTGATGACTAGGTGTGCAATTCAGGCTCTTTGAACAAAGAGTTATCAATAGATTTATGGCCAAGTTTATGTGATGATCAGCCAAAAAATAACATTATTTTTGTCTTATACACAAATCTTATCCATAATAAATATCTTGTGTTCTTATGTTTTTTTTTTAATACTGTATCATGTTGTCATGGAAATAGACAGAAATATGTGAAACAAAAGACTGTGTGCTTGTATAAGCAGCTCATAAAACACTGATAATTTGTACACTTTGTGAAAATGATAATGTTTACAACATTACAAATTGTATACAATAAATATACACAATGATGTACAGTTCTGCTTTTAAATTTTATAAATGGACAAAATAAAACTTCAAATGATTTAATGTGTTTTACAATAAATCACACTTTGTATTTGAACAACTTTATATCTGAAAGTAGCTTCACAGGGTTAATTCCCTTTTTTCAATTTAACACTTGTACACTTTATCTTTAAATTACCCAGAAATACCACACTAACAGTAATAAAACATGAATGATTTTCTTGCATTTGTTATATCATATGCTTGATAAGGATACCTGCTTCTTGTGCAACTTCTGCAACTATTAGATAATCAGTATAAGTGTGTGTTCAGACTCCAAAAGTTTGTCTGCACAATATAGCTTGTTATTATCTCTGTTTGGGATTTGGTATGGAATATGTTTAAAAGATTTGAAAAACATTAATTTTTCTGAAAATCTGTCTTGTCATTACGTTTGGATATCTGTCAATACCTTAATTTTTTGTATCCATCCGTATAATTTTGCAGGGGCATGGTAAATATAATTGTAGACAAGCCCCGTCCATCTTTGCAGCCATTATTGTTTCTTGGTGCAAAATCAATTACTTAAGTAACAATGGAAATATATTTGAAATTTAGTATCAACTGGAATATATACTAGAACTATATCAACCAATGGAAAGTATGTAAATCAGCTGCCATGTTACAAGTAATTACTGAAGAAAATGGTTTGTTAAAATTTGGTGAGCTACCCAAAATAGACACAAGTGACAATAATTGAGATCCAGCAGCCAAAACTCTCTAAGCTGTTCCAAATTCAGTTGTTGATTCTGTCATTTTGTTTTTTGTAGATTGTTTTGTTATAATTTAGGCAGTTAGATTCTTTGTTAGAATTTTTTCACATTTTTGTCCAGCCTAGGCGGTACAGGGATAGTGATTTGGTGGTGGCTTAACTAACTTCTTAAAACCTTTCTATTTTAAAAGGTGGAAGACTTGCATGCTTCATTCTGTGTATATAAATACCTTATGTTACAAAGTTTCCATCTGTCACATGTCAAATGTCCTTGACCTCATTTTCATGGTCCAGAATATTTGATGTTTGCATACTTTGCAAGGTCATCATGCTCGTCTGACAGTTTTCACTTGACCTCGACCTCATTATATGGATCAGTGAACAAGGTTAAGTTTTGGTGGTGAAATCCATATCTCAGATACTATAAGCAATATGTCTAGTATATTTGATGTATGGAAGGATTGTTAGGTGTACATGTCCAACTGTCAGGTGTCATCTGATCTTGACCTCATTTTCATGGGTCAGTTGTCAAAGTTAAGTTTTTGAGTTTTGGTCTTTTTTCTTCTAATACTAAATTTAATAGGTCAACTATATTTGGTGTATGGAAATATTTCATGATGTACATGTCAAGTCTCCCAGGTTATATTTGACCTTGACCTCATTTTCATGATTCAGTGGTAATAGTAAAGTTTTTGTGTTTTGGTCTGTTACACTATTAGCAATTGGTCAACTATATTAGTTGAATGCAAGGATTGTAAGATGTACATGTCTGCCTGGCATTGTTCATCTGACCTTGACCTCATTTTCAGGTTAAGTCTGTTTCTTTGAAGCTAAGCAATATGTAATCTATATTTAGTGTATTGAATGATTGTAAGGTGTACATGTATTTCTAGTTTGATTTCTATTACCTTGACCTCATTTTCTTGGATCATGTTAAGTTTATGTGATAATTGTAGTAAAGCTTTATATTAAGGACTATCAAAGGTGAGTAAAGAAGCAAGAGATTTCAGCATATGCTCTCTTATTCATGTTGAGTCCTTTTACAGCTGACTTACTTTATAGCATGGGGACTATACAAGCTTACATCCACTCATTTGAGCTGTAATGGATACCGGTAGGTGTCTAGTTGGCAATGATACCACATCCTCCTTATTTGTATTAACATATAAATCTGGCAAAGAGACTGGGAGAAACTGGGTTTTTATAGCTTATACAAAATACTGTATAACTCAACATAAAGACATGCATACTTTCCTGGTAAGGAAAACGTACAATTTAAGACAACTATAAATACAAGAGCTTGCTGTGCGGTGTGAGCCTAGTGTGCTACGTGTTGAAGACCGTACTTTGACCTATAATGGTTTACTTTTATAAATTGTGACTTGGATGGAGAGTTGTCTCATTAGCACTCATACCACATCTTCTTATATCTAAACAAGAGTATTCCAATTGAAAACATAAATATGGAAACCATATCAAGAATGTCAAAAAGAAAAAAAACAACAACATGTGAATCGAAAGCATTTTCATTGGTATGATTGTTATCAAGCTATTACTTACATAATAACTGACCATTATGTATAGGTGTATCAACAAAAAATGACATATACAAAGCTACTATCACTGCAGAAATGTTAAATAGTATCATATACAACCTGAAAAACGATTGTGTTACAATTAGAGAAATTCACATTTTAAGTTTAAAACCACTAATTCATAGCCCAATTTCTTAATGTTTAATTCTGTAATTTCAAGCATATATGGCTACTTTGTCTAAAGGTCAAATAAAGTGGCAGTTATTTCAGGTCAAAACTATACCTTTATATCCTGACTTGTGCTGAAAAATTCAACATACCTTTAATTGCATGATAGAGTGTACTGTTTCCCTGAAGTTTGATAGTACAAAAACAAATTCTTCTGATCTGAAGAACAGGGCAATTGTGCCCTCCTATTAAAATTTCATATGCTTCTTTATTATTTAAAAGAAACCCTCAACAAGGATTTTACTATAATCCAAAGTCCCCTAGATTTAATTTGACAGCAAAACTTCCCAAATATTTCACCTATTGAAAAAGATACAGCTATATGTAGGAACTATTTTGTTTGAAATATGTACCAGTACTACTTTCTTGTATTTTCTTTCCAACTGGACCTGAACTAGTGGTTCTATAGTCTATACCTATAACATATACTAAACTAGCTAGGAAAACCAACACTTTTTCATGTATGCCTTATTTGAAGTTATTTCTTTTGTTTTCTTATTATAACTTTTTAACACAAAGCTTTTTTACAGGAACACTAGTAGTCTACATCTTTAAATTGACATCAGAGTTTTGCATATGAAGTCTTCTTTTTCTTGTATTGCATGGATATCATTCAAATTATGGAGACGCTTCACACAATTTTAAGACTAATTTAAACTAATAAATTTAAAATCTAAGTGTACACCTTAATTTTATACAGTATCAATATGGGGAATAAAATTTTCAAATTTATATGAATGTATAAATTTAAAATCTAGGAAGATACTATAATATTATACAGTAAAAGTTAAATGGGAATCAGAGCTTAAAATCTAAAAGGGTACTTGATACTCTGCAACAGAGACATATAATACAATATGTTTAATACTGCAAGTCTAGCGAGAATTAAAGCTTAAAATCTGAAAGCAAATTTTATACAATGCAAGTTAAGCTTAAAATATAACAGGTTACTTTATACAATATGAGTAATGCGGGAAAAAACCCTGTCTCTTCCAGTTTATCAGTCTATATACATACATACTCAAAAATATTGTTATTGGCAGAGCACTGTTCAGTAGCTACTTTATATACAAAGTAATTTTATAAACAACATCTCCTTGTATGCATATCCGAGAAGTATTTGTTTCTTTTTTTAATGGCCATTTAATGCAGCTGTTAATGGTTAAACAACTGTGAACTTTTCATATTTTTTTTTAAATGTGCTTAAGGTAAATGAGATGTCTTTCGTCTTATTGTATTTTAATATAGAAAATAATAATAGATCTACAGTTTAAATAACCTATTCAAATTTTGGAAATGGAATGGATTTCATTAGTAATACATTTCATCAAAAAGATGAACATTTTGGGTTGGGTCTCATTATAATTATTATTTTTTTTTAAATACATCATTTTTTTATTAGATTTCTTCTAACTTGCAAAAAAAAAGCAACAAAAATTTACTTTACAAGGGGAGACAACTCCAACAACTCTTATAAAGTATAGTGTGGTAAAATTAACTATTTCGGTGTGTAGCAAGAGAACGATTCCCTTGAAAGCAAATATTAAGAGCCAACGTCTCATAATTTAACTTAAAATCAAATTGTTATGTTGTTTTCCATAACTAAAATAAAAAAATCATGTGAGACAAAAGGAACTATTTTTTTTGCTTTTGAATAGTTCTTTGATCAACTAGTATGCTGTTTACCATATTTTTAGAAAGCATGGTATAGACTATATTTTAGAAAATTATTACAAATCATAACAATTGACATAGAGACCCGCTATTCTACCTTAAACTGATAACACAACCATTTTTTGAAAATTAAAACATTCACTTTTCAAAAACTGTAGAGAAAACAGGAAAAATATTCTGACGATTTTTATCATTAATTATGATAGAAATTGCAAATGGACTTTGTTAATACCAAAGAAGTTGACAATGGGTTTCTATATGAATTTACCGGTACCCTAAAAATCAAAGAATACTATAAACACATATCATTTTTCAAATTATTTGTTCTACCATAATATAGCTACGGAAAACTGTTTTATTAAAGATTTATGGCAAGTAGCTATATCATGGGAAAACAAATAAAAAAACCCTTCTTTTTTCACTATAAAGGATATGTTTCATGGTTATTCCAGTGTAATTTTGGACTTTTTGTGTGCTTTGAGGTTAATCCGTATGGACCAGTCGATGGTGTTTATGAATTTTGTTTAATTGAATTTTGAAAATCTAAGGCTTAGACAATACAAGTATAGGAAACTGACCACCATTCACAGTTGTATTACCACTAACAGGTTCCTTGAATGTAATTTGATTCTGATCCCCATCCACATTACTACATTGTCTAATTTCTGCTCCAACACTACCTTGTACACATTCTCCACCTTCCAAAAATAGTTGCAATGTATAGCATGTTCCAGCTAACAACAATAGCGGAGCTCTAAACATTAAAACAACAACATTGCTCTGGCACTCAATACGACGATCTATTTTACCAATTATTTCATTCGAAGTGGTTTTAAAGAGCTTAAGTCTGGCAGAGAAGGATATATGTGCCTTGCCGTAAACACCTACAGACCGCAAATTACATGTTGTGTCTACTGTAAAGGATAGTCGTTCTCCATCTATATTATTGCACGGCAATAGTGTATTGGTATTACATACCATAAATCTGTTGACCACGATATCATTGTTGGCTTTGTATAATCTAGGTGAACAAATCTTTTTGTATTTATCATCTTCAGTGAAAGAAATGTCCTCAGTGCTACTGATGTACTGAAATATTTTATTACACATATATGTTGGAAGAATGTGGTCGAACACACATCTACTGGCAAAAAAAGAAATGCTCATTAAGCAGAATCTGATATGGGGTGCAAATAAATCCCAAATGTCAGGTGCATCATTGTTACTACAGAACACCGATATCAAATCAAAAAGAAATTCCTCGCTTACAATCAAAGAGTCTCTGCTGACAACCTTGATCATAAGTTGTATAGGAAGTGCATAAAAGTCCTCTACAAAGTTGGCACCAAGGTTAACAAATTTAGCATCTATATAGTTAAAACACATGTCCTTAACAGTATTTAAATTAAACTGATCTGAAATCATCAGAAAATTAAAAACATTGGCATCACAAACTGACTTTTCCAAAAATGACTGGCAAGCTGCTAATAAGTCGTCAATCAAGAAGAATGTTGATGCATGAAGAATATCAGTTACATTGGTGTAGGTTATATCTATAGGAATGTCATATAGAAAATCAATGACCTTTTTCATGGTACCTATCTGAAAATTGTTGCAGTTGACTACTATCTGATCATGATTAATATTGGAAGCACTCCATTTCTCCGACAATTTTTCCTCAAAATAATTACTTGATGTCTGCAAAATAACAGAATGGCAACTTATGGCATTGTCATCTTCACAGACCAATTTAACATTACAAAACTTTCCTGCACGGTATGCCTCTTGTAGTCTATCTTTAATAGTCATGGTATGGCTGTAAAAGAACGTAATCATAAAGCTGTATTAATTCTAAGCTTTTCATTGCATTATATTCAACCACTTTTTTAGAGGGTTGCAAAAAAGTATTTAAAAAAATAATAGGATATGTCACTTTTTGATTTTCATGTATTCAACTTTAAGCATTCCTGATGAAGGTAGAGCTACAAAAATAAATGTGGAATGTGTCCACAGATGATGCCTCCGCTAATAAGCATTGTGTATAAGTTTTGTAACATGTGGTTGAGGCAAACTAAAATTAGAGAAGGGAAACGAAAAATGTAGCAATTTTTCCATTTGTAAAGGGGCATAACTCTAGAATGGTGAAAGTGACGCCACCAAAATTCAAACTTGATCTGTATTTAGTGGTAATAAGCATTGTGTATAAGTTTCATAACATTTGGTTGAGGCAAAATAAAGTTAGAGAACGGAAACCAACTTTGGGATGTACGTACGTACAGACGGGCAAGGGTTAAACTTAATACCCCTCTGTTACGGCGGGGCATAAAAAAGCACTTATTGTAGAGAAATAAAAGTATAAAGTAATATTTTTATTGTCACCATGCAATATGAATACAAATTTATGAATAGAACATTTAGAGAAAATGTATTTATTTTCATGTAAATAAAAAAGAAACATCAACATCTATTCCTTTACATTCATATCTAATGATATATAACTCTTAGTACAATGTTTTCACTAGTTGGTATGTTTACATATGTATATATACAATATGAGGTCAATGTCAGAAAAATATAAACTTTTTTGTATGAGGCTCAGAAACTGGGTAAGGGCGAGGTTTAACCAAGCCCTTTCCCAGTTTTGTGCCGAATACAAAAAAGTTTATATTTTTTTTAAATTGACATAATAATGTTTTTATACTGCAACTTAAATAAATACATTGATAGCTATTTAAATGTAACACAAATTTCAAACTTATTTGGATCCCTTATTGAACCCCTGATTGTGGAAAAAGTGTTCCATGATGAAATTGACATTGCACAAAATATGACTGTGTTACTATATTTAGGAAATAAACACAACTAGGTGCAGTATAAATGAATATATACTAATATATGCACAATATTATTTTCATTCACATAAAATTTTCTATAATGATAAAGTTACACAAATAAAAACATTTTTTTACTCCTCTCACAGAAGGATATATTAAAGGATAAAATAAATGGGGAATGTGTCCATAGGACACAGATGATGCCGCCACTTGCATATCATATTAAGTTATAAAGGGACACAACTGAAGAATGGTGAAAGTTTATGAAAATTTATATGTAATCTAAGTTTTGTGGTAATAAGTATTGTGTATTTCTGAAAATTTTGTTGTGGAAAACTAATGTTAGAGAACAGACACGATAAATTCAGTAATTTTTCCATTTGTAAAGGGGCATAACTCTAGAAAAATAAACGTGACACCCCCAAAAATCAAACTTTCATAACATTTGGTTTAAGCTAACTTAAGTAAGAAAATGGAAATGAAAAATTCAGCATTTTTTTCTTTTGTAATGGGGCGTAACTTTAGAACAGTTAAAGTGACACCACCAAAATCATAACTTAATCAATGTTTTGAGGTAATTAGCATTTTGTACAAGTTTTAATAACATTTTGTTGAGGAAACATAAGTAAGAGAAAGGAAATGAAAAATTCAGCAGTTTTTCCATTAGTAAAGGCACATAACTTTAGATTGGTAAAAGTAACACCATCCAAATCAACCTTGATCTGTATTTTGTGGTAATGAGCATTACATATAAGTTTCTTTACATTTGGTTGAGACAAACTAAAGTAAGAAAATGGAAATGAAAAATTCAGCAATTTTTTCATTTGAAAAGGGGCATAACTCTAGAACGGTTAAGGGGATGCTACATGTACCAAAATTCAAACTTGATCTGTGCTTTGCAGAATCAGCATTGTGTTTAAGTTTCATTACATTTGGTTTCGATAAACTAAAGTTAGAGAATGGAAACCAACTTTGGGATGTACAGACGGACAAGGGTAAAACTAAATGCTCCCTCCCCTATAGCAGGGGACATAAAAATTTTAAACAAGAAGAGTAGGGTTCACAACTCCCTCAGAAGACAAGACAGAAAATTTGCTTATAAAAAATTATTATCTTGTTATTATAAGCTGAATTTTCCCAATACTTTTCTTTCCTTTATGCATTGAAAATCAGTATGGGTTTAGATGTGGGTTTTAAACAAGGTTGTTTTTCCTGTTCTATTAGTGCTAATGCTGTATGAAATCTAATTAAAGGTAATAAAATGCCACTAAGAATAGGAACCTGAAAATTCATTTTTTTTTCAAATCAAACAAAGTTTAGTTTTGAACCATAAGAACATCAAAGTGGACCAATCTAGAAATAAGGTTTTAAAATCCAATTACAAAATGACATGTTATGAAAGAAGTACACTAAGTCCCTTTGATCAAGAAGACTAAAAATGAGGTCATCATGCTATCGTATGAGTAAGAGAATTTTGTCCTAGTTTGTCTGGGCGGAATAAAATTACTAGTTTAAAAAGTCCATGGTTACTACTAGTATATCTAATCCAATGTCAGTAATATGTCTCTTATAAAATGCTTTCAGAATATAAAAAGACAAAACGTGGTCATCATACATTTTTTTTACAATAACATAAAATAAAATAGAAAACTTTCCAGAAGATTACTTTCTAAATTATACATTTTCTGAGTTACCTCCCCTTATAACATGCAAATTTATAGAAAATTGAAATCAAGCAAAACTTTTTAAAAATAATGTAATCAAGGCCAAATATATTCTTTCCTTCAAATGAAAATCATTGTTTCTAAGTTGCATTCCTGCATCAGAATTTGCTGACTTAATTAAAGTATAGTCCCATTTTAAGATGGAAGAAGACACCCATACCATCTTAAAAGCAGTTGAACTATTTGCAACTATAGATCATTTTATATATTTCATTAACCTTTATTGTGTCAGGTTCTCCGACAGAAATAGACTAAAATTTAATTTGATCCAAAACATAAATCAAAGATTCAAGTTGCCCAGTTGCACAGAATAGAAAACAGTCTATATTGAAATGTTTGCCAAAATTGAATGTAATTTGTTGACGGTAATCCTCATATTGTTAATCTCAGATGAGACAATTATCTACTGGCCAATCAACCAAGTGACAGGTAAATTGATATATTACAAATGAAATATAATTTCACACAATTAACAGCTATGTATCAACATGGTAAAACAATATATATCATTAATAATTGTGATTTAATTCATGCTTATACATTTACATTCATAGCATCTCAACATCTAAACACACACAAAAATCAGTTTCAATGTTTGTAGTTATCACAAATTCTCATACAAGTTTATGTTGATTCTGAAAAGTTTAGTCTTCAAAGATTTTGTCACCTGACACATCATTAAGATACCAGTAACAAATATTGTCTCTTCTAGTTAGAGTGGATAATGATGACTTTATGATTTGACTGACACAAATAAGTCTTTAAAATCTGAAAAAATAATGATAAAAATTAGTGACATATTTTTAATACATCTAACTTCTGTTAATGTGCATTCATTTATTTTCATTATTACCAATTTTAAACTGATTGAAATTGTCCTTTCTTTTTTTTCTGTATTTGATGGTTTTTGCCAATAGTTGAACGTTTAAAGGGGCACTAGCTGTCAAATTCATGTTCACCGATTTGACTCAAATTCTCATATTTGATTTATAACAATGTAAAACAATTATTCAAACTATTAAAAGTCTAAAATAAACAATTTACAGGACATGGGCTCGATAATATGTAGCTAAGTTTCGTGTGTATTGTAGTCTAGACGCCATCTAATTAACTATCGAGTTGACCTCCAAAGTCGTCCGATGACCATATAAGCGATGTCAACATAAATATAGATATAAATAGATTAAGCGAACTTGTGCAATGGGATTTTTCTATGTCTTTTTAATTTCGTATTTTGATTAAAAATATATGTTTATCATCGTTTTTACCTGTATAAGAATGATTTTTGTGGATTGAATCAGTCAATCAAATGATTTACTTTTGTTTCACTTTCAATGTTGACATTCTTTTCCTTTAAATAACTATACACGAACAATTCATGCGTTATCCATCTCTAGCTAAGTGGTTAAATTGAAGTTCACATGAATACGGATTCAATGAGGTCGAATGATTCACTTGCATCAATGTTTCTTAGCTTATTTTGACAAAATTAAACCATACTGGCTGCTAAAAGCGAATAATTATTTCACTATTTCACTTTCATTAATGATTGAACAAAAAAAATCCCATTTTCGATTTTTATTATATCTCGTAGCTAGTGCCCCTTTAAATTTGTGATTTACCTATAACCATGGAATCAGTGGAAATTGGTGGTATCCGATGGATTATAATGAATCAACAGGAACTATTTAACCTTCATTAAATTGATTGAAAATATCATTATTTCCATTCTCACATACATATGAAACCTAAAAGTTTGTTGTTAGATGTGTAATTATGATTTTGATGAGTATAGCAAATACTCTTATTTCAAGGGAAATCTGCAAATTGCTACTTGTATACAAAATCAACATAAGTTATTGTGTATGACTAATTCTATTGTGTATATCACCAAATTTGCCATAATAGTACCTCTAGGATAGCAAGTTCTCCATTCTGTCCTTAAGATATATAAATAAATGCCGAGCATTTTGTACAGAATCAACTGCAGCTTGGATGTTTATATTGTCCCTAAGTTCAGTTAAAACTGCCTCAAAGTCTTCATCAATTTTATGAAATAGACTTGCTTCTTGGTGACACTGCTCATTGAAAAAATTTAATGTCAGCTCATCTGCAGGAATACAGAAATCTGAAGTACCTAAAACAGATTTTAAACTGATATAAATATTACAGAAAATGAAAACATAAAGAAGTTCATATCCTTATCATCATAAATTTTCATCTTTAGACAGTATTCTGTATTGTTCCAAGAGTGCTATGATGTTGTGGTGTAATTTTGTTTTCATGTAGTCAATCTATTCTCAATTTGAGTTTATCATCTTGTAATTTATGAAACAATTTTCATGAATTGTAAACTTATATCTTTAATTTTATATGTGTTGTTGCTCTGCCAAACACAATGTAGCATACAATGAAAAGTTGGAATAACAGTTGTGGAAAGTAACTCAGTCACCTAGCATGCAAATAATATATATGTCATGAATATATTAATGTTTTTCACTTAATGTTTACCAGGTATCAATTATTTTAATAATCAGTTAATTCAAGTAAATCTTCTTAAAACTTTTGAGAAAACAAGCATGCACATGTGTCATGATAATAACACTTTCACACACTATCAAAAGATTTGAAAACAGTAGTTAGATGTCTGGTAGATCAATAAGCTGTTGCACTTTAAAAATCTAACTGTGGAGCTCTTGGTCGAAATTAAAGTCATTCTGTTAAGTATCAGGAAAGTTTGTGTGTGTTTTTTTAAATTCATTCAACATATTGACTAAAATAAGTAGGGAGTTTCTGACAGATAAAAAAATCCTCACACTTAAAAACTCATTGCTATTACAAGTGCAAGCTGTTGAATAAATGTGAAAGCATTCTTTAAGAATTTTTTGAGAAAAGTGTGACACATATATTTGTTGGGCAAACAAGGTGAATGCAATGTAGGCCCAACTCGAGTTGTGGTAGAAAAGTAATTGATTAATAAATCAAGAATCTGGAAGCCAATTCATTAAATCATAGGTATGAAAAAAAAACTAATACAATTACTTGTACATGTATAACCAGGTGGTTAATATTATGAGAGGGGAAAAAATTCAAAAAATATGCATTGTATTCTTACCATAAACTTCAGGATAATGATATAGAACATCAGGTATGCCTGACAATATATCTCCCTGATTTTGTTTTCTTATATTATGGCTGTTCCAAAGAACTATAAGGTCTGCTAAATCTTGTTGAATTATCGGCAAATATACAAACTGCAGGCATATTCTGAAATGTTAATGGAGTATATTTCAATAAGATCCTAATATGATCCCTATTTAGAGCAATATGAATATCACAATGAATCATACATAAAATCATATTGTTGTAAAAAGATGTGGGTCTTTTTGTTGAAAAATTATGTACATGTAATAGCATTCTTTTAATGACATGAAGAACATATCTTGACTTTAATATTTATATTGACGAATTTCAATCGATTTAATTTACTACACGCAACTTTTCTTCACATACAGATGATTTTGTCAACTTTCATCAAAACTCTATTTTTGGCATAATTTGAGTGTAAATTTCAAAGTTTTTTTTACAAGAAATAGTTCTGTTTCACATTTTATGTGCATGAATATTAAACAATATTACATATGGTGTAGCATTCTTTTGTTTGCATTGGATATTAGGATCACATGTTTCAAAGGTTATTTTATGTATCCAAAGCCCTGGTTCTATTTTTATGTATATTGATGTTATGTTTCTATTTATATGTTTATTGACTCTAAATATAAAAAAAATCTTGCTAAATTTAGATTCATGACGTCATAACATGACACCGAACATACATGAAGGATTGAGCACTAGTAGACAAATAGAAAAGAAAATTTGCAAGTATATCAGAAAGAGATATCAATAATTTTATGTTAAATGCAGTTGCTGAGAATACAAGGAAGCTTACAACACAACAAGCTATGAAATAGTTCAAAGAATATTGATATTTTCAATAACATGTTAAAATTCTTGCAAAATACATTTTAAACAAGAATGTGCCCCTCTCGCACTATCATTTTCAATGTTCAGTGGACTATGAAATTGGGGTCAAACATATGTAATATCTAAATCAAGGACTTTCACTCAGTCAATTCGTTATATAACTATAATAAATTTGAAGAAAACACAAACAATTGAATAAAATTGTCATCAACCACCAATGACTAGAATAAGGAGTTTTCAGACGTTTTCCTCCAAATTGTCTTAATAGTAGATCTTTTCTTGATGATTTTGGTTTCCTATTATCTATTCTAATTTTTTTAATATAAGGCAAAAAATGTAATGAGTCAACGGATGATTTTGATCGTATTGTCCTATTTGTAGAACTTGTCTTGTTAATCATTTTTGTTATTTAAAGTTTGTCTCTATCTTGCATGGTTTTTTATTTTATTGTTTTGACACAGTGTCTTACAAGCCTACAGATAATTTGTACCTCATGGGACATTGATATTTGTGGTTCACCTATACTCATAAAAGTCAGCGACAATTGATATCCCACAAATAATAATCAACAGTCAATTGGAATACTACAATGATGTGTCCCACTGTTGAAGCAACTTTGCTACAATTTTCCCACTATATAGTTTCATTTAGGATGCAACTCACTTGTGGATTTGACTGTTAACATTCAATAAGCCATCTGCTTGAAGGCACTGTAATGAAAAATATAACTGGCTTAAAATCTATATCACAAGATATCGAAAATGAGCTGACAGCATTTTAGAAATGATTTGTACTTTTACATGCAGATGATATTGTTTTATTAGCAGAAAACAGCACTGATCTACAATACATGTTAGACACCATTTACAAATATTGTGAAGAATGGAACATGAAAATAAATACAAAGCATTGCAAAGTTTTGATCTTTTCGAGCGGCAGAATGCCAGCAAATCTAAAGTTCACAGTAAATTGTAAAAGAAAACAAATATTTAGGAATTTTACTTTCTAGATTCTAGAAGTGGATCCTTTTTATCAAATTAAAAATACTGTGGTATGTCGGAATCCAATATATAGAATGCACAGTTTGCTCATAAATGGGTGTCAAAATGTACTAAGCAAAATCTCAAAGACCAGTTTCAACAAGAATTGCTAAAACTTCATGTTATGGTATTTTTAAAAATAATTTAAGAAAAAAATTTTGTTTTTCCTTACAAATTCATGTTTACATTATGCAAATATATATGTGGTAGTCACCACTTGCCAACTGAGTCTGGACAGTGGCAGGGTCTACTGAGAGGACATTGGTGACGAGGACCATTACAATATGAATTGTGGAACATTTAAGTCGGAAAGAAAGAAATTTCAACCTAAATACAAAAACAGGCTCTCAAGAGCCTGAATCGCTCACCTGTATTTCAGAGGAGAAGATTTTTAAATGTTAGCAAACTTGATGAACAAATTGTGTAAAATTGTCTTTAAAGGGCAATAACTCCTTAAGGGGTCAATTGACAATTTTGGTCATATTAACTTTTTTGTAGATCTTACTTTGCTGAACATTATTGCTGCTTACAGTTTATATATATCTATAATAATATTTAAAATAATAACAAAAAACTGCAAAATTTTGTTAAAACTACCAATTCGGTGGCAGCAACCCAACAATGGGTTGTTGGATTTGTCTGAAAATTTCAGAGCTGATAGATCTTGACCAATTGAACAAATTTACCCCCGTCAGATTTGCTCTAAAAGCTTTAGTTTTTGAGATATAAGCCAAAACTGCATTTGACCCCTATGTTCTATTTTTAGCCATGGCGGCCATGTTTTTTGATGGATCAAAACTTCGGATACAATTTATAAACTAAATACCCTAAGGAACATTTAGTTAAAGTTTGAAGGTATTTGGCCCAGTAGTTTCAGAGGAGAAGATTTTTGAAATAGTTTACGACGACAGACAACGACAGACGACGGACGCCAAGTGATGGCATAAGCTCACATGGGGCCCTTTGGGCCCTGGTGAGCTAAAATTCAGCCCCTAATATCTATCAATTTGATCAACTGTTCAACTCATCAAATATTGTAATATTAGAAAAACTATGTAAATTTATCAAAGTTATTATTGCGAACCCAATGAAAGTTTTCCACAGTGCCATCTCTATCTTGACAAGGTATTTAAACTTTTGTAAGTTCACCTGTCCTATTGAATGAATACAATAGCTATTTTTCTCTGTGTAGTTTATTCACTGGGACCTTTAAATATCTTCTAAGAGAAATCTATCACTCATTGATTAATTTACCTGAGTAAAAAAAATTTCTTATATATAGACAAAAATACTTTTTTTATACTCGTTAACTGCGTGTGATGATGTATTATTCAATATTAATAATATATTTTCATTCAGTTTAATATAAACATTGATTCAATCATAAAAAGTGGATTTCAATCAAAAGTTTTATCAATGTTCCTATTGAAATTTGATTTTTTTTTGTCTAGTTATAGAGAACATTTAAGAAGATCCTAATTTGAACATTATAATTTTTAAGTTTTTATTCATGTCAGACAAATTTTTTTTTAAAAGGAACAATGTTGAAAGTTTTGTCGGAAATCAACTTTTTATGATTGAATCAATGTTTATATTAAACTGAATGAAAATATATTATTAATATATTATTAATATAACATAAATCAACGCTAACATGTTTAACCCCGCCACATTCTGTATGTATGCGCCTGTCCCAAGTCAGGAGCCTGTAATTCAGTGGGTGTCGTTTGTTTATGTGTTACATATTTGTTTTTCGTTCATTTTTTGTACATAAATTAGGCCATTAGTTTTCTCGTTTGAATTGTTTTACATTGTCATTTCCGGGCCTTTTATAGCTGACTGTGCGGTATGGGCTTTGCTCATTGTTGAATGCCATACGGTCACCTATAGTTGTTAATTTCTGTGTCATTTTGTCCCTTGTGGAGAGTTGTCTCATTGGCAATCATACCAAATCTTATTTTTTATATTTTATTTATGTTTCAACTTTGCATCACTGTTTACATTCAACAGATTGAAAATATATTATCATTTTGAATAAATATAACATCACATGCAGTTTTGAGTATATATGTATTTTCCTCTATTTACAAATTTTTTTTTTTACTGAGGTAAATTAATCAATAAGTGATAGATTTCTCTTAGAAGAAATTTAAAGGTCCCAGTGAAAAAACTACATGGAGAACAATAGCTATTGTATTCATTCAATAGGACAGGTGAACTTACAAAATTTTAAATACCTGGTCAAGATAGAGATGGCACTGTGGAAAACTTTCATTGGGTTCGCAATAATGTAAAAGTCAGTCCTTCAAGTTAATTTCATCGTATTGTTCACACATGCATGTAATAATTATACCTTATAGTTATATTTATGTATGTTCTCTATATAATTGTACTTTATGAGAAATAAAGTATTCATATTCATATGAAAGAAACACTTCTTCTATCAGTTATATTACCCATGTATAAGTTTGGTATTGCTATCACATCCCTTTATGACTAACTTGACTTTTTTTTTTGTTTGACCTAAAACTCTACACCCTTATGCATCTTAACTTTTCTTTTAACTTCTTAACAGCGAAGATGCTACCATTATGAAGGTATACACAGAAATGGAACTTGAATGGGTCCTTTTTTGATTTGTCAAAGATAGCAATGGGTTTCAATTTCACCAATGTCGAATCACAAAAATTTTAAAAAGATGTAAGACCGATATATACCATTTTGCAAGGTTTTGACAAAATTTTCATGAATAATCCAATTGGCTCTTGAAAACATATTATTGATCAGAGCAATTCAAAAAGAAATCTACAGTTTCCTCTACAAATTGGTTACCTTATTTTCAATGAGGCTTCCCTGAATACCAATTGCATGTTTTAGTGGAACAGTCCTGAATGTGTTTTTATTCAACAGTGAAGTTGCTTTGAAACATGTCTTAGATGCTTTTTCAATGAATCATAAAAAGAACAAATCACCTTATATCAAAATTACAAACAATAAAATAAAAAATGCACATACTTTGAAATGATTGATCCAAAAGTCTGACTTGCTTTGCCTTAACCAACCCCATTGCCTTTCAATTCTCTGAAAAAGTTAAAATATTAATCACTGAAAATCTGATGAATTATAGCATTCTAACAGAAAATCCTGTAACAATGTTGTTAAGTACTACCTGGGTTCAATACATACAAAATTACCAAAAAATCAAAATAACTGACCAATAGCATATACTTTATTATTAACAGATATCCTAATGAAATATAGCAGAATTATAAATTTCTTCAATTAAAAAAATTGAGAAAAAATAGTCAGATAGCTTTTGTGAGTTTAAGAAATCAATCTGGATTTGCTTAGAATCAGTCAGTCAAAGACAAATTATGTAAACAGGTATATATACAAATTACACCTTAAATACCTGATTAAAAACTGAGGAGCCATAAATCACAGACTTCTCATTGGAAGTGTGAGTGACTTGAATAGCTGCTGCTAACCCATTTTCGGTACCAGGGTCACATCTGATCTTGGTTGGAAAAGCTGTAAAATACATTGTATCCTTTCAACTTCACGACAGTTTTTCTTTAAAATAATTATGCAAGGAATTGTTTGTATAAATTTCAGTTCTCACAAATTATAATGGAATGGCACATTTGCTGTGTTGTTCAGATCAGATGTACCGGTTTTTGTACTATCAAACTTCCTTGAACCAGTACGCTCTTATATGCAATTAAAGGTATGTTGAATTTTTCACCACAAGTCAGGGTAAGGTATAGTTATGACATGAAATGACTGCCACTTTATTTGAACTTACAAAGTAGCCATAAATGCTTAAAATTGCAGAATTTAACTGAGAGTAATAGTCTATAAATAAGTGGTCTTATACCTTAAACACAAGTTATTGTCTGTAAACTAATGAAATGCTTGGTTTTTTGGGACCTTTTTTTGACACTAATTCATCAACATTTGGGGCAATTACTCCAAAACTCCAGCCCACAATTCCCTTTGTATAAGAAAATCTTGTAATACAAGTTCAGAGAACCATACACTTACACACAAGTAATAGTCCTGAAACTACACAAATATAAAAAAGAAGATGTGGTATGATTGCCAATGAGACAACTCTCCACAAGAGACCAAATGACACAGAAATTAACAACTATAGGTCATCGCACGGCCTTCAACAATGAGCAAAGGCCCATACTGCATAGTCAGCTATAAAAAAACTGTTGGTACCATTACCCCTAAAATCAATCCCAAACCTTCCTTTTGTGGTATTGGACCTTCTAGCAAAATTCAGAGATCCATTCACTTAAACTAAAGTTATTGTCTGGAAACCAAATGTGTCTTCGGACGAGGAAGACGACATCATAGCATTATACAAACGCAAATTTTTTGTGGTTGTATAATTACATGTATAACATTATTAATTGAATTCGATGTACATAGGGACACTAATATCATTTTGTGTGTACTAAAAATATTAGAGCTCTTTCAAAAAATATTTTATATATTATGTTTAAACTTGCCAAAAATTCACTGTCAATAAGGGTTTCACTGCACAATTCAATTTTTTCTTATTGGCCTAATGCTAGAATATTCAAAGGATACTTACAGGATTCTTTCTAGATATTGACACTGACTTTTTTGGTCTGATAATTCAAAAAGAATAGCTAATACAAACTGTGATGTTAATAATCTTGTATTCATTGGTAAACATAAGTTCATACTGAAATGACCTTTTTAAAAGGTTCACTATTTGAGGACCAGATTAAAAAAAAAAAGTATAAATTGAAGTTATTGCCAACCTTTAATGTTATCAGCTGCTTTCAGGAAGAAATCAGCTACAACTTCTGGTCTTTTATTGGTAATACTGGCACACATCCATATAATTTTTCTTGAAAAACTGAATGGAAAATAGAATTAATACAAAGTATTTATTCTTGTATAGTTCATCATATGCAAAATCTGAATGTTGATTACTAAAAAAAGAGTCCTAAGTGTACACATTTGACAAGATTATGCTCTGTCGGTCATTGTTATTCTTGCACAGATTTCATAAGAATATTGTTTTAACAAAATTTAGGCACAAGAATATATACTGTTAATTACGTAAAAATATGTCAAGATCACAAAACTTTTATGATAGTTTTTTTTTTGTATTGTTATATTAATGGGAGTTATATCTGTTATTGTTTATAATTCTGCCAGAAACCATTTTCATTATGTGTACTTGAGTAAAAAGTAAATAAACAAAAACTGTGTCATGTTTATCATTACTATCATTTTGCGTCTATTACAAAAAATTAAATGTATAAGTGGAATAAATTGTTCTTCTTACCCATCTACACATCCATGTATACATATGCCAAAGGGCTTTAGTTTGTCATAACCATCTACAAAGTAATTTCATACTGTAAGTTATATAAAGAAGTGAAATAGTAGATGTATATCAAAGGTGCATGTAATTAGCTGTGAATGTTTGCTTCACATCAAACCCATCAGACAAAAAAAAGTTATTTTGAAATATTCATCTGCTTTCTAGTATAACTTTCTTATTTGAATCAATTTTATTCATCAAGGCTTTTTGCAACAATGGTAACAGATTCATTAATAGGAACCGCATTCTTTTATTTTTATTATTTCTGTATTTCATGACACTTTCAGAGAATTCCAGAAATTATTGCATGGTTTTTATTAGTGTGAAAAATGTGACAGAGTGTTAAACGCAATAATTTGAACTCGCATTTTGAACTTTTTTTAAATGAATTAAACAGGATTTTTCTGAAAATCGTAAAAATTAAAATTGCATAGAAGTCTAAAACGAAAAAAATCACAATAATAAATGCACATAAAATAAATGGTACAAAGTTGCTTAAAATTAAACCAAAAATGACCCCAAAATATTTTTTTGGAAACAATGTATAGTTCTATATACAATATTTAGCGAAAAATCTCAAGTTGATGAATACTTATGGCCACACTCTGTATGTATCATGAGAATTAAATAATGAAATATAAAATTATGCTGCTTACCTAAGTGCCAAATATAGTTAGGACCCTGAAAAGAAATATGAACAGAAGTAAGTTGATGTAATTTGCAACTGGAATATTTCCGTATATTTTTGTTCATTTCATGTGGACTTAAAGGTCAGAATTTAATTTTCAAAGAGGACATTATACATACTTATGAACCGGTATCAAAAGTATTGTAGCCTTGAGTGCATGAAACTTCATAACTGTATGTGTAAAAACATTGAGGAATGATGTAGGGTTGAATGCAATAGTTGAAAACTGTAATGATTTTGATGACATAATTGAAACTGTAGGAATTGATCAAGGTACTGACTTTTCTTAGTAACCTGAAGATTTCAATTACACTGTATAATTTAAGAATTTACAACTATCAAATGACCGTAAATCTTTTTTTTTTTACTATCATAAAGAATTTGAAAAGTTTGAAGGAATGTACATGTTACAATGATGTAGGTTACTTAGTTACCCTCTTGCAGAATATATATGTATCAATACAAAAAATAATACTTACTTAACATGTACAACTAGAAATTATGGATGATGAAAAAAAAAACATTCAATATGACCTTTTTAATTTTTCTATTAAAAATGCATCAAACTTGTAAATACTATTAGTGTGCTAGTGACCAAATACATCATATATGGGGTCAGAAAATTCCATATGGGTGAAAGCATAATTTTGACAACACAAAGTTACCAAAAAAACTTGTTAGCTTTAAATGTGTTTTATGAATTTATTTCAATCGTTCATTTTTCATTTTTTCGTCTGTTGAAACCATTCATATTTTCACTCAACACTGTGTTGTTTTTATAAAGGGACATAACATCACTACTAACCTTGTATCAAAATAAGCCCGCCTACTAACCTAATATGAAATATTTTAACCATTCATATTCCTAGAAATGTATAGGAGGCAAGATGAGATTAAATAATGTTACTACAAACATGTATGTAGATCAGCTACAAATAAGAACTGAATTAAGTCCTTTTCTTCTTTAAATAACATACCTTGGATATGTATTGTCTTCTTCTTAATCTTCTACCTTTACGCCTTTTAATACCATCTGCATCTAAGATTCTAACAAGTTCTCTGGAAAGAGACCTAGAGAAAAAGTATCTATATAAATAATGTGCCAAAATGGTTTAGGATGCACGTGCAGAACCTTTTGATATCAAGGAGCCACAATGACCCATTAAAAAGTTTTTGGATCAAGGTTTGAAAATTATTATTAAAACTCCTAAACATGTTTGTAGTTGATGCCAACTGTTTATAGATCAACATTTAGTTACAAGATTGAATTACCTTGTTATTTGCAACTGGTATTTTATTTTCAAAGAACGACGTAAATTTTCACATCCATTACAACCATTCCTGATTTCTTTCTAAAATAACAAAACAAAATAAACAATTTTAAGAAAGGTAATATTGCCATGATCATATGATTATATCTAAATAGTGAAATTACAAAAAAATCAACACCTCTATAAAAGTTAAATTTTTTTCCTGTAACTTCAAAGAATTAAAAAAAGAAAAGACCTAGGTCAGCATGTGGCAGGAGTGTCATCAACAATGTACAAAATGTAGTAGGATGTAATGAGTTCAGTTTAAGAGTAACCACTAGATGTACATTGTACGTTAATGATTTTTGTTTGCAGTTCAGTGGTTCATTTTATATCTGTGGAGATTGTTTGGAAATGTCCCTCTCAGGCATGGTTTATTTTAGAAATAATTCATGGCAGCCATAGATTTGTTCTCATTAAAACACAGGTTGGGTTTTTATATACAATTATTTTATGCCGAGCGATAGCCATGGTTAAAGAATTACATTCCATGTATGTTTCATTATGATACCTTATTTTGATTGGCTAACAGCAATCTCGCGTCCTTCTGAAATTGACATTCATTACACAATGAAATGTAACATTCATGACACGAGGTCCCACAAAAAAATGCACAGGTAAATTAAAGAAAAACTTGATAGAAATCGTGTTTTCATGATCCTAGCTACAAAATGGAATAAGAAGTATTGAATTCTTCTTTTTGTAATTTTATAGGGTTGTAAAAGAATTTGACCGTGTGCAGATTTTTAGAATGAAGCGCACAAGCGCTTCATACAAAATGTACTTCGGTTAAAGCTTTTACGCCACGATGAATATGCAAAAAGAAGCATTCAATTCTTAAATGAAAATAAATCTATTACTGTATGTGTGGTAAGGGATTTATTTGATATCCCATATAAATATTAAAAAAGAAGATGTTGTATGATTGCCAATGAGACAACTCTGGGACAGTGGTGTAACAGTACAAAATAAGAACGATCTATAGACATCAGTTGAAAAAGACTTAACTCATCACATGGATATAGTATTTGTGATAACAAACAAATATATAATCATAAAATACTATCTCCTGTACAGCAGAAGTGAAAAATATCAATATTGAACTTTACATTGTCATCAATTACATCTTAAAATTTGAAAGGCACTGATTGGACTGTTGAGTTACTATTTGAATGGTTGAATCTGAAATCAGTATCAAGACATTTCCCTTAATCACAGTTAAAATAAATTATTTTAGAAATTCATTTTTTTTTTAATTTCTTACAAAAAAAAACAAATACACCATTTTATGCTATCTTGAACTTGTCACATACCACTGCCAATGTAATTGCTGTATCAATGTTAATTCTGCAGTTTCTTCTCTTTAAACCTAACCTTGGGATGACTTTGTGCTGTAAATATTGGAAACTGGAAAAAATTGAAGTCAGGATAAAATATATAATCATATAAGGGATGAAAAAAACAGAACCTGCTTGTGTACTTCTGTTGGTATGTAGACAGGATGTTTTAAATTACATAAGTGAAATTCTGAATAACTTGAGTTATTTCATAAATTTATAGTGACTTTAAACAAACTCATTTTAAAAGAGTACCTCTCCCTGATAAACAGAGGAAAAAGCTCTCAGTGAGCTGAATTAATTTTTTCTGTTCTACCTAGAGCTTGGAAGCATCATGGTACCCTTGGTGCTGTCTATGATTATTTTATAAAAGAATGTATAGGGGCCATGGTGATATATTTTTTTTTTAAATAGTGCTATATTAGTTTCTATATTCCATGGTGCTATGTGAAAGTTAGAAGTGAGTTTTTGAAGCTTCTATGATTTATCTTGTTGATCTTTTTGTAAAAATATTTATTGCTATTGCAGGGATGGAAATTAACACTTTTTCATTCACTTAGTTAATTAAAATAAGTATTGTTTTTTTTAAGTTTTTTGTCCCCAGTAGACCTTTTAAAGTGGTGAACTTCATTATTTACCTAAATTTCAGTAAAGAGACATTCATCTCATTAAATGTTATATATAAATCAAAGTAATGGTGCAATAAAAAGTAAGTGATTTAGAAAGCAAAAATGAAAATGACTGTCATACTGACAGACAGGCCTAATCCTAATCCCCCTCTGTATAGCATTTTCAACATTTATACTTACTTTTCTTGAAGTGTAAACACGCAGTTGTGTGTATAATTTAAGCGATGTGTGTACATTTGTAAATCCTTGTCATTTTACATTTACACTTTACTTATACCAATATCTTAGATTACATTTATAAATGCATATGAGTGTTTAAGAGAAAAATTTATGGTAACAAAATTGCCACATGTTTTGCAGGCATCATGGTAATTTTCTAATATGATTGAGGTAATAATATATATACTTTTTCACTTTTTTGGTCTTTTTAAAAATGTTGTTTGTGCTGTATTTAGCCCCTCTATCAAGAAATTTGTTTTGCATGCACACGTATAAAAATTGTGATATGTATATCCTCATTCTCACATATGCCATACAAACAATTACTAAATTTAGAACTAAAAAACATTGTTATCTTATTTGTAATCTGTATGTATTAAAGTGTGTGTTCCCTTTCTTGTCAACCATGATCCAACAAGTGAAACTGTGAGCTATTGCTCACTGGTGATACCCCTGCTGCATCTGGATACTATTAATAGTGTAAAAATATGTAAGTGTTTGGGAAGGAAGCTGTTTAGTGTTGAATCTGAAAATGCATCGCACAATATAGCTGACTTATATAAAACCTGAAACCAAATGTCAGAAATCCTTGTATTGCAGTGTCTGAGAAAAATGCGACAAAATATATTCATGGGACAGATGGACAGACTGATGGAAAGACAGAGGTAAAACAGTATACCCCCACTGTTTTAAAGCGGGGTATAATAATTAGGACAAATTAATATTTTACAGCAATATACCTAATCTGAAAGTTCTTTTCTTTTTCCAGGATGTAGTGTATCAGTCTGTAAGGATATCCTACATAAAACATTTCACTTATCAACTGCTTTATTTCTGAAATTTTATTGCATTTTATATAAAAACAATAAACACAGAATTCAAATCTCATTCATAATAAATTAAAGTTAAGAAATTATAAATATTCTTTCTTCTAATATATATGCTAATTATATATATTCAATTATTCACTATTGAATCATCTTTTTACAGTCAGTGATACTACTTGCACAAATTAATTTTATTTACCTGTATAGGTAATTAATAATATACCTTTATAAGTAAATTGTTATTTTCATATTTTCTTTGTGGTTTGAATAATCTCCCCTTAATTTTCTCAAAAAATTTACATGTACAAGTATTTTTTTACATCCATAAATTCTCAAGTTTTGGGATGTAAAAACATGTCAGACTTAAACAATTTTTCTCTGGTTAGCTTATAATTTTTTAATAGAGTTCAATGTTACATCTCATTAATTTAACAAAGAAACTAATTGTGAAAAGATCTAATCAATTCTGCAAGGCAACTAAGCTAATAATTTACCTATACAAGTAGATAAAATACATTTGTCTAAGAATCTTAAAAATCTACTTATATAAGTATATTAATATTTACTTCTTCAAGTAAATAAAAATAACCTGTACAAGCAGTACCCCTGACTGTTTAATGTGACCTCCATGATAAAACCAAAAAAATAGGGATCTCTGGTGGTGAATATAAAACGGGTAAGGTCAGCTGAACAAAACAACTTTATGAAATAATTTCTGAAAATCAACCACCTTACACTACTCATTCACTTTCTGAACAAAACTTTGTGTATCAATACAGTTATACTTCAAATCTTATAGAAAAGTTAATATAATATTATATAGTTATTTTTGTTACATGAATTAAAGGAAGAGAACTTTTTTCTTGAAATTAATTCCAGATCAAACTGTATTAACTTTAGAGAAAAACTGTTTTGAAAACAATGTCTTGTGGGTAATATCCATAACTTATTGTATAGTAAAACATCAGTTTTTAATGCATAGTTTGAACAGAAACTTAAAAACATCTATTAAAATCAAATATATATATGTAACACTAACCATCAGGTATCATTTTGAGTTAATCAGGTATTACATGTATATAGATAGACAACCTGAAAAGAAAAAAGAACTAGAAAGATAGACTTTGACATTTCCTATTATCACTGTGATAATGATTATGTATTCTGTAAGATGCTACAACTAATAGCATACTAATGAGTATACTGATGTGTATCACTACTAATAGTTATTACGGTAAGGTTAAATTCCCTATCATTCATTCATCCACGCACGAACTTGTCTCAGATTTTTTTTTATGAAATTACCTTTACCTAACTTTCAGGTATAGATAGGAGATGTTATTTTTTTTGTGCTTGTCACTATCCAAAAGAACTTGTGGTAATAGGATATTCAGTACTTCAGTACTTTGATTTAATATTTGTGTTGTTTTAGAATTTTTATGCATACATGTATATACTATTTATTTATTACTGTACTGTTTTGTTTTCCATTACCATCTAGCACCTCCAAACTGTCATAGGAAATTGGTTGACTAATATCTTAATGTTTTAAAATAAACAAGAAACATGGGACAACTTTACAAATGACATCCTTCTTTAGAGAATTAACTCTGACATGGTTAATCAGAACTAAAACAATAATTTATATATTTATGACATAAGCTAATTAACTATACATTTAACTATAGGTACCAGTAAAATTACCTGAACATCAATATAGCTGGAATGGAGACATATAAAAGCAAAGTTTTATCTGGAAATAATTTTTCTTCAATAAAATGTCCGACACACGAGAAAATTATAGAAAACATGAAACTTATAGCACGTAGATTTTTTTAATTTGTCAGTCATTAATGACTTATATGTAATGCTATTGTTTCTTAATTTAAATTGGTGGCTGTGCAAAATACATGTACTTCATATACATGTACATTTTTACTTCATAATTGTTTAATTTTGATGAAAACCCAAATTCATGAAGCTGATCAGTACATTGTAGCTGCATTTTGGAGATGCAATAACCAAAGCTGTACTGTTGCATGATTTAGAAAAGAGGGGCGAAAGATACCAGAGGGACAGTCAAACTTAAAAATGGGTCTTAATATCTTTTAAAAGGGTTTTAGATTTTTCCTATGTTAACAGTCTGTTACATAGCATTCAACAGAAATGTACCCCAAATGGAGGATCTCATGATATTTTACTGAAAGCTTAAGGTTTATGCAAGTTGTCTTTCCTAATGAAAATCAAAAGATGGAAAATGCAGTATGATTTTTTTTCTATTTTTCTATTGCAGTTCATGCACTTTACATATCTGAAACAATAGTGTAACATCACAACATAGAAAGACATATAGTTTCTGATTTTGGAATACTCAAAAGTTGTTGAATCCAATCTAGCAGATGAAAAATAAAATGATAGAATGCAGTCTAGTCGCTTGTCACTGAAATTGATGATATTTATCAATGTTTGTGATTCAAGGAACTCAATGTCTGAGACGATCATAGATTCATAACTGTAAACGGTCTGTTTATAATTATATTTACAAAAATCTGTATAATTAGCTATTTTTTCAATTTTTTTTTAATCACTAAATTTTGTTAAATCCTCTTCTTATGCACTGCCTACCTACAATGGTTTCTTCCCATTGGTAGTAAATGAAATAATTAAGTCTCAAGTGTTTATTCTATACAATTTACTCAAATGCTGAAAACTGTCCACTGGCAGGAAGTTTTACATAGCATTCAACAGAAATGTACCCCAAATGGAGGATCTCATGATATTTTACTGAAAGCTTAAGGTTTATGCAAGTTGTCTTTCCTAATGAAAATCAAAAGATGGAAAATGCAGTATGATTTTTTTTCTATTTTTCTATTGCAGTTCATGGACTTTACATATCTGAAACAATAGTGTAACATCACAACATAGAAAGACATATAGTTTCTGATTTTGGAATACTCAAAAGTTGTTGAATCCAATCTAGCAGATGGCTCCAAAGTTATTGTGAAACTGCCTATTCTAGAGGTGGCGTGAATCAGATGTGGATACTAAAAAATTCCAAAGATCTTTTAGAGTACATACAATCTAAGACTCTCTCATCTTGCAATAGTATTAAAACATTTGACTTTTCTACACTTTACACAAGTATTCCCCATTCCAAACTAAAAGACAAATTGAAAGAGTTGGTATTACTTTGTTTCATTAAAAAGAATGGCGAACATAGATACAAGTATCTTGTCTTGGGGAGGGATAAATCCTACTTTGTAAAGAATCACTCTGATTCAAACAAAAAATTCTCTGAAACTGACATTATCAAGATGCTTGATTTCTTGATTGACAACATATTTGTTACGTTTGGAGGACGTGTTTTTCAACAGACTGTCGGAATTCTAATGGGAACCAATTGTGCCCCTCTTCTTGCGGACTTGTTTCTTTATTATTATGAGGCTGACTTCATACAGGAGCTTCTTAGGAAGAGAGATAAGAAGTTAGCAATATCCTTTAACTCTACGTTCCGCTATATAGATGATGTTCTCTCACTAAATAATACAAAATTTGGTGACTATGTTGAACGAATCTATCCCATCGAACTAGAGATAAAGGATACTACAGATACAGTTAAATCTGCCTCATATCTTGACTTACATCTAGAAATTGACAATGAGGGTCGGTTGAAAACAAAACTTTACGACAAAAGAGATGATTTCAGCTTCCCAATTGTGAACTTTCGATTTCTATGTAGCAACATTCCAGCAGCGCCTGCATACGGAGTATATATCTCCCAATTGATACGATATTCCCGGGCTTGTGTTTCCTATCATGATTTCCTTGATAGAGGATTGCTGCTCACAAGGAAGCTATTAAACCAAGAGTTCCAAGTGGTGAAGTTGAAGTCATCCCTTCGTAAATTTTACGGACGCCATCACGAGTTGGTTGACCGTTATGGAATAACTGTTTCACAGATGATATCGGATATGTTCCTTATGTCGTAACTACAATACCCTTCCCTTTTCACGAATGTGACTTACCGAATTAGACTATTTACCGGATTTGTAATAACATAAGCAATTCAACAGGTGCCACATGTGGAGCAGGATCTGCTTACCCTTTCGGAGCACCTGAGATCACCCCCAGTTTTTGGTGGGGTTCGTGTTGCTTAGTCTTTAGTTTTCTATGTTATGTCATCTGTACTATTATTTGTCTGTTTGTCTTTTTATTTTTGGCCATGACGTTGTCAGTTTGTTTTTGATCTATGAGTTTGACTGTTCCTCTGGTATCTTTCGTCCCTCTTTTAAGATTAAGAAGATACCATGTTTAAAACAAAAGGGAGTTCACTTCAATAGATATAAACAATTCAACAAAGATTCATGCGAATTGTTTAAAGCGTTTTTGAGTTATTGTCCAACATGTTGATGACTGACGGATGGACAGAAGGACAACTGTATACCATAATACCTACCGTAAACGGGCGTATAAAAAAATAAAGAAAAGAACATTGAAATAGAGAATATAGAATAATGGAGTGTTGTATTGAGTGATTGAAAAATAATGGGGAAAAATATGAAGAATACAGAAAAAATGACCTAAAATTTTGAACAATACAGAAATGAAAGACCCCAAAACCGTATCCAGACTTTTGTATAAAATAAGGAGATGTGGTATGATTGCCAATAGAAACAACTACCAGTAGCTGACAGAATCCAAATGACTAGGGTGTAAGCAACTATAGGTCACCATACAACCTTCAAAAATGAGCAAAACCCATACTGTAGTCAGTTATAATTGGCTAAAAAGATGACCAAATGTGTGTCCATGCAAACAAAAAAAAGAAATGCCCTAATTTAAGACAACACAATAAATGAAAATCAAATTTATAGGCTCCTGACTTAAGAGTATGCATTTATAGAATATGGTGGGATTAGTGAATTTACACATGATTGTTATTGTGCATGTTTTAATTAATTTACCTTAATTGATACTTTGTTACCTTCAGCTGTATATTACAAATGTATTATACATGTACCATTTAACATCAAAGTCAAGATCATATAAACTATACCACAAAATCATTAAACCAGACCAAAATTCTAATTATAACTTGATCTGTAACTTGACATGATATAACTACATACCAATCAAAGGGGCCCCCTTTAAGTGATACTTGTAAAAACTCTGCCTTTATCATAAATGAAGCTCCTTAAAAAGGGCCAAAAAAACCTTTAAATTGTTATGCTGTCTATAAGACACAAACGATACCCCTGCCTGACCATAGGAACTTATAAATTTTACAATATATATGATGATTTAACTGTAGCACAGTAGGAGGAGATATCTGGACAATCACAGTGGCGGATCCAGAAATTTTCATAAGGGGGGCCTACTGACTGCCTAAGTGGGGGTCCGTTTTCAGTCATGCTTCAGTGATTCCCTATATAATCAACCACCAAAAAGGGGGGGGGGGGGGGTCCGGGCCCCCTGAAAAAAAACTCTAAATCTGCCTCTGAACCAAGATCTCTATTTGCAGCTGTAGTACCAAGAAAATTACCAAGTCCAACTTAGGCAACTACAGCTGTGATCAGCTATATAATTGTCACAATATTTGGAAGAAATCAAAATCCTGTGGCCATGCACTTCTTCTTCTTCTTATGGTATCCAGTTATCCATCAGATTTTGATGATTACTAACTGCACACCTTTATTATTTGTATGAACATCCTACAAAATATTAAAGTTGTACCTCCAAAACTGTAGGAGATAGCCGGACAAACAATGCATCTTACGGACGAACAGACGGACGGACAGGGGTAAATTTATACCCCACCCCTATTTTGTCACGGGGGCTTAAAAATCATACAGACGCTTACGCACACACTTAAATATATACATACATACTATATAGTCTGCATGTGCTTGCGTGTTTGAGGTTTTCAGTTGTCTTTTCAACAATAACACCTATCTATCTATCTCAACCTTTCTTGGGATTTGTTTCTTGGTGTAATGAACCAGAATATGCAAATCTAGAGAGTTTCGAATGTATTTCTCGGTTCCGCGTCTGCATTTGATGTAAGTCTTTGCATTTTTATATTTCCCCGCAGATTTTACAATCATAATATTCGGGTCCCGGAGATTATTTTTGGTTTGGTTTATAAAGCCGAAGATTTTATTATTGAAAATAATCTGCGGGCTCTTGATTAAAAGCCGAAGATTTTACAATTGATAATAATCGGCGGGGGTCAGACTTTTATTGATTGATTGTTGGTTGCTTAACGTCCAGTGGCAAATATTTCATGCATATTCAGGACGAGAACAAGTTCACAATAAATACAATAGGTAGGTTCTGTAATAGATTAAGGGATTAAGGTCGGAGAACTTTAGACTGCCACGGGAAATGAGGATATATTGGATAGGGACAGAAATTTAGCCTTGTAACAGGTCACCTACGGACCCCTCAAAGAGTTGTTGCAAGGGTTCTTAACGTGCAAAGAACGTGGCACTTTCTTTACACGAGGCATCGGATTTAACGTCCCCATTCTGACCGGACGTGGCTGCAAATTTGTACATCCCGCACAGCCAAACGGACGCCCCACTTTAGCACGGGTTTTACTGCCGGTCGGAGGAAGACCAATGGTGACCATACTTCTATTCCCCAGTCACCCTTGGGGGCTGGTCAGACTTTTAAAAGCCGAAGATTTTATAATATAATGATCGGCGGTGTATTTTAAAAAGCCGAAGATTTTGAAAAGCCGAAGATTATGAAAAGCCGAAGATTTTGGAAAGCCGAAGATTTTGAAAAACCGAAGATTTTTAAAGCCGAAGATTTTGAAAAGCCGAAGATTATGAAAAGCCGAAGATTTTGGAAAGCCGAAGATTTTGGAAAGCCGAAGATTTTGAAAAGCCGAAGATTTTGAAAGCCGAAGATTTTGAAAAGCCGAAGATTTTCAGACTTTTAAAAGCCGAAGATTTTATAATATAATAATCGGCGGTGAATTTTGAAAAGCCGAAGATTTTGAAAAGCCGAAGATTTTGAAAGCCGTAGATTTTGAAAAGCCGAAGATTTTGGAAAGCCGAAGATTTTGAAAAGCCGAAGATTTTGAAAAGCCGAAGATTTTAGAATTGATAATAATCGGCGGGATTTTAAAAGCCGAAGATTTATTTGTATCCATGTATTTTTAAAAGAAAAATAATAATAATCGGGGGGTTCACTGTGGCTTTCCATACCTGAGTGACGTAAAAAAAATAATAGTCACTTCATGTCCTGTAACTTGCTGTCTGAATAATTTCGTCAAATATATTTACACGATCAACAAGAAAGAAAATTGTTAGAGATAAATCCTTAAAGTGTTTAAAGTTGCAGAAAATTTACCTACTTTCCCTTCGTTCACTCATAACAAATAGTTTACATTAAGAAAACCATCAACATAGTGAAGATTACTTTCCGGCGCATGTCTAAGTGAGGTTGCTTTTGACAGCTAAACAATTTTATTGAACTTTATCCTTAATGTATTCGTAATTTACTGAACGATGCACTAAACAGCTTAACAAAATTTTTCAATAGGTAATGAAAAATAAATTTGTCGTTTACACTTTGAAGAGTCCAATTATACGGTTTCTACAATAAATACAAAGTATTGTACGAAATTTATAACTGAGTTAGGAAAAAAAAACTTCTAAGGGTCTTGCAGCAGTAAATAGTTCGCAAAGTAAAACTAATTACATCTTAGGGGTTACAAAAATGCCAATGTCAGATCTTAGGGGTGCTTTGGTATCTAGACAGTTTCGTATCATACATTATCTGGTATTTTATTTATGACTGAATTGAATTTTGTCCACTATACAGTGAATAGATATTTATACAAAAAAATGTTTTCCCGCCAATCAATGTATTATTACATTTGTTAAAACTCATTATAGCAATAAATTCAGGGATGGAAGGTATCTTCTGACAGGTTGAAGTGTCAGCAAAATTCTGATGGGTATAACCCTTGCAGTAAAAATTCTGATAGGTCAATAATCCCCATGAAAACCCATCCACCCAATATGAACAGAAACTCTGATAGGTATTAATTTTTAGATCTGATAGGTAGTTTTTCATGATGTTTTTTCTGATACCTATAAAAAAAAAAATTCTCCCCATCCATCCCCACCTGTCAGAAATTAACTGGAATGACCCAATATAATCCATTGACGTGAGTGGTGTTTCCTTCTTTTTCAAGCTCTTTCACTCCAAATTAAATAAAAAAAGAATATATGCTATCAAACACTAACATTTTTCTTTTTCTCTTGTATCTTGTTTTACATGTAAGAAGTGTGGTTATGACATACAGTTATATCTTCTTTATTGTCTTTACTTAAATATATGAAAAATATACACTTATCTTACCTAGTGAAATTTTTACTTCTTCTTCTGCTCTGGACGTGTATGTTTCAATGCTTGTGTCCTGAAAAAGTTAGTCATAACAATGAGTAGTAAACATTGATTATTGTCTTAACTGTTTATTTTTTTTTCTTTTTAGAATCAAGTTATTGATTTAACATTAAATAATGAGCAGGAGCCTATGGAGGTGGAAAATAATGCTGCATGTGGAAGCAGTAGTAGTAAACAAAAGATGTAAGCATAACTGTTTTATAAATATAATCCTTTATATTACAATGATCGTAATCAAAATATATTGTTTAACATGAGTAAATGTGATTAATAACTAATGAAATAAAGATTTTTTTTAAAGCTTATAAAACAAATTTATGACATAGATCACTTCCTTTACATAGACATATGTCTCTGAAATATAAAACACTATGTTAATTTCCATAAAAAAGGAGATAATTATTTCAACATTTTCTATGTATTTACGTGTACATTATTTACTTATCAGGACATATATTTGAAAAAGAAATAGAAGAAGCGAGTGAGATATATCTCAATGTGAGTATATATATTTTGTTTTTCAACAATAATTCAATTTTTATCAATAATGGAAATCAAAATATATATCACGTGGTTAATTTCTTTATATGGTCACATGATTAACATTTCCTGATAAGGTATATACAAATATCACATGCTTTCCGTGTATGTCCTATAATTAACTTCCTAATATGGTAATCATGCTAACCATTCAACTATTTTTCACTTGTAAAATTTAATCAAACACGATGTACTTACATACGATGAGCATTCTTCCCCGTTTACCACTATAATTTTCCCTTCCACTGTGTCACATAGCTCTTTATTTGACAACGATAGTTCAAACACACAAATGGCTTTAACGTGGACATTTTGAATCGGCTCGCTTTTCATAATATAGTTCATTAACACTCTGTTGATAGAAGGATCTATCTCTCCACCAAAGAATTCAACACCATCACCTCGACAATCCATTATATCTTCACTTCTATAACATTCTGCTGTATTTGCAACACTTCCCACACGGGTTATTGATAATAAACAACACACGACAACAAACAAAAACATGGCGATCATCTTCAATTTCTATAATTAGAGTGTGAAGAGGTTACGTCATGTGGGTGAATAAAGGAAAGCTTTTATTATCTTTACCTGATTAAAAGAACGATTTTTTCTTATATTTTTTGAAAGAAAAACAAATTCATCATATTTTGTTTGTTTTCTTATCAAATAATTAATTATCATTTATTACTAAAAATGAATACTTAATTACAATTGTATATATGTTTTAGGAACCGATGGAAGTGGATTTTGTGGACACGTTGTTGGACGATCAAAAAGGTTATTTTAAGAAAAAAAAACCAAGAAGTAGAGGGGAGAAATGAGGAGAAAGAAGAAACTATGTTAAATAAATGTTTATCAAATGAAAGGTGTTATTATTTTTGTTTAAAGATACTATATATAGATGAGACAACAAGGTATTTTATTTTTAAACAAACTAATCGAGAAAAGAAAGAAAATAATATCAAGAATTTACAAAAAAAAAGAAAGACAAACTTTTTATATTTTAACTATCCTTATCTCGACTAGTTTGAAAGAAAATAAAGTTAGCGGTTCGTAAATATTTCTTCTTTCTTTCAATCTGTGATGTGGAGTATTTCCTGTAAAATTCAATATAGTCTCTCTCTTTCCGTAACAATTAATTCCATTTAATCAAACAAAGGATCCACTAATTTTGTCTGAAATCAAATGGATTTGAATTTTCTGCATATTAATGTTATCCTCGTTTAAACTTCTCCACCTTATTATGTGTCTACTGTAAGCTATCTTCAGATAACCTCATACTTCGCCACTCATTGTCATTAACATCTGTGTACCAGATAGAATAACCCAGGCGTATATATTCTATGTCTAATCTAACCAAAGCTGATGTAACAACCGACACAATTAAATAGAATTAAAGATCTTACCGATGGTTCATTTGTCTTGACTTTCTTGCTTTGACCCGCCTGATTGTCTCCTTCACTCCTTCGCTTTATTTTAACATGTTCGTTTGCTAATTTTACAGCACACTGAGCTAACTTTACAAAGGCATTGGTGTCCAGTGACTTTTTTAGAATTACTTCTATTCTTTCAATGTCAACACCGAAACTTTACTTCTATTCTTTCAATGTCAACACCGAAACTTTTTGTTATAGATTTAATGAGATCGTCACGATCAAGTGTAGCTGTTGTCTGTTCTATGGTCGGGTTGTTGTCTCTTTGACACATTCCCCATTTCCATTCTCAATTTTATCTAAGGATTCTTCAGTAAATCCATGTTACTCTTCCACATGTACAGAATTTTGAAACTTTATGATAAGTTCCATTAACATATCCGAATTAAACTTAATGTCACTAATGAGTTTCATCTTGATAACAGATCACTAAAAATTAGCACGCTGATAATACGGTACAGCCTCTGAGCCAAACTGATGTCCAACTAAGATAATCTTATCATTATTTATATGCCTATGGTCAACCAATGAGAATAGTTGTTAACCCTTCACAATTTTTTAGGACGGGGAGTATTTTTATTCTTTGTCAGTTCAATGAGCTAGCCCTCATTCATGCCATTGCGTAATAAGTTTTTCACATTATCTGCAAGGGTTTTATCTATCTTGGCACCTAGAGTTTCACGAGTTTTAACTCTTTTAGTCATTGAAGCAAATTTATTGTCATCAGCCTTCGACTTCCTAGGCAGGGCGTCGACTTGGTTATGTTTTCGGCATAATCATCGTTTTAATTATCTTAACCAACTTGAGTATCATCGTACTCAATTCTAAGTATTGTCTTAGCTTTGTCTCGCTTCAAGAGATTCAGTAGGTATACCCAATAACACATGGATATGCCCTTGTACTCATCAACGTTATCGAGCTGTCACTGCAGTGATGTTAGGTTATATAATTATGACAAGAACTATTTGTTCTCGTCCTGCACATGCATGAAATATTTGTAACTGGACGTTAAGCAACCAACAATCAATCAATCTTGGCGTCACTGATGAATCGTATGCAGACGAAACGCGCGTCTGGCGTATACAATTTTAACCCTGGTAACCTTTGATAACTCATTCTAATGGTAGATACAAATATACATACACCGGGCGTCTGTCTGTCCATGTGTCGTTCCTTCTGGTCTCTTTAGCACTCGCACATGTACTATTCAAAGATTTAGGATGCAATCACCAAAAATTCCTAAAAATTGGTAAAAATTTATTTTTCTGAACAAGCTTTAAACTCCTAACGTTTACTTACATGAAGACAACGTGATGTTATGACTTAAAATGGTCTGATGAAAAGTCATGACTTTCCTTCTTTGTTCATCAAGTCCTTAACCGAGGCTGAGTTGTTTACATAGCTGGGTAAAGACTCAATTTTGACTTTCTATCTGTCATTGAATCAAAATTTGCATTCCTCAACACTGAGAACATGTTCCACAACTTCTGCTTAAAGTCATCACTTGTCAAGTACAGGTCCAGCTTTTTTGGCACTGTTCTTGTTTTATTTTAGAATCAGGGTAACCTGATATTATGAATAATAATGTACTGGTAACTTGATATTAATAATAATGTTACCAGGCAAGACATAAGCATATGTTTGTTTACTATTCCCCACCAAAGGGTATAGAGTTTAGGTAAACTATTTAAAGCAGTCAACCCATTCCAGCGGCAAGTCTGTATATACCTTCATATTTATATAGGGAGTAACACCCTAAGCAGAAGTAATGTAGGTATTTTTTTTAAATGTTTTTTTTTTCTCCCAAGACAACTCTTTAGAGAATCTGAGGTATAACACGTAGGACCTACACTTGCGACTCTTTGTGAAACTGATCAACTTCTTTTTTTATCGCTCTTTCTTTGAAAAAAATGTCTTGTCCTTTTACATTCAATATACTTCGTTGATTGACTTACTTCACCAGTGCCTATTCTACTACCTTTTTCGTACACTAATCCATCTATGTCATTGTTTACTGTATCTGTTCTACACACCATGTTTCTTGTCATCAGAATAATTGACGACCCTGACGGAAATAAGCCTCTAAAAGTCACTTGAACTTTATAGTTCTGTCATTTCCATCTTGATTTGTGAACGTCTTAATTGGTTTGAAAGTAAAGTCAGTAAGACTTTCTTTGGTGTCTTCTAGTTTTCCTTTTACTGCTTTAGCTTTGAAAAAAAAAAATCTTTGAAACCAATATTCCTGTCCATCTGTTATTTTCTTAATCCCCCTCCATCTAAATGAAATACTTTTTTGTTTCCCTGTTGAAATGCGTATTTATTTGTATACGCTCGTCAAAATTTTGACGGGACGTATTATGGTATACAAATGTCCGGCGTAAACATGTCGCACCTTATCCAAATTTCATTAAACTTAACAGGGTTGCTATTATGATGGTCAAAACGATCTGTATACTTTTCGGTTGAAATAAGAATGAATTTTTAAAGACATATATATTGATTCAAATAAAAACAACCCCACAATGAAACAAACTTGCATGTGTGATTTTTAACTTTAAAAATTTGAACTAATCAAATCTTGAAAAGCCTATTCTGGTTGGAAATCATTCACATAGAACAAACAAATCTGGATTAGATACTGCAGTTGAAGTATCTGCCTCGCTTTCTAAATCTGATCTAGAAACGCAACTACATTTGATTTAAACAGTGAGTGCAGCTACACTGTCAGTTACAAGCAGTACTATGATGAACAAGGGATAGGCACAATGACGGATATTCGTTTTTCACCAAAATTTAAATCGCATTTAAATGCAAAATATTTTAATTGTAAGAAAATAAGGAAACGCTCTTATTGTTTTGCGCTGTCGGATGAACTTCTATCACATATACAGAAGGAATAATTGAGATGGAGGAAAGGAGAATCCTACTCAAGTTATAGGTTACTTTGATTCACGAAACCAACATCAGGTTCTATAAGTTATCATTCTTTTACTGACAAAAGTGCTGGTGTCTCATTAAATTGAGAGAAATTGTAAAAATGTGAATTAAAGATGAAAAACGGCGTAAAGCAAATAACAATCAATCTGATGGTACTGTTAACAAGTCTGAATTTTATATCTTTAGGAATTATTGTCATTGACTTTTTCATCATCTCAATTCTGTCGAATAGAATACGAGAATCTAATCCCCTACTCTCAAATAGTTTCTCCACTGGGGAGAAACATCAAAACTTTCTTAGAGTCATCTTCTATTCTTAACAGTACTATAACCCGTAGAGATCTAGTGATATTGCTAGCTATACACCTCCAATTACAGACCATTTTTGCAAGTCAGTTATGTGTTGTTAAAAGATGCAACATGGCAGGATAGATATGGATCACAGTCAAAAACAGCCTCTTTAACTCCACAAGGGTGACTGGGGAAAGGAAACGACCGGCAGAAAAACGCTTGCCGAAGAGGGGCGTTCGTTTGGCTGTGCGGGATGTATAAAGTTCGCAGTCACGTCCGATCAGAATGGGGATGTTAAATCCGATGACTCGTGTAAAGAGAATGCCACGCTCTCTATACGTTAAGAACCCTTGCAACAACTCTTTGAGGGGTCCGTAGGTGGCCTGTTGCAAGGCAAAATTTCTGTCCCTATCCGATAAACCCTCATTTTCCAGTGGCAGTCCAAATTCCCCGACCATCATCCCGGATGGCCTCTATTATGACAAGACTTACCTATTGTATTTATTGTTAACTTATTCTCGTCCTGAACATGAATGAAATATTTGCCACTGGACGTTAAGCAATCAACAATCAATCAATAACGGCCTCTGTAACTCAACTTGGCATTCTTGACTCAATGCCAACATCTGTTTGATCTTCCTCCTCAGCCTTAGAGACATTCAAATTGTCATCATCAGTAGTGAATACGTAAAAGCATATGTTGTATATTTATAGCTAAATTCTATTAGTTAGACTATTAACGCCATGTTTCCTTAGCTTATTTGCTTGATAATGATAGTTTGCTGTTTGACTAGTACTTGTCATCATTCCCTTTATAAGAGAGAAGGATGTGCGAGGTGGTGTATAAATATTGGATGTGGTAGACTTAGACAAGTAGTGTAGAACGTGCCAATTTTATATGTTAATCTATTGAAAGCTGTGCTTTACATCTGGAGACGGAATAGTACTATTTTATCCAAATTAAATTACCAGTCGTTCCTACAGAAATTGTTGCATCAATTCTCTCTTGTTTTCAAAGTCATCATATTTAAGTTTGTCATATATAATGAGAACGCTAATCACTTTACTTAATTAACAGTTTTTGATAGATACTTAAAAAAAAACATTGGTATTATTTGATTTTGTTATTAGAATTAACGCGTAGGCTTATCAAAATATCAATTGGAACTTAATTCTATTTTCATAATGTTTGCTTAATAGTCAATGATTTTCTAACAATCATAGTCAAATTTTGAAAAAAAAAAATATTTGTGAATACATGGGTAAAGCTTAATTAAATCACTAATTTTTGTTTCTGAAAAATAGTTCAGTATCACTCAAAATCCGGGTTACAAACTATATAAAAGGAGAATTACGATACAACAGAAACACAACACTAAATTTTAACACCCACAGAAAAGAACTTTAATATATCAATGGCCATTTTTCTTTTAAGAACAAAATGGTGAGTTAAACCTGGTTATGTGACTAGCCAAACCTCCCACTTTTATGACAATGATAAATATAACATTAAGATGACAACATTACACGACAGGTATACAATACAAATAAATGGGAGAGCATTCCGGGTGCGGGAATTTCTCGCTGCATTGAAGACCTGTTAGTGACCTTCTGCTGTTGTCTGTTCTATGGTCGGGTTGTTGTCTCTTTGACACATTCCCCATTTCCATTTTCAATTTTATATAGGACCGAAAAACACACGAATAATAACTATCAAAAGGTACTAGATTTATAATTTAATACGCCAGACGCCTGTTTTTTCGTTCACACAGGACTAATCAGTGACACTCAGATCAAAACAATTCGAGAGCCAAAACAGTACAAAGTTGAAGAGCATTGAGGAACAAAAGTTCTAAAAAGTTGTGCCTAATACGGCTATAGTTAGACTTGTTTAAGATTGCACAGCTGCACGGGTTAGGACATCATTTGATGCAAAAGATGTACCTTTATTTTGAATGTGTTAAACAATGGACAAATAGTAGATATATGCTGTCTAGCTGATTCTTTTCAAAATTAACAGCCCCCAAGGGTGACTGGGGAATAGAAGTATGGTCACCATTGGTCTTCCTCCGACCGGCAGTAAAACCCTTGCTAAAGTGGGGCGTCCGTTTGGCTGTGCGGGATGTACAAATTTGCAGCCACGTCCGGTCAGAATGGGGACGTTAAATCCGATGCCTCGTGTAAAGAGAGTGCCACGCTCTTTGCACGTTAAGAACCTTTGCAACAACTCTTTGAGGGGTCCGTAGGTGACCTGTTGCAAGGCTAAATTTCTGTCCCTATCCAATATACCCTCATTTCCCGTGGCAGTCTAAGTTTCTCCGACCTTAATCCCTTAATCTATTACAGAACCTACCTATTGTATTTATTGTTAACTTGTTCTCGTCCTGAATATGCATGAAATATTTGCCACTGGACGTTAAGCAACCAACCATCAATCATCATCAATCAAAATTAACACTTAATCTAGCTCATATAGTTTTTGAGATAATTGCCTAAAACTGAAAATCTCTTAAAAGGACATTTATTGAAAGATCCTGCATATGCTGATTAGCGATATATTTAAATGTGTATTTTTTTTTATTTGAAAGACAATGATGTTACCTGCATAAAATGCTGCTCTGAATTTTCCCGTAAAATAAATGGCAGGTAATCAGACTGGATGATAACCGAGAGGAATCTGAAAATTATGACATTGAACCACCGGCAAAGAAACAACATAAAAAAAAACATTAATCATGAGTCTAAATATAACACCGCTACGGATTACTTCAACCGGGAAAAGTTGAATATATTAATCAAGAGTCCAATTATAATACCGCTTTTTGTTTACCTCAACCAAGAAAGGCCATTGATTATTACACGTTTTGTTTTCATTTTTTACATCACTGGGTTGATACCTCAGCTGGTTGACTATTAGTCATAAAACAAAAAATGGATAAGTCCAAGCTGGCACATCCAGTTATTTTTTTTTGTTGACCCATCATTCATTAAACTAGTGGCTTGAGGCACAAGGGGGGAGAATCTTGGCTATAAGGAAAATCTTATCTAGAAAAAAAATGGGAGTGCTCTCTTCCTGGTCGTAGGCAATTTCGTCAGAGGTGAAAAGTTTCAAAATGTACTTAAAAACAAATTTCTATTCTTTCTCAATAATATTTGTAGTATGTTGTACTACTTTTGGGACAATTTATATCAATTATAGAAAACTTCATTGGATCTAACTCATAAAAAGGACAAGTTTATGTTAAGGGGGTCTTGAAAATGTGCAAATCGGTGTCCTAAAGGTGCCTTTTTGACTGGGAATCACCGCTCTTTAAAACGCAAAATGATATTTCATGGACGGCATGGATCAGGATGCTGGCGTTTCTGAAAAACGCAATAGTGAAAGTTTTAAACACGACCTAGCGACAAAAAAAAGGAGATGCCTTCAAAAATATTAAGACTCGTACACGGCTCTCTGACCTTGCCTTCGGTCATGGAAGAAAGGGGAATGTATGGTCCTTTGTAACTAGTTTGCAATTCAGATTTTAGCTTCGGACATGCAGGAAAATTGACTGTCCCCGACATTTGCAAAGCAAACAGCACAAGGATTAAACTGAACTCTGAACTGTTAATTGACTATGATATTCCGAGAACCTTGTTGAACCCCTACTATTGACGACTTGGTATTGATAGTGACTAGTTGATTAAAAGTCAATGGCAACTTTATGTCTTGTCATCAGTATTGAGATCTAGTCCATCCTCTTGTTAATAGTGTCAACCTCTCTTCAGAGCTAATAAGCTGCTATAAGATATCAAACATTTCATTATTTTTAGCCTCCAACACTGACACTAGATCTAGTTTTCGAACTAGACGACGTTCTCGAAGAAGAGCGCTAATCCTGAGTAAAAGATATGGACAAAGCTTTGGAAGATTCCGTTCTATTTTTTTTTTACTCTTTTCGAGTTTATTAAAAAGTAGAAAGTCATCATACAAACTAGTTTCCAATCTGTTACACAATCTCAAATTACAAATACGTAAGAGATTAATTCCCTAGGTTTAAATTTGATTGATGTTACTACTGAATGAGTACAACACTGGTTTCTCCCTCCTTTGCAGCTATATACCAACTGAACCTTCATATGGTATTTTTATTTTCCAAATCATTCGGTATTTAAGAGCATGCAGAAACTTAATTTTTATCAATTCTATTACAATCTTCAACCAAAAGTGCAATATCCTGACTTTGATTAAGTACAAATTGGTCCAATATAACATCTTTACTTGAACCGTCTGGTATCAAACAAGGAAACCTCTCAGCAAAGAAATCAATGGATGATTGTTTTACGATTGACTGTTTATCTGTATCTACTTCTTTTGCGTGAAGCAAAACAGGTTCATTTAGAGGAAGATTTGCCTTGATGTAGTTGCACGGATTGACAAAATACTGTCGTACAGCACCGAAAAAGTTTTTGATACAGCTATCTCGTATAAAGTGGTTATTTTCCTTGTTTCAAATGAATTCTTTGGCTGTATTTCCAAATAACAAATCGTTGTGTCCATTTTTTGGTTACATTGTTCCTTGTACATGACTGTATCCACTGATTTTCATAAAATTCTTCTAAAGTATATATTTTGATACTTACTGGACACATTGAACTCCCCATCAGTTAGATCTGCAACATTTGTTTGCGTAGGCTTTTTCTCCCACGTGAATTTACAGGGTGCTGAAAAGCAGTCTATGGCCTAATTGAAGAATGCCATGATTGTCCAGATTAAGCAGACCATACATTGGAGTGAAAACCGGAAGCTCCAAAATTTGGGAATTCTGTTGGCATGAGTGGTGTGCCACACGGCAAATGGGTTTTTCGTCTCATATCATCCTCCAGGTAAAAACCATCTGGTTTTACCTGAATTTATAATTTTTTTAAATAAAAATTTTCGTTCAACCAAAGACCACAACTTTTTTTAACACTGAAATAAAATAAATTCAGTGCTTGCGTCTCCTCAGGTAAAAGGATAGTAGTTTCTCCAACTCGACAAAAACCCTGCCTCCCTCTGTTATGTAATTGTCAAGTCCTTCCATACTTTTTCTCACTGATGTTGCACACTCATCTAAAAGTTTATATAGGGTGTACGTTGTAACAAGAACCAGGATAGAAACTGTTTTCTCTTATAAACAATTAGATGAAAGAATGTATTTCTCACTTGGGATGGCTTTCAGACCTTCATTGTCATCTACAAAAATATTATTCACATCTCTGAAAATTTGATGTTTCGTTTCACCAATTAATGATACGGTACTCTGTTATATGAACTACATGTTAGTTTGTTTTGACCTTTTCTTTATTATATTTCTCTAGTGTTTCATATTTTTTGTGAAAAAATACCTTTTGTACTCGAGTAATAATATATTTGCTAAAATAATATGTAAACAAACAAAATATATGATTGTTGTAATCGATTCCTACTATGCATTATATTACTCTGTGTTCATACTCATATTATATTATATTTTTATTTACATGATATAAAAATAAAGAATTTCTATTATATAACCCGCAGTGTTCCATCCAGGATTTGAAAAGTTCAATTGATTGATTGTTGGTTGCTTTACGCCGCATTAGCACAACAAGGCTATATCGCGGCGAGAGCTAATTCGAATATTTTTTACAATTTAAAGCATATTCTTAAAATCAGACAAAAGGTCCTTCAATAAACTAAAATTCTAGATTAAAGCAAATTGATTATTTACAAATAAAAATGAACATTAAGATAACGTGATAAAAATTTTAAATCGTTTTAAATATAATAACATTTTTATATTTTAGAATATATTCCAACTTCTTTTAAAAATGAAACAATATTTGTAAATGAAACATTATTAAATAAATCATACATATTATTGACATTGAAATGCTTCTTACGAATATCAGCAAAGTCAATACAATTGATTAAAACATGTTTAATAGTATACTTGCAGTTGCAAGGTATACATTGTGGTTCTACTTCATTTTTTAAAAGATATTCGTGTGTTATTCTAGTATGACCAATACGACATCTAGAAATAACACACTGATCTTTTCTGCACATAAAATTATTGAAAGGTTTACATAAATTAGGTTTAATTTCATGTAATTTATTACCATCTTTTTTACTCCATTTATTTTTCAATATATTAAAAACATATTCTCTAATATTAGATTTAAAATCGGTATATGGTATATCACAGTTAGATAAAGGGTCACCCAGGGCATTCTTTGCCTCAAGGTCTACAGCTGTGTTTCCAAGGATTCCAACATGACTCGGCACCCATAGAAATAATATTTCTTTAAGAAGAATTTTTAAATTCCTCATTACATATAAAATTTTGAGAATTGTTGGGTTTTTAATTTTAGTATTTTGTATAGCTTGTAAGCATGAAAGTGAATCAGAACATATAATAAATTTGGATTTATCTGAAGAAGCAATAAATTTCAAAGCCAAAATTATTGCTTCTGCTTTAGCAGTAAAGATCGATGCATCAGATGGCAAACGGAGAGTTGCAGCTCTGTCCCTGAAGACAGCAGCAGATGCAACTCTGTCACCATCTTTTGATCCATCAGTATAGACAGTTGAAAAATCTGAATAATTGGCTTTGATTTCAGCATAGTGTTGCTGAATTAAAAGAGGATTTGTTTTATTTTTATTGTGTTCACGGAGATCAAATATCATTTTTGGTTTGGGAAGTTCCCATGGAGGACATTTGCAAGTTTCAACTTGAGCAACAGATTTTAAATCAAAAGAAGCTAAATGTGGTTTTAAACGTATACCTAACGGGGGAATTTTATTTTCATGTTTTGCAAAAATATCTTCATAAATTGGATTAAAAACACAGCTGTAGGCAGGATTATCTGAGTAGGCTTTTAGTTTGACAGCATATTGAAGTCCAAGCTTCAAACGTCTGTTAGAGAGTGAGTGCTCATCAGCCTCTACATACAGACTCTCAACTGGTGAGGTTTTAAATGCGCCAAGACAGAGACGCAAGTTCAAGGTGCTAGTCAGAAATAGGGAAATTTTACGCGTAAATGTCATTGAAAAGGGCAATTATTATTGCATCATAATAAGCATTTTACTCAGGCACTATCTTAAAAGCAAGTTTCAGTTAAAATGAAGTAACTGAAGGCACAATCTTCTCTAATAGATTTATCCGTTATACGTATTTAATCATGATCCTGGTCTAGGATAAACATTTTACTATCATTGAATGCAGAAGTTAATGTTCAATGGCACGCGTATAATAACTAAACTAGGTAACGGTTTACATTTTGTATAAACAACAAAGTCACAGTAAGCTACTTTCAAAATATACATCTGGATCTGTATCTGTGTAAAATATCTGTGGTTAGTTTTCAAGTGCAAGTTTTTGTCCACACAAAAAGTGGAGTCAGCCTGTTCAATAGTATTGTCTTTAAGTTTATATGTTAATCTTGACAAGGCCATGGCCACAACACTGGCAATTTGTGATTCCTTCTGGACTTGCTCCAAGGAAGGGATTTTCACTGCTTACTTGAAAGCGAATTTGTGTACATGAAAAGTCAAAGTGCCGTTGTGTCTGGTGCATTGTATTACTTTGACGACATTCTTTTTCGTAGTCATTGCATTACTCTCTGAGACGCATCTTAACATCCTATTGTTGGCCCGTGTCTCTTCGGCGCATCTGACAATTTTTCTGTTAGCTAGTGTCATCCTTTCATGGGTTTTGGTACGACTTGATTTGTAGTTGATCGTTGAAATAGATTTTGATGGTAGTCTTCTAGAGGATGATGAGATAGCCCTGTAGGATGGAGATCTAAACCTCTCTCTATTGACCCTGTCCTGTATTCTTCCGACACGCATTTCACAAGGAAGACACGTCACCTGACTAACCCCGTCATATTATTCTGAAATCGAGCCTACCTTGTACAATAGCCTGATTTGTTTTACCTTATAAATGAACCATATGAACATAAAATCTGCACCAAGTAGATTGCCTGCAATTTGTCATACTTTGAATCAATAGCGTCACTGTAGACGAAACGCGCGTCTGGCGTAAATATAAAATTTTAATCATTGTATCTATGATGAGTTTATTTGACACAAAACCTATCAGTTGTGTCTGTGTTGTCATCATCTCAAAAACAGGTTCATAGGGTTTATTTAAGTTCACACCTTTAGCAATAACATTATATTACAGGACTAACACTGTGATGGCAGGCAGAGTTTTAATGAAGAAAATTCAATTGGTGTGAAAGAGAGCACAATTTAAAAATGAACTGATAAACTCTGTTTAAACAATGTGAAACCTTACAAATCGAGTTTATTGTTCTAGTTCTTCTGTTTTTGGTACAAACAATTGTGAAAACACCTATTGTTGAAAAAACAAGTAAATTTATCAAAATTGAGTCAACATTTATAATTATTTAATCAAGTTAATAATTGCCTTGTTAATTTTCAAAAACTATTAAAATTATTTTATTTCACTATTAAGTATAGGATAAAGTTTATATATAGAAAAAAATAGCGAAATTCTTTATTTTAAAAAAAAAGATTTATACCACCGCAAAATGAAAGTTACAACAAAAATAAAAATAAGATTATTTCATCAAATATGAAAGTGTCAAACCAAAAAATAGAAACATACCATCATTAGCAACAATGTCTGTCATAATTTTTCTTATGTTATGTGCGTTAATGTTATTGGTGTCCAATGTCTGCAATAAAAAGTAAAACAGTTATACTGTAAAAGATCTCTTTTCCCAAAATAATGTATTTCTGTCTATCTGAACACAAGCATCTTCAAGTACAGTTGCTTTGCATGGTGTTTTCTTGGTCATCATTGGTCTTCCTCCGACCGGCGGTAAAACCCTTGCTAAAGTGGGGCGTCCGTTTGGCTGTGCAGGATGTACAAATTTGCAGCCACGTCCGGTCAGAATGGGGACGTTAAATCCGATGCCTCGTGTAAAGAGAGTGCCACGCTCTTTGCACGTTAAGAACCCTTGCAACAACTCTTTCAGGGGTCCGTAGGTGACCTGTTGCAAGGCTAAATTTCTGTCCCTATCCAATATACCCTCATTTCCCGTGGCAGTCTAAATTTCTCCGACCTTAATCCCTTAATCTATTACAGAACCTACCTATTGTATTTATTGTGAACTTGTTCTCGTCCTGAATATGCATGAAATATTTGCCACTGGACGTTAAGCAACCAACAATCAATCAATCAATCTTGTACAGCTTTAGATGCAGAAGCTTTGTTTGTTGGTAATCTTCTTCTATTTTTATCACCTGTCCAGTTTGTCACTGCCCGTTTAATAAGAGCGTCACCTTCTTATGAGTGGCTATCCTCGAGTGTTCCTCGCATTCCAGGGAAAATATTTGTTGGCAGATTTGTAGTGAAATTGACCAAGAATGACTTTTTATGTAAATAATTCAGTTTTTAGTTTTCTATGTTGCGTCCTGTGAGGTGAAGGATTCAAAATAGGAAGAGAAATTTTTACTCTCCAAACTGAAAATGGAAAAATTAGACACTTTATTTTGTCGTTACTACTATCGCTCAAAGGGTTTTTGCGTACACTCGAAAACTCGACATGTCATGAGGAAAGTTTTACGAAAACGAGAAACACTTATAACCCTCATCAGCAAATGACAACTACTGAACATCAATTTTTTTACTAAGGACAGGTACAAACAAATGCAACGGGTTTAAATGTTTCAATAGGTAACAACCTTCACATTTACCTGACACAATAGTTAACAATACCAATAGTCAGCACCATAGTCTATCATATGTGCATTTATTACTGCGTGACAAGTTTATTCCATTAGGGATGAAAGTAAATCATAGGTCATTACCAGGTACAGAATTTACATTACTGACCATTTAGCTGTTCGACAATTTTCATATTTGTAAAATCACTAATGTACTACTACCCCTATATAAAAAAAAGTTCAATCAATCAAAGTATAGAAATTACTATTAACTCTATATCAACCGACCAAAAATTTGGTAATTCTCTATTTTTGTATCTTTTAAGCTTATTTGTCACCACGTTTAGTCTTTTAACCAATCATATCCCCATGATTTCTCTGGTATATAACACTCGAAATTGACCCGTCCTCTTTCCACACGGCCCCCCCAAGGGTGACTGGGGAATAGAAGTATGGTCACCATTGGTCTTCCTCCGACCGGCAGTAAAACCCGTGCTAAAGTGGGGCGTCCGTTTGGCTGTGCGGGATGTACAAATTTGCAGCCACGTCCGGTCAGAATGGGGACGTTAAATCCGATGCCTCGTGTAAAGAGAGTGCCACGCTCTTTGCACGTTAAGAACCCTTGCAACAACTCTTTGAGGGGTCCGTAGGAGACCTGTTACAAGGCTAAATTTCTGTCCCTATCCAATATACCCTCATTTCCCGTGGCAGTCTAAATTTCCCCGACCTTTATCCCTTAATCTATTACAGAACCTACCTATTGTAATTATTGTGAACTTGTTCTCGTCCTGAATATGCATGAACTATTTGCCACTGGACGTTAAGCAACCAACAATCAATCAATCAATCTTTCCACACGGAATTCAAATAATTCTAGTTTGTCATACGGTTGACTGCTTATAATGCAACATAAAAATATATCAAAAGCTTTTAAAACGAACAAAACACACTGATCGTTTCTTCATTTCCCATAAATGAAATGAAACAAAAACATGTTATACCACAAAAAGAAGAGGAGAACATTTCCGGATCTACTTCTGGCAAAATGACCCCACGTAGATTTGTTGGACGTCGCGCAAGGAAAGATGAACACTGCTGCTAGAAAGCCAGACATTAAAGCACTGCCTTTAATAAAAACTGATCTTCGAAACCGTTGTGAAGAATAAAATGCTCAATGGCTTGCTGAATGTAGCTGTTAGTGGACCTGCTTTATGTTCTGATGAATGTGATAAGCTTGTTAGTTCGTCTGTGTCCAACTGGAGAAAACCTAATACAGCAAAATCAAGTTATAACTGTTATGAAAAATTCCGAAAACATTCAAAAACTAGTCAAATATTTATGGAACTCATTCTACAGTCTGAAATAATTTTTTTCAAGAATATGGAAGGCTCAGTTACAGAAAAAAAGACCGTGTCGGATTTCTACAAAGCAGTAAATGTAATCATGTCAGGTGATAAACGTAAAGAAATTGAGTTCTGATCCAGTAGCAAGAAAAAATGTAGTATTCAAATTGGCTTCTGCTATCAGAAACCGCGTTTTAGAATCCACTGCTGCGCCTTCGAGAGAAAGGCAGCGGAGACAGCTCAGACCGAAAGGGGACAAGAATTTCCCGAATCAGATGGCGTAAGGGGGAAAATAAGATATATTGGGGGAAAAAAGGGGGGGGGGGGGGGGGGGGGGGGGGGGGGTATTTCACAAATTGGAAAGAAAAAAGTGTCGTCATTATATAAAACTGACAAAACTAACAGTCCGAGAACTTAAATGTGAATTGAAGTGTTTGCAACAGGTTGTTGACAGCGAGTTTTTTGGCTGAACACTTTTCTGACAAAGGATCGTTACTGGAAATAAGACGGAAACAAAACGTGAGCAGTGGGTTGACCAACATCCCCGACGAAGCGCAAAACTTTTTTTATGATGCTGGATAAAAAAGTTCTCCAGCTAGAAACAACTTCTAATCTTAACGTTCATGGCGCTAGTATTATTGTATACATGCAAACTCAGTTAATACTGACAATGTTATATTGTGTACTTTTATCAAACTATTTAACCCCACGATACCGGGCGAAACGTGTAAAAAACTGCTTTCTGAGGGCTTGTCAAAATACTGTATAATGTCATTAGGTAATTGCTGACAGCTTCATACTCTCATGTTAGCAGACTTATCACTGTTTTCTATCTCTGTGACGGAGCCACTTGCTGATATTTGAATACTTATCAATAGTAATGTCTTGAATAAATAATTCAGCTACCTGTCTTTTTCAGTTCGGTTATTTCTTCTCTTAATCTTTTATTAATACCTTTAGTTTCTTGCAGCTCATGAATAAGGGACGATGAGTCAGATTACGCCGTGAATAACTCTTCGATCACTTCTGCAACATCGGCACTAAAGTCCCTTTATTGCAATGGATGATTTAATGTCATTATGTTTCATAGTTTCCAACTGATAGATGACCTTCATCAGTAAACATGGTAAAGGAAGTCTGTGGTTTTATTTAGTGATAGAACATCATCTATATAGCGGGAAGTTCAGTTAAAGGATAATGCTAACGTCTTATTTTATCGGTATAGTCTGGTCTTTAAACCATAGATTATACCGAGAACGTAGATTTCTGATTTTGGCCATACTCTGGTCATTTCTAAAAATAACGCTTTAAATCCATTTCCACGAAGGTCTCTTCCTCCAATATTCATAAGTAATTTAATATTAATGTATATCTTGCATCCTGTATAAATTATTTACGTGTTGGCCCCGCCATTAATACAATCTATAACTTAAAACTCGTTTGGGAAGAATTAAGGTGATTCTGATATGTTTCTGCGATATCTTTATAACATTTAACGCAATGTTTTCTTATCGTTTAAAAGATATTTTTGTGTTAACTGGGATATATATTGATCAACCTTAAGTCTTTGACAGGTAGTCAAATTCTTAAATATGTCTTCTTAAAGTCTTAAAGGCAATCATTCCTAGAGGATCAGCTTCAACATTACAGAAATAAAACAAAAAGAATGAAATTGAAGGAGTCATGTAGAACAAGATGTGTGGAAAGACATGACGCCTTTAATATAATTTTGGATGTCATTCGAGCAATACTAGAAAAAAATGGAAAAGATCAAACCCAGTTGCAATAAGTGACACACAAAACCTAGAAAACAACATTACATCATTCCAATTTCTACTTGTGACAATGACATCTATTGGCTACCTGAAACAGCTTAGTACATCACCTCAACGTACTGGCAGTAACTGTCTCTACATTTAATACAATTATCTATAAAATATGGGCGATTGACGGTATCATCTAATACTATTATCAAAAAAGTAGTAAAATTTACTTAAAAATGTAAAATTGTCAATAAAACAGTTGTTGATTTGCTGTTATATTTAATTCAATTATCATGAAATATGGTCGATTTAAGGTATCATCTAATAGAATTATCAAAAAAGTGGTAAAATTTACTGAAAAAAGTAGTAAAATTATCAATAAAGCAGTTGTCGATTTGCTGTTACATTTAATACCATTATCTATCTATCTAACATAATATCTAATACATTATCTTAAAATGTGGCGAAATCTTGTAAAATCTAAATCGTATGTGCTGAAACATCAAACTCTTTTAAATTTCTAACATTACATTTTTGCAAGCTAGCTTATTTTGATAAGATAGCCATAGGGTTCAGCAGAAAACTTTAATTTATTACATGTACAAGGTTATTGTACACATTGCTTAGTGTCATTACTGGCAACAACTTATATATAAAAAAAGATAATATTTTGCTTGGCATCTCTACTTCTCCTTTGCATTTGGTTGTGGATAAATTTTCTTTTCCTGTAGATTGGCAAAAATGTCATGCATATTCAGGACGAGAACAAGTTCACAATAAATACAATATGTAGGTCTTGTCATAATAGAGGCCATCTGGGATGATGGTCGGGGAAATTTGGACTGCCACTGGAAAATTAGGGTATTTTGGATAGGGACAGAAATGTTGCCTTGCAACAGGCCATCTACGGACCCCTCAAATAGTTGTTGCAAGGGTTCTTAACGTGCAAAGAGTGTGACAGTCTCTTAACACGAGGCATCGGATTTAACGTCCCCATTCTGACCGGATGAAGGTAAATCCAGAAAAGCTCTTCGGACGCAAGAAATTATTTAACGTGTTGTTTTCAATTTTTTAATGGAAGCAGAAACACAAACTGATATTTTTATTAGATGGAAGATTGCAAGGGGAGGTGGGTGGGTTTTTGAAACTTTTACATATCACAAGAGTGGCTAGTTCAATGTAATGCTGAAGAGTCATGTGACGTTGATTAGCGGGAAACGAGAACCGGATCCGAATGATGCAGTAATCATTTCTCTTTCATTAAATTGGTTTATCTTTTAAATGAGATAAACCGTATTAATCAAAGAATCAAGTTTTAGGCAAAAACATAACAAACAAATAATTAATGTGGAAATAACGGCCACAGTTCACTTTGAATGACGAGGTCTGACATGATTGATTTAGCTGACAAATCTGTGCACCATTGGTAGCAATGGATGCTCAAGTTCCTCAAGGTTCAGACTAAAGAGAACGAGGGTTATGATCCCCAAATACGTCGGGTCTTATTCGCATCACCCCCTGGTTTCAGGGGAGTAAAGATTAACAATTTCTATATCATAAAACTCTATATGCACGCTGAATACATAGTCCAAACTATGTATCATAAAACAGTCAAGCTCGAACAGGTACCAATTCAGAACCGGCAACTCAGGGTAGACATGAGATGGTCTCAACAGAACTTCCTGCGGTACCGCAGGAAAGTAAAAACCTTATATGATCCGACGTACAATTACGGGAAACGATCAAAACCCCTTAATCTTGCCACTTGAGTGTGTCTATACACACTAATCAGAATCCCCCCTTTTCCACAACCTAAAAGTCCTTTTAAGTGAACTAGCTAAGAAGGCATTACTCTTTGTTAATACGTTTGAATCTTGGACAATGATATTTTTCCTTTTGTAATAGCTTTGTAATAATGGGGCTGTTTATATCCTTCCATGATATCCCCTCAGCAAAATTTGTTTTGGACTTGTTCACTTCTTTAGTTGTATTATATCATCATAAACACGCAATATTTTAGCAGTAATACATCCACTGATAAACCGATCATAAATTTTCAATAGGTTTACTAAAAGGGTTATCTCGTCTTAACCGGCTTATTAAACAAATTTATTCTAAAACTGATTGATTGATTGTTGGTTGCTTAACGTCCAGTGGCAAATATTTCATGCATATTCAGGACGAGAACAAGTTCACAATAAATACAATAGGTAGGTTCTGTAATAGATTAAGGGATTAAGGTCGGAGAAATTTAGACTGCCACGGGAAATGAGGGTATATTAGATAGGGACAGAAATTTAGCCTTGCAACAGGTCACCTACGGACCCCTCAAAGAGTTGTTGCAAGGGTTCTTAACGTGCAAAGAGCGTGGCACTCTCTTTACACGAGGCATCGGATTTAACGTCCCCATTCTGACCGGACGTGACTGCAAATTTGTACATCCCGCACAGCCAAACGGACGCCCCACTTTAGCACGGGTTTTACTGCCGGTCGGAGGAAGACCAATGGTGACCATACTTCTATTCCCCAGTCACCCTTGGGGGGTATTCTAAAACATATGTTTGGTACTAGGTAAATTATTTTGAATAATGCGATAAATCAGGAAGTTTTCTTCATAGAGATAAACAGTCTAATCAATAAAATTGAACATCTGTCTACAAATTCGGAGATTTGGGTAACAACTAGACTGATTGTTTACTGCAAAAGTACAATCCAAGATGGTGGTATACCATGAATCTACCTAATTGCTTTGTTAATCTGCAATATGCACTATTAGTTTTGCAAATCTATGTTCCTCAACAAAGTTTACGAAAATGCATTACCTGTATATATAATTTATGCTATTCTAGGCACCCCTCCAAAGTCGTGTACATTTGTATATATTTTTATTTTCAACAAGTAACGTGAGCAATCTTTTAAAACCATGGGTGTATAACGTACACTTTTAAAAATTAATTTATTCGTATCAATCAATATATAAAAAGTACCACACTTTCTGTACTAAATCGGCAACCACATGCATTCCTACTAGTACTTAAAATTTGGATACAGCTAAGCAGTCCGTGCAGCTTTTTGGAAAGTTCAAACTTGAATAGTTTTACGTCGAATATATTTTGTAGCCTAAAAGAACTAGGTGCTAGAGTGAAATTCCATGTATTACTTTAAGTAATGGGTGACATCTAATACAATTTTCAAAAAGTAGCCAAATTTACATTGAAATGTAGTGAAATTATCAATATAGGAGTTACAGGTTTGCTTTAACATCAAATACAATTATACGTAAAATATGGTTGATTTAAGGTTACATCAAATAAATCATCTTTAAAAAATGATTGAATCCTGTAAAATGATATATAATTATCAATAAAGAAAGTGGCCGATTTAATGTAACATCTAATAAGTTATCTGGAAAAATTACAAATAATACATTATCTTAAAAAAAATCATTCTTGAAAAATGTAATACAATTATCAATAAAGAATGTGGCCAATTTGATGTAACATCTCAAAAAGTTACTAGAAATTAAAATAAACCGATTTAAGGTGACATCTTATACAATTATCAAAAAGTGGTCAAATTTACGAAATTATCAATATATGAGTTGCAGGTTTGCTGTTACATCAAATACAATTATCTGTGAAATATGATTGATTTGAGGTAACATCTAATAAAACATCTTAAAAAATGGTTCGATCTTGTGAAATGTAATACAATTATCAATAAAAAATGTGGCCGATTCAATGTGACATTTTATAAGGTTAAAAAGAGGCCAAATTTACAGTGAAATGTAGTGATGTTATCAATATAGGAGTTGCAGGTTTCTTGATACATCAAATACAATTATCTGTAAAATATGGTTCAATTAAGGTTACATCTAATAAATCATAAAAATATTTCATTCTTGTAAAATGTTCTACAATTATCAATAAAGAAGGTGGCCGATTCAATGTAACATCTAAGTTATCTGGAAAAATGACCAATTATACATTATCTTAAAAAATGGTCGAATCTTTAAAAATCTAATACAATTATCATTAAAGAAAGTGACCGATTTGATGTTACATCTAATAAATTAGCTGAAAAAATTACCGATTTAAGGCAACATCTAACACAATTATCAAAAATGGGTCAATTTCCTGTGAAATATAGTGAAATTATCAATATAAAAATTACAGGTTTGCTAATACATCAAATACAATTATGTTAAACATGGTTGATTTAAGGTTACATATACACATGTAATACATTATTTTAAAAAATCGATGAATCTTGTAAATTGTAAGTCAATTATCAATAAATAATGTGGCCGATAACATGGAACATCTTATTAAGATACCTGAAAAAAAAAACGATTTAAGGTAACATCTAATACAGGTTTTTTTTTAAAAGTGGTCCAAACTACTGTGAAATGTAGTGAAATTATCAATGTGGGGGTTCCATGTTTGCTGTTTCATCAAATACCATTCCCTGTAAAATATAGATGATTTAAGGTTACATCTAATAAATCATCTAAAAAGATTATTCATTCTTGTAAAATGTAACACAATTATCAATTAAGAACGTGGCCGATTTAATGTAACATCTCATAAAATTACCTGAAATGAAAATGACCGATTTAAGGTTACATCTAATACAATTTAAAAAAAAGTGGTCAAGTCTACTGTGAAATGTATTGAAATTATCAATATATGAGTTGCAGGTTTGCTAATACATCAAATAAAATTATGTAAAACATGGCCGATTTAATGTAAAATCTAAGTTATCTGCAAAAATTACCAATTAAACATTATCTTAAAAAATGGTTGAATCTTTTAAAATTCAATACAATTATCAATAAGAAAGTGGTCGATTTGATGTTACATATAATAAGTTAGCTGAAAAAATAACCGATTCAAGGCAACATCTAATACAATTATCAAAAATGGGTCAATTTACTGTGAAATATAGTGACATTATCAATATGAAAATTACAGGTGTGCTAATACATAAAATACAGTTATGTAAAACGTGGTCGATTTAAGGTTACTTCTACAAATTTAATACATTATTTAAAAAAATGGTTAAATCTTGTAAAATGTAATTCAATTATTAATAAATAATGTGGCCGATTTGATTTAACATCTCAAAAACTTACCTGAAATTAAAATAACCGATTTAAGGCAACATCTTATACAATTATCAAATCAGTGAATTCCTAATGGAGGAATTTTATTTTCATGTTTTGCAAATATATCTTCATAAATTGGATTAAAAACACAGTCGTAGGCAGGGTTTTCTGGATATGCTTTTAGCTTGACAGCGTATTGAAGTCCAAGCTCAAACGTCTGTTAGAGAGTGAGTGCTCATCAGCCTCTACATACATACTCTCAACTGGTGAGGTTTAAAAGGCACCAAGACAAAGACGCAAACCCTGGTGATGAACAGCATCGAGAATCTGTATGTAGGACTTCCTTGCAGAGCCATACACTATAGAGCCATAATCTAGTTTAGATCTAACTTGAGATCTATATAAATTAAGTAAAATGTTGCGATCAGCACCCCAGTCAGTGCCCCTTTCAAGGAAAGAATGAAAACAGAAAACATGAGTATTGCTGTCTTATGTTTTGGATTATGTAAAACCATCAATGAGCAACTACCCAAAACCCCTTAATGAATCTTTTAATGTTTTCAGTGAAGGTGTTATTTGTAAATCACAAGACAGGGGCAGTTTTAAGTGTTAAGCATATTTATTGGCAATAACTGCTGATTTAACAGCTAAGAGTTTGCTGTGCAATTGCGTACAATTCAATGGATCATATTCATGTTGAAGTGTAAACAGAAAGGTGAAACAGTCAGTAGAGGAAAAGGTCACACTTATACATATCGATGCGACGAGCGATGTGACCTGAACTTCTTAAACGTTGTGTTGTAGCATTAGAAATACGCGATTCTTTCTCCAAGGGTGATGGCAAGTCCTTTTGGAATGGTCCAACTTCCAGCGCATGCCTCATTTAAGCCGGAAGAGATATACATGGAACCGTCATGGAAGGCGGGCAGCTGGGTGTATTTCTTCGTCGTCGCTGTAGGCTGGTTCGATGTCACCTCTAGCATCTGCTCTTTCTACAAGAATAGAATCACATATATCGTCTTGAGCTGACGTACCCGTGGCTTGGAGGTCCAAGTCCATGTCAACGAATTGTTGGAATTCAGCATCAGTCATCTATCATCTTCACTCTGCTCTTCTTGTAAGTTGATGTCAGAAATAACGAAGCCTCCTTTCTTAAAGCAGTTGATGATAGTTAACTGTAATGAAACAACTCCAAGATTTCTTTAGTAGATGAACTGCATCTATTAATGTAAATTTGCGTGCAAGAGCGTTTGCAATCAGTTTAACCTCTGATGCTTCTATTATTCTAATCACCTTCCTGATCATGTTACTACGATAGTAGGCTTTAAGTTGCGAATAATATTTTAATCACCTGGCTGGATGAATTCAAATGGCTAAAGGACATATTGACAGCTGATTGATTTATTGACAAGGTCTCGCATGGTTGAACAAGATTATATCCAATGAGCGATCATGACCCAGTTTTGGTAAAAAAAAATTTTTAATACAAATGCTTGACTACATTAAGGGCATACGATACAGTAGCAGGGGCAGGTAATAACGTTTTCAAAACTTTTCGTGTTGTTTTCGCGACGTTGTTAATCAGAACGTTGTAATTTCGCGATGTTTCTAATAAGAACGATTACATTTCGCGACGTCGCTTTAGATGTAGTCACATTTGCGGAAAATCTACTGACGTCATAATCCCGATTGCGCGAATTTGAAAAAAGTACCTGCAATGAAAATCCGCCAAATCACGAGAATTGTTATATTTATTCATTAATAAGGAAGTCAACAATATTAACTTCGAATGGGAAAAAAATCAAATCCACATTCTTAACTTTGTATGTCTGTTATTTCATATAGGAAATGAATAAGAGATATGAAAAACATAAGACGTCGATGAGAGAGAAACCCAACCACACAAAAAAAAAACCAAAACAATAAGTAATTTATATAGTAACTTCACCATTTGGCTCACAAAAAAAACGTAATAAATCTTACTGTTCCTGACTTTGAAAAGGTACAATAAAGAGTTTAACGACATTTTTAAAATTTAACCCGTGGAATAAATATGTGTATGAAGAAGAACTGTCAGTTAAAATGACACAGTTATAAGCCCCGTATTATAGCCCAAAAACAAAAATGCACCCGTTGATGTGCTAAGCATATCCTCTATGTACATATTGAGAGAGAAAAATCGGCACACAGGAATTAGGTATTTGACAGACCAGAGTTGCAACTCATTGATGTTAAGTTACTGAACAATACGAAGTCTTTTTGTAAAGAAGTTTCTCAGATAAGAAACAAAATATTTGTTGGACCGGACAAACAATGTGGTTTGCACTCACTCCTAGATTGAAGGTATAATACAGACAAGTAATTCAATGATTATATGTACCGTTACAAAAAAAAATACCCTGAAGACAAGCTTAGGTAACTTATCTATTGATACAGAATCATTAAATTTCATGCTCTTATATCGACTGCTGTATGAAATGTTATACTACACTGTAATTGACCCCCCGGTGGATCGCTATCCTTGCCGTGGTCGGGGGGCTTGCGTGTCTCAGTGACCCCTAGAGCTATGCCAGTTGGAGCTTCGTCTCCTGGTAGGGTTACCCATGCTGGACAGGTCGAAGGGTAGAGACCAGACTAAAGTGATCCGAACATCGTATGAGTTGCCCGATGTTTTAAATAAAATAGGCTCTCCAACCCGTTGGCCGTGGGTTGCTACCCGTGTCGGTGGTTGACGAGATCCTTGCGGATGAGGGCTGTAGCCAGACTTCTTACGGTCAGACAAATACCCGGACGGACGAGACTATAGTTCAATAAGCTGCTTTGGCTCCAATATCATCTAAACGGGAGTTCGGATGGACCCGGTTCGATCAATCGGCTGGTCATGTCGAGCCCTTCAGTTAATCCTCAACAATAAGCTTTCTTGTAACAATTTTCATTATATACACATGTGTTTTAAATTAAGCTATTTATATTTCGGATAACTGAAGAAGGCGATGGCTCATGGGTCAATCAAGTGGTACGCTTTCTATTTCGCTTGATGGATACGCTCTGCTTGAGTATACTATTCTTGGAACATCTGGTGCTTTCCGCAGTGGATCTTGGGTGCTAATTTTGGGGACCAGCTACGTTATACATGTTATACTTGGAGCTCGTTTTCAGCATTAGCACTTGACCCCGGCTCGCCACGGAAACACAGCATCGCCCTTGTAGGCACTCCGAGGTGGGTGGATGACAAGAATGGTGAATCTTTCTCATTTCCTATGGCACAACAAAACCAACCCTCTAAATCAGCTTTAATACATAAAAAAAGAAAATGTGATGATTCAGTGCCCTGTCAGGAAGATGACAGTTGGCCCAGATTTATTGTAATAAAAGGAACAGATGAAAAACCAATTTCCAAAATATCTCCCTTTGTGATTCACAAACAAATTCAAAGCGTTGCTGGTACTGTAAAAAAAAGTTTCAAAAATGAGATCAGGCAATTTGTTGGTTGAATGTTCCAACAAAAGTCAGTCAACAAATTTGCTTACACTGACAACAATTACAAACTTTCCTGTTTCTGCCTCTCCTCACAACAGTTTGAACAGCTGTAAGGGGATCATTCGAGACAGAAGTCAATACCTTGGTGACCTTACCGTGGAAGAAATCTGTGAGGAACTTTCAAGCCAAGGTGTAACTGATGTTGTTAGATTTCAAATAAAAAAGAATGGAAATATAATCAAATTAAATACATATCTTTTGACATTTAGAACTCCAACTCCTCCTCCATCTATTACTTTAGGTTGCTTCGGAATCAGAGTTGACAGGTTTATCCCTAACCCAATTCGATGCTTCACTTGTCAAAAGTTTGGTCATGGAAGCAAACAATGTCGTGGTACGCAGAGATGCTTCAAGTGTTCTGACGAAGGACACGAGGGAACAACCTGTAGCTCTGAATCTTCTAAATGCGTAAACTGTGGTGAATCCCATTTTTCATCATCTAGGGACTGCCCTGTTTACCTTAAAGAAAAAAATATTATCAAAATTAAAACAGAAAGAAACATCAGTTACCCAGAAGCTAAACAGATAGCTTCTGTTTCGAATGATCTCCTTGTTTCGAACAGACCATCGTACGCCAGCAAAGTTGTCCGCTCATTCAGTCACGAGCATACACAAACTCGCATGACCTGGCCAATTGATGCTGAGACATTTACAATGCTGCCTGTTGAAACAGAACCTAACGATAAAATATTAGTTCCAAGAAAACCAACACCTTCTAAAACCAGTACTCAGTCAACTCAATCTTCCTTACAGAGCTCAATGTCATCATCTAAAAATAATGAAAAAAAGAAATCAAATAAAAAAGATACAGTTAAATCAGACAGTTGGGGCGGTGAATCTGTCTGGGATCTTCCCAGTGACATAGATGATTCTTCCATCTCCAATAGTCCTCCTTCATCTGCATCTAATAAAACTAGTTTATCTTCTGCATCTAGTACAAAGTCTTCTAAAGCCCCGTCTCCTCTTCGTTCTCCAGAACAGAAGGATGTCCCAAAGAAGCCAGCAAATACATCCTCTCAGAAGTCTTCTGATTCGAGGTCGCGGGGTAGGGGTCGAGGCGGAGTAAAACCAGCTGCGCATGGTCCTGGAGATCGACGACTCTCCTCACACAACAGATTTTCAACACTTAACGACGAATCAGAAATGGAAATCGAAAGTGTTCCGCCACCCGAAAGATTACAATCTCAGGGTGAGCGAAATAAGAATGCTGGCAAACTCGATAGCATTCGCCTGTCTATTAACAAATCATGACTAATATCATCCAATGGAATTGCCGAGGTCTTAAAATAAATCTTCTCGAGTTAACGCTTCTAGTTCAGTCATTTTTACCTACTGCATTTTGTCTTCAAGAAACTCATTTAAAAGAAAGTGACAATGTATCTTTAAAAGGATACAACATGTATAGCACATTTTCTAAGGTAGATGAACGTGCTGCAGGCGGATCATCCATTTTTGTGAAGGACAACGTCATTCATAGCACAGTCCAACTCACCACGGATCTGCAGGCAGTTGCAATTCGTTTATCATTAGATAAAACAATTACATTATGTTCTATATATATTCCACCCAATTCAATTATAGATAAAGCTAAACTCAAAAACCTCACTGATCAATTACACTCACCATTTATACTTATGGGCGACTTCAATGCACACAACCCCTTGTGGGGAAGCAAGTCTCATAATATCAAAGGTAAGATCATTGAGGACTTTGTCTCTCAAGAAGGATTATGCATTTTTAATAATGGATCTAATACTTATCTTCATCCTGGAAACGGGTCTTATTCTGCTATTGATATCACTATTTGCGATCCCTCTCTTCTTCTGGATTATTCATGGCGTGTTCATGATGCTCTATGTGGAAGTGATCACTTTCCAATAGTACTTGAACATCTTTTTACTTCTGCCCAACAGAGAGTACCACGTTTGAAACTTGACAAGGCGGATTGGTCCTTGTTTGAGAATCTCTGTCAAGCGGAACTTCAGTCAAAGATGTTTGAGACTGTACAAGATCCAATTTTAACTTTTAATACAGTTTTAACGTCAATTGCTGACAGAACTATTCCTAAGACCTCGGCAAATCCGAAACATCCCAGCAAACCATGGTTTGATGATGCTTGTGATCAAGCAATAGGTGACCGTAAAAAATCTGAAAGACGGTTCAACCAACAACCAACGACAGAAAACTTGAGTAATTTCCGTGTTTTTCGCGCTAAGGCACGGCGGACTTGCAGGCAAGCACGACGAACGTCTTGGAAGAAATTTGTCTCGGAGATAACATCTCGCACTCCGATGACAAAAGTATGGAACATGATACAAAAGATAAAAGGTAAAAATTCTAAAGCCACAGTTAAACATTTAAAAAATGGCAATGATTTATTAACATCTGAAAAGGATATTGCCAACAAGCTTGGTGAAACTTTTGCGAAATCTTCTTCTTCTAACAACTACAGGGAAGATTTTAAAAAAGTTAAAAAACAAAAAGAAAAAATTAAATTAAACTTTAAATCAAAAAATGGTGAAAATTATAATAAACTCTTTTCTCTTGAAGAACTTAAAACATCTCTATCAAAAGCCCATGATACAGCTTGTGGGCCTGATAATATTCACTACCAACTGTTAAAACACTTGCCAGATTCCTCGCTGGAAGCTCTTTTGCAGCTCATGAATAACATCTGGGAATCTGGTGATTTACCATCAATCTGGAAGCTTGCAACCGTCGTGCCTATTCCAAAACCAAGTAAAGATCACACGGATCCTATTAATTATCGGCCAATTGCTCTTACCAGTTGTGTCTGTAAAACACTAGAACGGATGGTTAATGATCGCCTTGTTTGGTTCCTGGAATCCAATGGGCTTTTAGCCAATATCCAGTGTGGATTCCGCCAAGGTCGCAGTACTCTTGACCATCTTGTTCGATTCGAATCATTTGTCCGTAATGGTTTTGCGAAAAATGAACATGTAGTGTCGGTCTTTTTCGATCTAGAAAAAGCCTATGATACTACATGGAAGTATGGTATTTTAAAAGATCTGTTTGATATGGGGTTGAAAGGCAATATGCCAAATTTTATTTCGAATTTTTTATCTAACAGACAATTTAATGTTAGAGTAAATTCAACCATGTCTGATCTGTATGATCAAGAGATGGGTGTCCCTCAGGGCAGTATTTTATCTGTTACATTATTTAGTCTTAAAATCAACAGCCTTGTTGAAGTTTTAAAAAGTAATATTGAAGGTTCATTGTATGTTGATGACTTTTTAATATGTTATAGAGGCAAAAATATGAATAACATAGAAAGACAATTACAGTTATGTCTTGGAAGAATTGAAAAATGGGCCTCGGAAAATGGGTTTAAATTTTCCATTTCAAAAACGGTCGGGATGCATTTTTGTAACAAAAGGAAATTGCATCTTGATCCAGAACTCACTTTGTACGGCAACCCAATTAAAATGGTTGATGAAACCAAATTTCTTGGGTTAATTTTCGATAAAAAGTTAACCTTTCTACCCCATATCAAAATGTTAAAATCGAAATGTTTAAAAGCATTAGATATTTTAAAAGTTGTCGGCAGCACCGACTGGGGTGCTGATCGCAACATTTTACTTAATTTATATAGATCTCTAGTTAGATCTAAACTAGATTATGGCTCTATAGTGTATGGCTCTGCAAGGAAGTCCTACATACAGATTCTCGATGCTGTGCATCATCAGGGTTTGCGTCTCTGTCTTGGCGCATTTAAAACCTCACCAGTTGAGAGTCTGTATGTAGAGGCTGATGAGCACTCACTCTCTAACAGACGTTTGAAGCTTGGACTTCAATATGCTGTCAAACTAAAAGCCTACTCAGATAATCCTGCCTACAGCTGTGTTTTTAATCCAATTTATGAAGATATTTTTGCAAAACATGAAAATAAAATTCCTCCGTTAGGTATACGTTTAAAACCACATTTAGCTTCTTTTGATTTAAAATCTGTTGCTCAAGTTGAAACTTGCAAATGTCCTCCATGGGAACTTCCCAAACCAAAAATGATATTTGATCTCCGTGAACACAATAAAAATAGAACAAATCCGCTTTTAATTCAGCAACACTATGCTGAAATCAAAGCCAATTATTCAGATTTTTCAACTGTCTATACTGATGGATCAAAAGATGGTGACAGAGTTGCATCTGCTGCTGTCTTCAGGGACAGAGCTGCAACTCTCCGTTTGCCATCTGATGCATCGATCTTTACTGCTGAAGCAGAAGCAATAATTTTGGCTTTGAAATTTATTGCTTCTTCAGATAAATCCAAATTTATTATATGTTCTGATTCACTTTCATGCTTACAAGCTATACAAAATACTAAAATTAAAAACCCAACAATTCTCAAAATTTTATATGTAATGAGGAATTTAAAAATTCTTCTTAAAGAAATATTATTTCTATGGGTGCCGAGTCATGTTGGAATCCTTGGAAACACAGCTGTAGACCTTGAGGCAAAGAATGCCCTGGGTGACCCTTTATCTAACTGTGATATACCATATACCGATTTTAAATCTAATATTAGAGAATATGTTTTTAATATATTGAAAAATGAATGGAGTAAAAAAGATGGTAATAAATTACATGAAATTAAACCTAATTTATGTAAACCTTTCAATAATTTTATGTGCAGAAAAGATCAGTGTGTTATTTCTAGATGTCGTATTGGTCATACTAGAATAACACACGAATATCTTTTAAAAAATGAAGTAGAACCACAATGTATACCTTGTAACTGCAAGTATACTATTAAACATGTTTTAATCAATTGTATTGACTTTGCTGATATTCGGAAGAAGCATTTCAATGTCAATAATATGTATGATTTATTTAATAATATTCCATTTACAAATATTGTTTCATTCTTAAAAGAAATTGGAATATATAATAAAATATAAAAATGTTGTTATATTTAAAACGATTTTAATTTTTATCACGTTATCTTAGTGTTGATTTTTATTTGTAAATAATCAATTTGCTTTAGTCTAGAATTTTAGTTTATTGAAAGACCTTTTGTCTGATTTTAAAAATATACCTTAAATTGTTATAATATTCGAATTAGCTCTCGCCGCGATATAGCCTTTCTGTGCTAATGCGGCGTAAAGCAAACAACAATCAATCAATCAACTGTAATTGACTAAGCTGAACCGATTTAATGTGGGTATGATTTTGTGTTCATGTAATGCCTATAGAGTAGGTCGTTATTTTTCTTGTTTGAATTATTTCACATTTTCATGTCGGGGCTTTTTAAAGCTGACTATACGGTGTGGCTTTTGTTTTTCTTTGTTTTTTTTTTTTTTGTTTTGTTTTGAAGGCCGTAGGGCTACCTTTAATAGCGTTTATCTTCGTCATTTGAACTATGGTTGATAGTTGTCTCTTTTGCAATCATACCAAATGTCCTTATTCTTATATCACCCCCTTACCTTGTTGCACATTTTGTCATGTCGGGGCCTTTTTAATAATTTAAACTATGTTCAAGCTGTGTTGTCTACATGAATTGTATGACTAATGTCGGACATGCAGAGATGCAAATTAATTTTTTTATTATATATATCTGTTTTGTTTCCGAACATTTCTTTTCTAAAAGTAATTTACTAGAATACTTTTTCTATGCAAGTTTCGTAACAATATATAAAGGTTTGGCAAATATGATGCTATTTACGAGGAGCCAGCTTTATTAATTTTCATGATTAATATCATTGGTTTAAAAAAAACACCTTGGCTCTACCACTGAAATTGACAACGTAGTAGTGAACGGCGGGAAAGATTTCACGACGTTGTTGCGAGTAAAACTTATTCCAACGTAGTTTGGCGCCTTATTGGCAAACGTCCCGTTTGCCAATAAAAATTAAGGTTTATTGCTTTTATTGAAAAAACAAGCACATGGACCCCCAGTTTTTCTTTTGCAATCAATCAAGTTCTGTTTCAAGAACGCTCCGCCAAAATTTTAAGAAAAAAATCAACGATAGAATTTTTTCTGCACTTCTGTGTAGACGCAAAAATATTTTCATCTTCTTTACTTCACTTGTATTAAAAGAATTTAGGATATAATTATTTATGTCAACCGTTAACTTGCTACAGCACGCTGATGCCATGGATCAAGGGAACATTTTACAAAAAAAAACCGGTTAAATTATGACTGTTCGTTCAAAAGTATTGGTACTTTCCTTAAAAGTCAGGGTTTTTCCTTCACATATGCAAATTTCGAACCAAATTATCTCAAAAAGTAAGTCATGAAGGTATATTTTTCTTTGCATATTTCAAAAGTACACATCGAAATTGACCTTCTACCAAAATTTCAAGAAAATATTCAACGAGGGATCTCTACTGTATCGTATGCCCTTAAATTGAATGCATATACATGTATATCCAAAACTAAAGTATTAAAAGCAGTATAATCCATGAATCAAATGAATTCCCTGAAAACATGTTTTCTTTTGTTGACAACCATGTCACATGCGCACTTTTGGCGAGACATATACTTAGGGAAACACCTGTCTGGTTATTTATAGACATTTGAAATAAAAATCTTAAATAGGAGTGATAGGAAAAGAGATAGTTTATATATGAGCCGCTCCAGTACTATCCTAGTCATCATGTCGGACATGTAGAGATGCAAATTAATTTTTTTATTATATATATCTGTTTTGTTTCCGAACATTTCTTTTCTAAAAGTAATTTACTAGAATACTTTTTCTATGCAAGTTTCGTAACAATATATAAAGGTTTGGCAAATATGATGCTATTTACGAGGAACCAGCTTTATTAATTTTCATGATTAATATCATTGGTTTAAAAAAAACACCTTGGCTCTACCACTGAAATTGACAACGTAGTAGTGAACGGCGGGAAAGATTTCACGACGTTGTTGCGAGTAAAACTTATTCCAACGTAGTTTGGCGCCTTATTGGCAAACGTCCCGTTTGCCAATAAAAATTAAGGTTTATTGCTTTTATTGAAAAAACAAGCACATGGACCCCCAGTTTTTCTTTTGCAATCAATCAAGTTCTGTTTCAAGAACGCTCCGCCAAAATTTTAAGAAAAAAATCAACGATAGAATTTTTTCTGCACTTCTGTGTAGACGCAAAAATATTTTCATCTTCTTTACTTCACTTGTATTAAAAGAATTTAGGATATAATTATTTATGTCAACCGTTAACTTGTTACAGCACGCTGATGCCATGGATCAAGGGAACATTTTACAAAAAAAAACCGGTTAAATTATGACTGTTCGTTCAAAAGTATTGGTACTTTCCTTAAAAGTCAGGGTTTTTCCTTCACATATGCAAATTTCGAACCAAATTATCTCAAAAAGTAAGTCATGAAGGTATATTTTTCTTTGCATATTTCAAAAGTACACATCGAAATTGACTTCTACCAAAATTTCAAGAAAAAATTCAACGAGGGATCTCTACTGTATCGTATGCCCTTAAATTGAATGCATATACATGTATATCCAAAACTAAAGTATTAAAAGCAGTATAATCCATGAATCAAATGAATTCCCTGAAAACATGTTTTCTTTTGTTGACAACCATGTCACATGCGCACTTTTGGCGAGACATATACTTAGGGAAACACCTGTCTGGTTATTTATAGACATTTGAAATAAAAATCTTAAATAGGAGTGATAGGAAAAGAGATAGTTTATATATGAGCCGCTCCAGTAATATCCTAGTCATCAAATTTTAGATTTTTCTCACACGTAATTTTGCTTTTACTTTATAAGTATTGTGCACCAGCACATTGAATTGCAAAACAACAAGAAATCTTCAATTGAAAATAAATTCAAATCATTTCTTTGGCTACATGAACTGTGTGAATGAAACCTATAATGTGCCAAATATCAAAATTCAGACCTGTATCAAGCTTGAATATTGTGTCTATTTTTGCCCCAACTGCTCAGAAGTGGACCTCTGCGGTCGTATCCAGCTTCGCTCGGTGAAGCACATTTTTTGCTAATATTTTGAAAAAATAAAATAGATAAAATCAACGTTAACTTATTCTGCTGATCAACCAGCAATTATTTAGTAGGTGTTAGATGTAAGCTTTTCATATCTGAGGGGTGTCAACCCTTGGGATATGAGGGAATTACATCTGATATAAATAAAAGTAATAAAAAGTTATGTTCTCTTGTTCTGAAAACAGCAAGTAAAATTTCCAGATGATGTTTCATAATTATGAATTTAGAATAAAATGTTAATAATTCCTCCATTTTTCTGTCTTCAAATGAATACTTATCGCCGTATATTTGACATAATCTGTATGATATAAAAAATTTGCTTCATGTTATGGTTTTATTGGTTTAATTTTCAAAATCTGAACTTTTTGCTGATAAATTATAACACTTTTATTGTCCCCCACACGTTTTTGCGGTAAATATAGAAATACTGGGCGTCCCTCTATGTGCCTGTCCATCAGATCTTGTCAGATTTTTATGAAACTTCTACTATAGGTAAATATCAGCAATATCGCGGACAAGTTCTGAAATGGATGCTGTCGATCAAACTTTTTAAAAATAGTTATGCTTTTGGACTGTATAACCTTTGACAGGTGAAATATGTGCAACGCCGGGGACATTGGAACTAAATCTGTTTTATTTTTAAAGTATAAACCAAAGTATAAACCTAAGTCAGTCAGGAGCCTGTTGTTCGATGGTTGTCGCGTGTTGGTGGGTTTCATAGATGTTTTTCGTTATGTAAATACATAAGACCGTTGGTTTTCTTGTTTGAATTGTTGTTCACTGGTAATTTTGGGCCCTTTAAAACTTGCTGTTCGGTGTGAGCTTATGCGCCTCGTTGGAGGCCATATTTGGTATGCCACTACCAGTTGTTTATGAATTGAAAAAGAATAAATATGCTATGTAGATGTAAAATATCATGCATATCGGCTCTACACTGATACAATTACAATTAAAAAGATGAACAATACAAATATAGAAGTGCCTTCGATGTGATGTGTTCTTTATAACTGTTACACAAACACTATCACTGACTCATCATGCTCATAGGATTGTTATTGTTTAAACTTGATTTCTTTTTCATCAAAATATAAAACATGTCACATCTGATGTGTGATCCGGTTAAATATGAATGCATCTTTAAAACAGATTCATTATTTTCTGTAAAATAGTAATTGACACCTTATGTTCTCACATTAAACCCAAATAGACCAATATAATACATGTATATATATAACTTAAACATGATCTTTTTTTCGATCTGACTGTCGCATTATATTGTAAATGTACAATATTCTTAATTTTATTATCAGATTTCAATAAATCTTCTTTCCGTTGTAATTATCTAATGAAGTTGTATAAGCTTAATAAACCATTTGAACAGTCTAACAAAATTAAGGGGAGATAATTTGTTTGATAATTGTATCATGTACCATGTGACTGCATGTTTAGTAAGTTATCATTAATCTTATAATGGAAATTTACAGTTAATTCATATTTTTTAGGAACATTCATATAGTTCTATCCATTCATGAAAAATGTGAATGAAGTAACAATCATAACATATGAACATCATGAAGGGGAGTAATTTGAATTAAGATGGATATCAGCGACTTAATTTTTACTTTCAGGAATTATGATGGGGCTTGGAGCAAGAGATCTCATAAACATACCTATAACGCTTTAGGAGGTGTAGCTGTTATAATTCGGACAGAAATTATACATGTAGGAGTAAGAAACAAATCCCTAGGAACAGCACCAATGTTGGAATCAATCGAGCCAATCGATGAAATCTGATGTTATTGTTGAAGGGTTTTTACAAAGCAAATAATCATAAGATACATGAACTTCATAACGGATGGGGATTCATCAATGCATGTGCAAATAATGGATCGTGTTCCAGTTTGGGGCAGGCATATTAAGAAATTGGAATGTAAAATTCACATTAAAAAGTCTTTACGATCAAACCTCGAAAAATTAGTTGCAGAAAACCCTTCATACAAGGGAAAAGGCAAGTTGTGCAAAAATCAAGAGTAAGAATAGTGAGTACTTTTCTATAACTAAAGGTAACTACTGAGGCTATAATGAGTGTTGTCGTTACATCTCGCAGAGTTACTTTGGATAATTTAAAAAATCAAGTAAACTTCTGATTGATAAGCTTCTTGTCACCCATCCCAAATTGCGTCTATAAGGCGACTTATAAAATCTTCAGAAACAAGTCGGGCATTTATACCAACGTGTTTTGGCAACTTGAATGATGCACTCAGATGTTTTGGAAAGCATTAACAAGCAGTCACTTAGAAGCATAAAAAAAAATTTAAATCTAGACACATTGTCCACAGCCATAGGACTGGCTTTGATCAAACAGATCGACGATGTTTGAAAAAACCAGGTCATGTCTTATGACAATTTTGTCAAACCTTCAATTTCTCAGTCGACAGGGTTAACCATTTCGAGGATCATCTGATGATTCAGATTCAAATTTTGTTCAACTGATTTTTTCGATGCGAGGACAACTCGAAATTCTAGGAATGGCTTACACGAAATAATGATTAGTACACTTCACCTGCTATACAAAAAGAACTTTTAAAGGGGAAAATAGAATAAACGGTAAATATCATTAAGCTGTGTAGATATAATTAACAGAACGTTTCCGTAATAGAGGACATACTTTACACCCTAATTATGGTGCCCAGGCAAGAGGCGAATATATAACCTTAGGAATCATGATGGCCACAGGGATAATACAGCACTCAATGGTTGATGCAATCTTGGGACCTTCGACAGTCGAAGACAGGTCGATGATGTAGTAGAGTATTATTATCACCAACAGCTAAACGAGGAATAATAATGTGTAAAGATGCGGTATAGTAAGATTTTCAGTTGGCCTACATTTATAGACATATAACAAACGTAAAAAAATAAATTTGACATATTCCCCATTCCCATTCTCAATTTTATTGTTCTTGACATAAACTTAATCGAAAACATCAGTCGGAGATTAAACCTAGGGAATTTTCCATTCCGTTATCTGTCGGAAGAATGAAAGACACTGAAGTCACTTATGTACAATAAGTGTGTTATTTATCCTCCAATTGGGTGTCTTACTATACAGATACAGCTCTACAGATATCGCTATGCTGTATCTGTATACTGTACAGATATCGCTTTTAAGCTCCGCCCACTGCCGGACTAGTGTTGAATGAACCTGCGTGACCTCAGAATGTGTATTGCAGTCGCATTCCAATGCGAACTAACGATTACTTTTATATATTCTGTTTGTTTTCAAACATTTTTTTTAAGAGCTATAAGAATTAAACCAATTTTCTGATAACAGACTAACCTGAACAGCAGTATTTTTTACGACGACAATTATCTATTTCAAAACTTTAATGTTTACATGTGTAATAAAATCAATCATGTCGATTTCAGCATGCATGTTAAGTGAATGTCAAATTCAGTTCAAGCGAAGGACAAATCGTACACTTTTGTTTCAAATTGGACAATGTTTTCTTATTTGTTTTTACTGGTGAAATTAAATGTTATGTTAAAATAGACAATTATTCACCCTGGGCGATGTATTATTGTTGACCATTCGATATTCTTTATTTGCGAACCCGTCTTCAGCTGCATGTGTGATTTTAAAATTACTACGCGGGCATAAAGGGATTTTAAATCGAAAATAGATGCCAAATATGTGAGATTTTGTGTCTTTCGAAGCACAAATAATATACAGAATTAATTGCAGGATAAAGACAATAACTGTTTAGTGTCTTTAAATATCAGCTGTATGTGTACTCGGCTCGAAACAGGAGTAATAGCTCGCTGAAGCTCGCATTACACCCGTTTCTTAGCCTCGTACAAATGCAGCTGATATTTAAAGAGATTGATTGATTGATTGATTGTTGGTTGCTTAACGTCCAGTGGCAAAAAATTCCATGCATATTCAGGCCGAGAACAAGTTCACAATAAATACCATAGGTAGGTTCTGTAATAGATTAAGGGATTAAGGTCGGAGAAATTTAGACTGCCACGGGAAATGAGGGTATATTGGATAGGGACAGAAATTTAGCCTTGCAACAGGTCACCTACGGACCCCTCAAAGAGTTGTTGCAAGGGTTCTTAACGTGCAAAGAGCGTGGCACTCTCTTTACACGAGGCATCGGATTTAACGTCCCCATTCTGACCGGACGTGGCTGCAAATTTGTACATCCCGCACAGCCAAACGGACGCCCCACTTTAGCACGGGTTTTACTGCCGGTCGGAGGAAGACCAATGGTGACCATACTTCTATTCCCCAGTCACCCTTGGGGGTTTTAAAGAGATTAAACAGTTATTGTCTATATATTTGTATGTTAGATCCGTACTTTCCGGAACCGTTGCATTGTCTTAACCATGATTGTTTTGATGATTATTTTGACGTTTGAATGAAAAGTAAAAGGATCATAATTTGAAAGCTCTTCGTTTTGTCGCAGGAAAAATGGGACACCAATAATACATCGACTTGGGATGAGGAATAAGTCACTATAAACCCATAAACTTATCGTGGTAATGCGTGTGGGCCATTTCTGCATTAAATGAGTCGTCCATTTTATATATACTTTATTATATAATCTGCAAGTAAACAAATTGTAAACCAAGTTTACAATTATGTTCCAATAAATATGAACAATATATATGACTGAAATATTTGCATGCAACGGAGCTTTATTCTGACTTTAACTTACATACCAAAATGCGGCTTTCAAGCCATACTGAATTCTATATATGAAATACTAAAGTAACTTTACTTTAATTGAAACATTTTAAACATAGCTAAAAGAATAAATAAATTTACAAGTACCTGCAGCGGTGACTTTAGTCTGCCGCCTCCCCGATTGTAATAATGACCAGTGACTAACTCGAAAAGTGAAATTGTATTAATATATATATGGTTAGTATTGCCGCGCTTTGATCTCATGCATAACTCATGCTATTTGAATATAAATATATATCATTTAAATAATAATAAAGAATCGCTTTACCTTTCTATTGTACTAATTTAAATATTCGGTACGCAAAGCAAAACATAGCGTACAAAGCTATAGTTTATTTCAAAATACGCAGCGCAAAACTATTTTCGTCAATCGTCAAGAATCAAGAATATGAAATATGAATATGATATGAATGGGAAACATACAACACTGAAAACACAAATAATATGAAATGCTTTATAATGAACAAAATGGATAAATATATCCGGTGACATACACCCCCTCCTACAAAAAGTTTCGTCTCGAAACTATATCGAAACTAATATATCAAACCTTATACAATAATATATGACACTTTTGAAATTTGGGCAACCTAGATGAGCAGTGGCAAACGCCTCTATACCATATAGCAATGACCAAAATTCAAGACACTTCAATAGAATTCACAAACAAATAACAAAAAAAAAAATATATCAAAAAGTCAAATAAAATTAAAAAAATCTTCCCTCATTGCTTTGAATTGCCGTTGACAAACGATCAATCCAAATCCTTGCCAAATAAAATGTAGGATGTACCCCATCCACTAATATGTTATACAAATATCTAAATTTCCCACTCTTACATTTATGTACAGGAGAATGAAAAAATGGAGTGATAACATGATTTGTATGATTAAATTCTGTAATAAAATTATTTACATCCTGTATAATAAGAGGTAAGTTCTAGCTGCATCCCATCGTATGCATTCTCATACTTTAAATGACTTGTTTTTCCAATAGACAATCTATGTAAATTCCAAAGACAGAAACTCATAGTTGTAATAGTAGCAAATACTACCTTACAATTTATACTTTTTAATTTAGTTTCTGTATTTACTATAGTTTTCTTTAGTCTCAATGCATGATCAAAACAACCATTGTCAGTTCTTTTAAGAAATGATTCCTCATAATTTGATCTACGATTCCTTTCTAAAGAACAAATATCCGGTATTCCAGCTATGAAATACACGATTTTCAGACCGTATATATCTTTAAGATCATCATATGCATATTTGCACAAAGTTTCCAATTTCCCTCCAGGCACTACACGTAACGTTTTACAACGAACTTTGCCTTCTAGAACTTTTCCTCTACTAGACGTGTAAATATATGTATGCTGATTCATTTCTGTGAAACAAACAAAAATGAAACTAAATAGATATAAAACTAAATTCCAAATATCAATAAAAAAATATTCAAAAAGTTAAAACATCAAAATACTAGTATCTAACATAATCTTGAAAACGGACTGGCGGTTTCACTTGTCTACTCGACCGCCGCACTTGAATTTCAGACTCTGGTTGGACATAATTTAAAGCGCTCGGCGCATGACTATCGGATAAGCTTGACGCTTGATTATCAGAACTGGTTTCTGATTCACTACTGACGGGGACTGGGTTGCTAAACTCAGATACACCTAAAATACTTGACCTCTGACCATCAGATTGTTCAATACTACTGTCAGGACTACTAGATCGCTGACTTACTTCATCTAGATTCAAAACGCCCGGATGAAATTCATCCGCTAAAGGGTTAAGAGGCGGTACTATATCTACTCGACGCCTCGGGCATTCGTGAACTAAAAACTCTTCTTCTGAATCAGAATCAGAATTATCAGATGAAGCATTTGAACCAACTTGGTCGTCAGTAGTGATTTCGTCCACTGTTTTATCAGAGTCTAAAACTTTGTCTACTAATACAGACGGACAATCTTTCTTCTTTGAAACTACATTTCTCTTACCTTGAGAGTTATCAATACACTGAGGGTTTAAAATTGGAATGGAAGTAATGGGAAGTAACATATTCCTATGTACTGTCTTGCGGCCTTGACCGTGTTCCTGTCTGATGATATAAACCGGTATATCAGAGTCGGGTTTTGAAACTATAACATAAGGTTGTTTACCCCACTTATTTTCTAATTTATGCTTCCCTCTAGACGCTACATTTTTAAGTAGAACTCTATCACCAGGCTCCAGTACTGACTGTCTGACTTTCAAATCATATCGCGTTTTATGACGTCTCCCAGTCCTTTCGGCTGATTTTTCAGCTGTTTTATAGGCAAACTGCAGTCGTTTTTCCAAGTCACTCACGTATGCAGAGTGATCTTTTGTAACAGACTGGTTTGGGTTACCTATAAAAGCATCAATGGCAAGCCGCCAAGGGTGCCAACCAAACATCAGATAATGTGGGCTGTATCCAGTTGTATCGTGTTTTGTTGCATTATAGGCATGTACTAACGGCGCAACATACACTTTCCAATTGGATTTCTTTTCATCATCAAGAGTACCCAACATGTTTAATAAAGTCTGGTTAAAACGCTCGCACTGACCATTCCCTTGCGGGTGATACGGAGTAGTACGAGATTTTTTTTATGCCTGCTAATCTACACAGTTCCTGGATAACCTTACCCTCAAAATTTCGTCCCTGATCACTGTGAAATCGAGATGGAAAAGAATAGTGCTGAATAAAATTTTCCCATAATGCTTTAGCTGTAGTTTTAGCGGACTGATTTTTCGTAGGTATAGCCTGAGCGTACCTCGTAAAATGATCCGTAATGACCAAAATATTCTCATATCCTCCCTTTGACTGCTCAAGAGTTAGAAAATCTATACAAATGAGCTCCAAAGGGTAGGAAGAACATATATTTACCAATGATGCAGAATTCCTGCACTTCGACTTTCTGAGTATGCAGTTCTGACAGTTCGAAACTTTCCTCTCTACGTCTCTATCAATACCTGGCCAAAAATATCTTGATTTCACAAGTGATAAAGTACGATCGCGCCCCTGGTGACCTACATCGTCGTGCAGAGCAGTCAGTACTAGTTCATGGTAAATAGAAGGTAATACTAGTTGAAACACAGCTTCATGATTAATGTAGCTTTTCCTATATAAAACCTTATCTTTCAGGGACAGTTTTTCCCATTCTCTCAATAATCTTCGGACAAGATCCGTCTCATGAGACATCTGACGCTTAGTGAGTCTATGACCGGTTGTAACTAAATCAATAACTCTACTTATGCATGAATCTTGTCTCTGCTCATACATCCAATCTATATCAGCAAATTTGGATGTATCGGTCATAATCTCACTATCGCTGTCTATAAACTGAATATCATGTGACAAACATATAGTTTCAATAGCAGGGTTTGTATCTGGAGTTAATACTATAGATTTACAAATAGCCTGAACTACGTCACTAAAAACTTCTTTACAGTCGGACGGAAGTCTAGAAAGAGCGTCAGCGTCAATATTTGACTTGCCTGTTCTATACACAATGCTGAAATCATAGTTTGACAATGCAGCAACCCATCTATGGCCGGTAGCATCTAATTTAGCTTTACCGAGAACGTACGTAAGTGGATTATTATCCGTTCTAACAGTAAATTTGCTACCAAAGAGATAATCATGAAACTTATCAGTAACAGCCCATTTAAGCGCCAAAAATTCTCTTTTATGGGCTGGATATAATTTCTCTGGGCCACGTAGGCAACGACTAGCGTAAGCTATCACCCGTTCTGTACCCTCCTGTTCTTGATACAAGACGACACCTAAACCGGTACCACTTGCATCAACGTTTACAATGAAAGGTAATGAAAAATCTGCATATGCAAGAACTGGTGGGTTTGTCAACTTTTCAATAATCAGATCAACAGCATTCTGTTCCTCGGGACCCCATTTCCAAGGACTAGGCTTACTAGACTTCTTCCGTTTAGACCCAAGGTTTTTCTTGTTCGTAGGGTGTCCAAGAAATAGGTCATTTAGAGGCTTTGCAATCTTAGCATAGTCTCTAATGAATTTCCTGTAATAGGAAGTGAAACCTATAAACCTATGAAGGTCCTTAATGTTCTTTATAGCTGGCCAATTTTGAACTGCTATAACTTTCTCTGGGTCGGTTTTGATACCATCGGCGGACACTATAACACCAAGATATTTAATCTCCTTCTTAAAAAATTCACACTTGCTACCTTTTAGTTTTAAGCCGTGGTGTTTAAGACGACTAAACACAGACTCAAGCCTAGCAAAATGGTCATCTATGCTACGTGAAAACACCACAATATCATCTTAAAATACCAAGCATTCACGTAAATGAGCTTCTCCCATGCATCTTTCCATCAATCTCTGAAACGATGCTCCTGCGTTTGTCAGACCAAATGGGAGCCTATTAAACTCATAGAACCCCAAAGGACCTAACGAAAACGCGGTCTTATGCTTGTCTGACTCTTTAATGCCCATTTGCCAATATGCCGACCGAAGGTCCAGTCGTGTAAAGTATTTAGCCCCAGCTAGACAATCAATTGTCTCGTCAATGCGAGGCAAAGAATAACTGTCACGAATTGTCTTCTTATTTAAAGATCTAAAATCTAAACAAAACCTCAGAGAACTGTCCTTCTTCCGAACGAGAACAGCGTTACTAGCGTAAGGACTGTTTGACTCCCTTATACAGCCCGCATCCAACATTTCACGTACATGTTCTCTTACCTCATCGAACAATGCTGGTGGAATACGCCTGTAAGGTTGTCTAAAGGGTTTATCATCTGATAACTGGATCTCGTGCTCCATCAGATCTGTGAGCCCAATGTCAGTGGGTCCTTGGGAGAAAATAGACCTATACTTACTAACTAAACCTTTCAATCTAAGTTTAGTGTCATCAGGAACATCGAAATTCTCTAAGTTAATTCCTAGAGATGACAACTCCTGATCAGACAAAATACTTTTCTCATCCTCAACAGCGCTTTCAGCACTTTGAAAATCAACATGACGAACAACTTTAACCTCATTCAGAGAACACAAGTGTGTTTTAGGTTTTATGACCATAGCTTTGGCAGTCATGTTAAATATTCTAACTGGGACCCGACAAGTTGACCCCTTAACGTTTACTACCCTTGGGCATACTGACACATCTGACAAGTCATCTGACAGACTCTCAGTCACTACTGTACATGCTTCTGGTTTCTTCGACCTTGCTAAACCAGATACATTTAAGACAGATAAAGGTTTGATCTTGATGGGATTTTTATTTGTAGAGTAAACTTGACCTATTGCTTCATCTTTGATAGAATTAAAAGCAATATCCCACTCTCTTGGGATTTTGTCCATGTTAGTTTGCTGTCTACCAACCATAGAACATGAATCTAACAATCTGATTACATTTGTACCAATAATAATAGGTACATTTTTGTTATAATCAGTAAGAGAGACAACCAACAATGGTATCATAAAATCTTGCTCTACAAAATCAACTTTTATACTAGCTTCTATGTAACCTAAATACGGTAAAGTGGTACCTCCTGCCACACTAATTGATAAGCTAAAGTAATCTAAACTTTTCAATTCAGGTGGAGGTGTTAACTCATTCAACATACCTTCAGATATTGTTGATATCATGGACCCTGTATCAATCAAAGCCTTACACTTTGTATTATTAATGTAAATAAAAGATTCATTTGCTAAACCAATCATACGTTGAGCCAGAATGCTCTGCGTACGAGTATCAACAAGTTTGGGACTAGGCACATTCTCAGGCCTATATAAGTCTCTGGTTTGTCCCTCAACCGAGACCTTTACCCGTTTAAACCCCTCGTCTGAGAATTATAATTCTGGTTTTGTTGGTTTCCTGTATAGCCACGGCCACGCCAGCCACGGTTATTATTGAATCTACCCTTCTATCAGACCCTCGATAGTTCCCGCGACCTTGGCCACGAAACTGACTATTTGACGAACTTGTATGATCATCAGGTTTACTTTCTTTTAATTTCTTTAACTACCCCTCAAATGATTCCATTCTAGTATTCAAGAGCTTCATGGACTTTATCATCTCTTGCATACCTGACTGTTCAACAACCGCAGGTTGATGTTGAATCTTATTGTCAGAACCTGAGGCATAATTTGATAAGTCCAATTCAATAGATCGGATCTCTTTTAATAACTGATCAAATTTTTCAACAGTATCGTATTTATAACGACTAGCGTTTTTCAAAAGGGGATCTCTGAGACCTGACCACAACTTTGATCTAAGCATGTCGTTTTTAGCCTGTGAGTTAATTTGACCTTTTTCAACAGCTTTTTGGGCAATATCTTCAAGTCTCATACCATAATCAGCAACAGACTGACCTTGTTTCTGAGTTTCCATGTAAAACTTTTGAAGCAATGCTTCACTACTGAACACATTTCCATATATCACATCTAATTTTTCAATAATCTGTGTGGGTGTAGCCCCATCTGGGAGTGATAACAATAAACCCCTAGCTTTACCCTTTAGGGACCCTCTTATACACTGCAATAATATAGTATCTGTATAATTACCTTCCCGTATTATACATTTAACTTCGAACTTCCATACGTCAAAAGGCACTTCACTCTTTTCTTCCCCCAGAAAATACAGGTATCTTGGGTTTTGCATATGAAGAGTTTGAACAAGAAACGGTTGTATTATTACCAAAACCTGCAGCATAAGTTGCCACTCTTGCTGTAGACGAAGACCTAACAGGTGCCAAAGGAGGCTTAGTATGAGCAGTAGTTCCCATTATAGGAGTACTATGTCCAAAAGATACATGCTTCTCACTACTTAATTTATCAAACTCATCTGATGTTACAACTCTAAAGCTTGTATTATGATTCAAAAACTCAATCATTTTCTGAACCTATTCTTCTGAAACCTTAGGTTCAGTTTTTAAACCTTGTTTTGACTCCGCTTCAGCCATCACTTGTACTTTAACCAACGACAAAAACAACACCAAATAAACAAAACAAAACAAGGACAATACACATGAATGAAATGAAATGATGTAATGATGATGAACTTACTCATATGTCTGTGTCAATGCAAGTCGCTTTCTTAAGTCGCTGCTGTAACTATTAGTGCGTAACTTGTTAAAACAGGTGCGTGCTTCTATTCATGCACAAACAATAATCAAATCTGTAAAATACAGTACAGATGATAAAATATATTCAAACAATAAAACACAATTTTTAAATCAATAAATATTTATAACATTTGTTTTCATAAATGAATGTCAAATAAATACTACTACAGTTCACCGGCAACAGTTGTAAAATTCTCCATCCGTGCGGAACGTTGATCGATTAAATTCCTTCAGTTGTCTAGGTTGTCACGTGATAAAGCAATACACATTCACCTTCACAGGTATGCTGACCGTGCATGTTTCAGTTGAAATTTGTAAATTGACTTTCACTACTAATGAATAACATCAAACATATTTACATGATGTAGTATGAGTTTCCCGGTAGATATGCGCATTATAAGAAATATGAATTTCAAATATACCTTTCAAACATCAGGGTTTCACAGTCGTAAATCATATGGCAAAATTTGGGGTAATTTGCTAATTTGCATAGCGGCCATTTTGCCTTATCATGACGGCAGCCATTACAATAGGATTATATAAGCCCTTTTAATAAAAATGCAAATATGCAAATACCTATGTCGAATGAACAATTTGTTCGCATATAGGTGAATTGTACATGTTTTTAGGCTTCTGTCCGTGTACAAATGGACATTGTCTACTCTGAAATCTTTCGGCCTTTTAAGTTTAAAAATCGGAAGCGTAACCATTGTGTAATTGCTATATAAGATCAAATAAAATGACGTCAAATCGTAAAATAGCAAGATTCAAAACAGAAATACACATGCAAGAAGATATTGTTCATGATTTGTTCGCATATAGGGAAACACCTTGTAGGTTGAATTTTAAAGTTAAATAACTTTTAACTTACCTGCTTTCTTAAGTTTTCGGCCAAATTCTTTTAAAAACATGATGATTTCAACCTTCCCATTTCGTAAAAAGTCAAATTTTAAGCATTTTCCCTTAGAATTACACAGCATTTTTGTAAATATCCGCCAAAGGAAGTTTTTAAAGATACATTAGTTTTAGATACATGACGGAAAAGGACTGGATTATCCGCAAATCTATTATAAATTATATTTTCAATCTTAAGCTAAGGGAAGTAATTTGATCAAAAGGGACAAAGTCACGTGGTGCAAAGGATTTAAATAAAGTACCTTTGATTTTGCCATATGTTCACAATATATAAAGCAGTTGCTGACATCAAAGTTGACAAATGGTTGTTGTCTCACCATGAAGTAGCGGTACGTTGTTCCGGAACTAATTTCTTGAACTTGACTGTATAATATTATAAACGGCAAACGCCAAATACTGGTTATGACGGACCGGGACTTCACAAGATCATTCTAGTTATAAAATGTAGAAATCTACGTTGTCAAAACCATATAAAGTTGGACCATCTCGGTGGAACCTCCAAAATGTCGCAGGAAAAATGGGACACCAATAATACATCGACTTGGGATGAGGAATAAGTCACCATAAACCCATAAACTTGTCGTGGTAATGCGTGTGGGCCATTTCTGCATTAAATGAGTCGTCCAATTTATATATACTTTATTATATAATCTGCAAGTAAACAAATTGTAAACCAAGTTTACAATTATGTTCCAATAAATATGAACAATATATATGACTGAAATATTTGCATGCAACGGAGCTTTATTCTGACTTTCACTTACATACCAAAATGCGGCTTTCAAGCTATACTGAATTCTATATATGAAATACTAAAGTAACTTTACTTTAATTGAAACATTTTAAACATAGCTAAAATAATAAATAAATTTACAAGTACCTGCAGCGGTGACTTTAGTCTGCCGCCTCCCCGATTGTAATGATGACCAGTGACTAACTCGAAAAGTGAAATTGTATTAATATATATATGGTTAGTATTGCCGCGCTTTGAGCTCATGCATAACTCATGCTATTTGAATATAAATATATATCATTTAAATAATAATAAAGAATCGCTTTACCTTTCTATTGTACTAATTTAAATATTCGGTACGCAAAGCAAAACATAGCGTACAAAGCTATAGTTTATTTCAAAATACGCAGCAAACTATTTTCGTCAATCGTCAAGAATCAAGAATATGAAATATGAATATGATATGAATGGGAAACATACAACACTGAAAACACAAATAATATGAAATGCTTTATAATGAACAAAATGGATAAATATATCCGGTGACAGTTTTATTTACATTATATATACTTGACTTTAGTCCCCCAAACTAAAGTCAGATATATCACAAGTGTCAATTATTTTTAAATGGTTATGAAAATAAAGTTGTCGTTTATAGTATGAAGAGATGCAGTTACACGGTTTCTACATGCAGAGAGTAAGCAAAATTATCGAAGGGTCTATAGAACTGAATAAGCAATGAAAAATTCTCAACTTAAAGAGAAAATATTGAATACTAGATCTAAGGATACCAAAATATTTAATAGGCTCATATATAGACAGAGACACTCATTACGTGGTTGTATTGTAATATTTTAATGTTTTGTAAATATTGACCTCTAGTTAGTTTGGCTTTATTACTGTTTATTTGTGTACATAGAACATTAATGACGCAAGGCTATTAATTTGACAAATGGCTAGTTTTATTATCTGCAGTTAAAGTTGAACTGTCAGATGTGATTACGACCAGAAACGATGTCTTGGTGTGTAGGGTAATACAATTAGTTATGCCTATTTGTTTATCTAGAGATAAAGTAATTAAACTCTATGATAAAGGTCAGTTGGTCAAGATACTGGCAGATTGTGTATCAGCTGGGATACTGTAAGGATGTGTATTCCTTGAAGTCTTGAATCAGTGAAGATTCTGGAGGACTTGTTTTTAAAGTTTATATGTTTAAACTTTGTAGCTAACTTTGTCAATGTGTCTGAAGTAATGTACATTTGTTAATAAACTTGTATATATTTACCGTATTATTAAGTTACTGGAAATTTACCACAGGATATATTGTCGTGCCATAGATGGCTATGTCCGTCCGTCTGTATTGGTGTTGACCTCCACTCGGTCACGTTTCAGTATTCAAGATCTGCATGTTGATGATGAAATCTTGACTGGTGACGACAATATAATGGAAAGCTTCAGAAAACATTTCGCAAACTCAACAGTTCCTGCCAAAGATAAACACTTTAAATGTAAATAGGAAGATACAATTAAATATGAAATGGACAAAATATCCGACTTAGTTATTAAAGAACCAACAAAATGTGAAATATCCAGTCTTTAAATTCAATGAAGAAAGGGAAAGCTTCCGACTCCAATGACTTTTATCGATTCGAAGGTTTTTTTCTTAATAATTGTTTGTAAAAAATAAATAATTCTATTAAATGTGATGTTAAATCAAGTCACTTGGAAATTTTGTGGCCGTAGTGATAATCCGACTGTTCGATGATCCGACAGTTTAATAGTCCGTATTTCTACTGCATATGTATGTTTGGAGAAGACGTTACTAAGTTGAAAAACTTGTGTCTAATCCATTTGTCATTTTTGAACAATAAAATATGTTTAAACTATATGTATGCGAGTCGGAAATCATGTACCGGATTTGAGTACTGCGTATATATGACAAAAGTTTCATGAACTGATTTAAAAGTAAAAGGATCCTACCTACCAACTGGAGGAAAAGCTGAACATTACTTCCGGTCATCTGTGGGTTTTGTAAGGCCTCCATAAGTCAGTTCTGGTCACACACGACTGTTTTCACGTATTCACAGTACTCATTTGACTGACTAGACGTGCTGCCCCTGGTTTACAAATGCTGCACTATTTCATTTTTAAGATGGTTGTTTCTTAGATGTTCAAGAAATCATTTGCAAGCCAGAGTTAAAATTGGCTCTTTGGTTTCAGACGACAAAATCTTTAATTTATTTCCTAAAGGTTCTAATATTACTAATTCACTGTGGCAGCCATCTTGGTCGGCGATCCGGATCATTGGACTCACTTCTGAACAGGAACACCCAAGGACCATTGCTGCAAAGTATGGTTCCATTTTGCTAAGTTGTTTCAGCATAAAAAATTATGTAAGTGAATTTCTCGCATGGTCCTATGTTAAACTAAGTTTGATTGTGGCGGCTATCTTGTTCGCAGGTTGAGGATGATGAAAATATTTTAAGTGTTGTTCCCTAAGGGTCCTATGTTAAACTAAGTTCGGCTGTGGCGGCAATCTTGATTGGAGTTTGGGGACGCTGAACATAACTTCTAAAGGGGACCACCCAAGGACCATTGGTACACATTGGCTTAGTGGTTTCAAGACAGGGTCCATAAATCGTCATTGAATTATCAGGATTGTGAATGGTCATTTGTTGTTTATATTATGTACTCGAAAAATAAAGTTTACCATTTTGTTCTATACAGTATTCTGAACGGAATAATACGGTGTATGTTGTTAATCTGTGGTATTAAATAAACTTTAAACAGAGCAAGACCGAGTATGTTGATAACCTGTGGGATTAAATCAAATCTGAACGGAACAAGACCGAGAATGCGAAAACATGTTGGATTAAATAAACTCTGAACGGAATATGTTCTCTACCTTCGCCTCCTTGTGCCTCATTTCTAGCAAAGTTATTATATACCCGCTTTATTGGGACGCTTGGGTCTTGTTGAATTGTACTCCGCGAAGTCTGCAATGTTGTATCAATTCCTATAACCAGATCGTGTTCTTCATGTGTATATGGACAAGCCTGCAAAATAGCTATATTAGGTGCTTGATCATCTATATTGAATACATTTGTTTGTAGATTGGCCCTGCACTCCAACATCGCCAGTATATAGCATGAATTCTCTGTCGATTTTTCTGGTATTTGAAACCGTTGTATATTAGAACTTTGCCTCCGCGATTTCCAGCAATGATCATAGCAGCCATTTTAGAGATATAATAGAAAAGGTCAGTCCTTTACATACCATCTTTTCATGGGAACTTTCAACTTACACAAAGAAAAATCCTGAACTAAATGCCATGTCAAAAACATAGAAACTGAAGACTGATTAGCAGCCAGAAACCAAGTAAGTTGATCAATAATGCACAATGAGTTGAAAAAAAAATCTTCCATATATTGTTGGAGGACAGGGTTTTAGATGTAATAAATGCAGCTTTTTTTGGAGGGGGGGGGGGGGTAATAAAAACACAAAACAATAAAAAGACCTAGAATAATAGTCATTTTTATAATGATTTCATTATTAAAAGAACACACTACACCTCCTTGAAAATGGAATATGCCATATAGATCGAAAACATTTTATTTTTTTATAAAACGGTTACAAAAAGTTGTATTTTTAAATAATACTGACATTCTTATGATAAAGTATATTAGAGTGACTTTAAATTCAAAGCATCGTTTATGAGAGATCTTGTATTTTCGCGCTGTTGAAACTTTTCCTGCTACATTCTGTTTGTTTTACCCGCACTTAATGGTACGGGAATTTTACGTAGTCCGTCCGTACATCGATCCTGCTAAAACTGGGTCATTTGAGCGTTTACCCTTCCACCATTTATGTTATTCTGAAACGAGAACGTACAGATGCATGAAACAATTTGAAAAGGGCAGGTGCAAGAGCCATACCAAATTACTTGATTTAGGTATTGGCAGAAAGAAAACATTTTGAATTTTCAGAAAAGTGCTGTGCCTAGTTGTGTAGTACTTCAGTTAGAGAATGGTTTCAACCGGGAGTGCAAGAAAGTTGATAAACCACAAAAATTTGCACATTTCGTAAATTTATATGTACAAAGCCTCAATTTAAAAACTAGGCACAGCACTTTTTCAGTCCGGTATTTTATTCCAAAGACAAGACACCAAAGGTTTAGTCCATCTGAATTCATCTTGCACCTGCCCTTTTGACTTTCCTGAAAAAATGCCCTACTTTCAGTTTTAAGTCGCGTCACTCGAGAATATTTATATTTTCTATAAATAAAAGTCGGGAATGTGTTCAAGAATATTCAATTTAACCACCGTACACGCTTTTATCATTCATTTGGTTAAACAACTGGATATTTTTACAGTTGAGGCTAGAAGTATATTTATTGTGAAAAATAAGCAAAATTTCTGTAAACGCCCTTAATGTCCCTGCGATTGTATTTACCATGAATAAAGGAATATAAGCTAACAAATTTTAATAAGAAATATATGTATAATATCTCGGAATATACGTTTTATTTTGACCAGACTTAGAAACAGATAGAAGTGCGAGGTTTTCGAGTATTTCTCAGCTGTTTCACGACGAATAGGAAATAAAATTTATATTCTGTGACATTAAATATATATAGAGAAGACCGAACTAAGAAACAGAAAGAAATGCCGAGTACAAAATTAAAAGTAAATTCTGTGACATTGTTGTACGTATTTTGTATTTATCCTGCAGACATTTTTTTCGTGCAAAGAATACGTCAAAATTGAACATTTTCTAATTGATGCTGGACAAAAACTTTCAATGTTTACGCCGCCATTACACTACGTCATAAGCAAAACTCCTTGGATTTTATACACACGTTTTATTTACTCACTTTGACCTTGTTGGTAAGTAAATAGTATCATTGTTCACATGTAAACATATATTTGTTTACCCCAAACCTAAGCATTGTCTAAGGTTTGTCCCGTCCCAAGAGATGCAGTATGTAGACCCAGTAACACATGGACATGCCCTTGCACTCATCAACTTTCTCGAGCTGTTACTGCCGCGATTTTAGGCTAAAAAAAAGCCTACGGAATTAGCGTCATAGTAAGAAAAGCTGGTCAGTTAGTCTCGTAAGCCATGTCAAGTCATTGTCGCATTTGAGATTGAATTCTAAGCCATATATAAAGTAATAGAAATATTAATTCGGCACCATGTAATCCACAAGAATTGTACATTCAGCCTTGAGAAGGCAGATTTTATTCCAAACGGTCATCTGTAATACTTTTTCTGAATGGTGTATTTAACGAACACCGGGTTGATCTTTCGTCGTCCAATGTTATGAATCTCCAGAATCCACAAGTAGCATCAATTTGTCGAATGATTTTACCTCAATGACAGTAGATCAAAGTATATAAAATGAATACCAGTCCAATAAGTTAATTGTGAGTACAGTAAGATCTTCAAAACTAACTATCATATTCTATCGTGAAACCAAAACATTCATACACTTCTATGCAATATAATGATTACACGTGTTACATTTTTCTTTTCATTTACAAGGAACCACAGTTCTTTCTTTTTCTTGTAAATCTCTACCTAAAATACATCTACGCTAGCCAAGGGTTACGATCCACTCCCGTTCTCTCCACCCTTGGCAGATTAAGCAAACATTTGTGATAACAATGTTGAGCCATCTATCGGAAGATTAAAGTCACGCCCATTCCGAATACATTATTCTTGACCAATGGTAGCACTTGAAATCTTCAATTTGGAGGTAAAAACACGGTAGCGTCAACATTCATGCAATTGTGCATGAAACATACACAGGAACTTCTATTAGTTGATTAAAAACATTCAAGTTGTCACTAAATATAGTTGTATGTTTAGGGATGTAAAGACTTGTTGCACAATAAACACGTGGCAATTGTTACAAACACTCTCTACATCTACACGTGATCATGTTATAGGCGCTTTTTGATTGGATACAGCGAGTTTCGACTGCAACCAATAAAAATCCTTACCTTGTGTCTCCGAAATTTTATCTCAATCCGCCAAGGGTGGAGAGAATGGGAGTGGATCGTAACCCTTGGCTAGCGAAGATGTCTAAAATACACTGTTTTCTATTTTGACTCTCTGCAAAATTAGCACAAAATATTTATTTATTGACATAGAATCTCACCAATCATACTACTGTACAATTAACTCTACTATCATTATTATTCCATAATTTGTAAATATTGACATCGGAATTAATATTTGTTTGGTTGAGACTATTTTATGTGATATTGAACAAAACTTCATAACTATATAGACGGAAAGCAGAACAGTTTTCAGTTTAAAACAACTGCTTGGTAATATCTGAAGTATTTCTAGAACAAAGAAATATTAATCACTTACCACTGCTGGCAGCAATTGTATAACATTTGAAATGGAAACATGTGTCCCAACGGCTTGTGATGCTGTTGACACTCTTTAGGGTGAATTTTGTAGGGGTGGTTGTCTGAACTCGGGTAATGGTGGGGAATCTGGACGTGTTAGTAGTGATGTCTTGAAGTGCCAGCTGAGAACTAATTTGGTTTCCAATCTCATGGAGCTGCTCTGTACAAGTTTGCAGTGCAGTTTTCATGGCCATTGGGACAAATTACATCAAAACGTTTAGCCCTCAGGCAGGCTCCTTTCCAGCACATTTGGTTCCGTGCATATGATGCAACAATATATTTTTTCTCAGTCATTGTCTCAATGGCAAGTGTAAAGGCTTCGGTGGCATTCAGTCCCGGTTTCTTGCGCCTGGAAATGGTCTGGCTGTTGTACCTTCGAATGTAACATTGATAACATTTTCTGGTAGTCCCCTCTTTCGATGTACTGACTTGACAATCTCTAGTTTTTCTGACATGTCTGTCCTGTTAAGTTTTACTAGCTCCTTTCCAACATTATGTGACATTCTCTGCATGCTTGTCCTGGAAGGAGGACAGTTCATTCTAGCAAACAGCTCCTGGAACTACCAATTGGACAGTCATGAAGGACTGCAGCCACTGCAACATTGGGTGCTCCAAGGTTGGTACCAGGTTTATTAGTGACAACTTCTTTGTATTACTGGGCTCATGTAGGTGCAGTTCTTACATTTAAGGGTATATTTCCAGCAAACTCTCCATTTTACTTGTCTGTGTGCCTGAATTTCTGGATTTTCGCAGTACTTGTATTCTTTTGTGAGCCTTAATAACAATGTTCAGCATCTTCATCATCTCTTCATGGTCGATGAACCTCATACCAGAAAGTGAACTCCATTCTTCTTCTGTTTTTAGGTCATTGGATGATACCAGTAGCTGGGAGCGAGTCTATATGCCATCGATCATTGGGAGCATTATTTATATATTGGTCTGGTGTATTTGACAACTCTAGTACAGGCACAGCAACAGGAACATTCCATGGAATTCTGCCATTCTTGAATCTACCAACAGATGCAACTCTCTGTCTCTAAAGCCGTCCAGCTAAGCCTTTGCTGAATGGCCAGTAACCTTTTGGATACATGTTGAGACAAATAGTTTGGTAGTGCAGTGTAAAGTACAGAAAGACACTTGAAATACAGACCTTAGAATTGTTAGTTTTTATACTTTTTGTCATTATGTAACTTTTGATTAAGATTTTTAATTGGTTAAGTGAGGCTGTCAATAAATTCTGTGGATCCTTTTGATCTATTTTTAGCTGCGAATTAAAGAAATTACCAACCCTGGCTTCAAAGGGTTTGGTTCAGTTCAAACAAAATTCTTAATTTCGGCCTTTTATTTCTGAAATAAAAACTCTTTTTCTATTCAGATTTTACAAACATTAATTTTCTAAATTGTAGAGAGTTGTTGTGCCACTGAAAAGTGATTTTGTAATTGTATGATAATTTTTTGGTTCTATTTTTGTTAAATTTTGCAAAAATAATAAGTTCAAAAAATCTGATTTATTTGGAACTTTTTTTAATTAAAATAAGAGTTTGGCATCTTGACCTTTCAAAAACTCCTTATTTCATCTAAAATAGCAAAAATAGGGATTTTATAGCATTTTAAAGTTTTTATGACATCTTGATTATGCCTTGGGCAGATAATGTAAAGGGGGTGTTGAACAAACAGGCAATTATGCCAAAAGTTTATTCAATACCCTCTAAAGTTATTTTTTTTTTGTATTGTAGTATGAAAATAGAATTTTTTAATGCAAATCTGAGAACTGTAGGTGAAGTTTTGGATTTTTTTTTTTTAAATATTCTGGTTTGGAATTTATGTGATTTGAAATGAATTTAGAAAAAAGTAACCTCAACTGACAGCTAGTTCAAAGCCTCTAACAACAACAAAAAATAATCATGCATCTAAGACTATAAAGTTTACAAAATCAGTATATTATTATCATGACTATGCCCCCACTATGAAAAGATTAAAGTACATGGTTACGATTTTCAAGTATATCATTTTTGTATTATCTAACTATCTTTGCTGCAAATTTTGTTGTGATATGGTCCCAAAAAAAGTGACTGGAGAAAATAAATATGGTCACTTGGTCTTCTCCCGACCGTCATAAAACGCATGTCAAAGTGGTGCGTCCGTTTGGTTGTACAGGATGTATCAAGTTTGCATCCACGTCCGGTCAGAATGGGGACGTTACATCCGATGCCTCGGGAAAAGAGAATGCCACGTCTTTGTAACATCTCTTTGAGAGGTCCGTAGGTGGCCTGTTGCAAGGCAAAATTTCTGTCCCTATCCCATTTACCCTCAATTTCCTGTGGCAATCAAAATTTCCGCGACCTTCAACCCTGGTGGCCTCATAATCACAACATATTATATTTATTGTTAACTTGTTCTCATTCTGAACATGCATGGAATATTTTCCAGTTCAGGAAAGTTTGTTGAATCAAATGTCTGAAAGTTTAACATGGTAAATGAAGCCTATGTGACTGTCAGTAAGACAGGTAAATAGAAGGGTAATAACTTGACAAAAGACAACTCGGGAACTGATCAGACACACAAAAGCAAACAATAACATTTAATGTTGAAATCGCCGACCCGAACTCAGTTGCTCCGGAAGAGTATGCAGGTCCTGTTTCTCGGAAAGGTTTATACCATAACGGTAGTCAGTAATGTTGTTAGTTTGGAACAGACACCCCATAGCGGTCAATAAACGTTGTTTTCCCATCTCAAGGAGCTGCTCCGTACAAGTTTGCAGTGCAGTCTTCATGGCCATTGGGACAATTTACATCAAAACCTTTCCCCCTCAGGCAGGCTCCTTTCCAGCACATTTGGTTCCGTGCATATGATGCAACAATATATTTTTTCTCAGTCATTGTCTCAATGGCAAGTGTAAAGGCTTCGGTGGCATTCAGTCCCGGTTTCTTGCGCCTGGAAATGGTCTGGCTGTTGTACCTTCCATCGAATGTAACATTGATAACATTTTCTGGTAGTCCCCTCTTTCGATGTACTGACTTGACAATCTCTAGTTTTTCTGACATGTCTGTCCTGTTAAGTTTTACTAGCTCCTTTCCAATATTATGTGACATTCTCTGCATGCTTGTCCTGGAAGGAGGACAGTTCATTCTAGCAAACAGCTCCTGGAACTACCAATTGGACAGTCATGAAGGACTGCAGCCACTGCAACATTGGGTGCTCCAAGGTTGGTACCAGGTTTATTAGTGACAACTTCTTTGTATTACTGGGCTCATGTAGGTGCAGTTCTTACATTTAAGGGTATATTTCCAGCAAACTCTCCATTTTACTTGTCTGTGTGCCTGAATTTCTGGATTTTCGCAATACTTGTATTCTTTTGTGAGCCTTAATAACAATGTTCAGCATCTTCATCATCTCTTCATGGTCGATGAACCTCATACCAGAAAGTGAACTCCATTCTTCTTCTGTTTTTAGGTCATTGGATGATACCAGTAGCTGGGAGCGAGTCTATATGCCATCGATCATTGGGAGCATTATTTATATCTTGGTCTGGTGTATTTGACAACTCTAGTACAGGCACAGCAACAGGAACATTCCATGGAATTCTGCCATTCTGGAATCTACCAACAGGTGCAACTCTCTGTCTCTAAAGCCGTCCAGCTAAGCCTTTGTTGAATTGCCAGTAACCTTTTGGATACATGTTGAGACAAATAGTTTGGTAGTGCAGTGTAAAGTACAGAAAGACACTTGAAATACAGACCTTAGAATTGTTAGTTTTTATACTTTTTGTCATTATGTAACTTTTGATTAAGATTTTTAATTGGTTAAGTGAGGCTGTCAATCAATTCTGTGGATCCTTTTGATCTATTTTTAGCTGCGAATTAAAGAAATTACCAACCCTGGCTTCAAAGGGTTTGGTTCAGTTCAAACAAAATTCTTAATTTCGGCCTTTTATTTCTGAAATAAAAACTCTTTTTCTATTCAGATTTTACAAACATTAATTTTCTAAATTGTAGAGAGTTGTTGTGCCACTGAAAAGTGATTTTGTAATTGTATGATAATTTTTTGGTTCTATTTTTGTTAAATTTTGCAAAAATAATAAGTTCAAAAAATCTGATTTATTTGGAACTTTTTTTAATTAAAATAAGAGTTTGGCATCTTGACCTTTCAAAAACTCCTTATTTCATCTAAAATAGCAAAAATAGGGATTTTATAGCATTTTAAAGTTTTTATGACATCTTGATTATGCCTTGGGCAGATAATGTAAAGGGGGTGTTGAACAAACAGGTAATTATGCCAAAAGTTTATTCAATACCCTCTAAAGTTATTTTTTTTTTTGTATTGTAGTATGAAAATAGAATTTTTTAATGCAAATCTGAGAACTGTAGGTGAAGTTTTGGATTTTTTTTTTTTAAATATTCTGGTTTGGAATTTATGTGATTTGAAATGAATTTAGAAAAAAGTAACCTCAACTGACAGCTAGTTCAAAGCCTCTAACAACAACAAAAAATAATCATGCATCTAAGACTATAAAGTTTACAAAATCAGTATATTATTATCATGACTATGCCCCCACTATGAAGAGATTAAAGTACATGGTTACGATTTTCAAGTATATCATTTTTGTATTATCTAACTATCTTTGCTGCAAATTTTGTTGTGATATGGTCCCAAAAAAAATGACTGGAGAAAATAAATATGGTCACTTGGTCTTCTCCCGACCGTCATAAAACGCATGTCAAAGTGGTGCGTCCGTTTGGTTGTACAGGATGTATCAAGTTTGCATCCACGTCCGGTCAGAATGGGGACGTTACATCCGATGCCTCGGGAAAAGAGAATGCCACGTCTTTGTAACATCTCTTTGAGGGGTCCGTAGGTGGCCTGTTGCAAGGCAAAATTTCTGTCCCTATCCCATTTACCCTCAATTTCCTGTGGCAATCAAAATTTCCGCGACCTTCAACCCTGGTGGCCTCATAATCACAACATATTATATTTATTGTTAACTTGTTCTCATTCTGAACATGCATGGAATATTTTCCAGTTCAGGAAAGTTTGTTGAATCAAATGTCTGAAAGTTTAACATGGTAAATGAAGCCTATGTGACTGTCAGTAAGACAGGTAAATAGAAGGGTAATAACTTGACAAAAGACAACTCGGGAACTGATCAGACACACAAAAGCAAACAATAACATTTAATGTTGAAATCGCCGACCCGAACTCAGTTGCTCCGGAAGAGTATGCAGGTCCTGTTTCTCGGAAAGGTTTATACCATAACGGTAGTCAGTAATGTTGTTAGTTTGGAACAGACACCCCATAGCGGTCAATAAACGTTGTTTTCCCATCTCAAGGAGCTGCTCCGTACAAGTTTGCAGTGCAGTCTTCATGGCCATTGGGACAATTTACATCAAAACCTTTCCCCCTCAGGCAGGCTCCTTTCCAGCACATTTGGTTCCGTGCATATGATGCAACAATATATTTTTTCTCAGTCATTGTCTCAATGGCAAGTGTAAAGGCTTCGGTGGCATTCAGTCCCGGTTTCTTGCGCCTGGAAATGGTCTGGCTGTTGTACCTTCCATCGAATGTAACATTGATAACATTTTCTGGTAGTCCCCTCTTTCGATGTACTGACTTGACAATCTCTAGTTTTTCTGACATGTCTGTCCTGTTAAGTTTTACTAGCTCCTTTCCAATATTATGTGACATTCTCTGCATGCTTGTCCTGGAAGGAGGACAGTTCATTCTAGCAAACAGCTCCTGGAACTACCAATTGGACAGTCATGAAGGACTGCAGCCACTGCAACATTGGGTGCTCCAAGGTTGGTACCAGGTTTATTAGTGACAACTTCTTTGTATTACTGGGCTCATGTAGGTGCTGTTCTTACATTTAAGGGTATATTTCCAGCAAACTCTCCATTTTACTTGTCTGTGTGCCTGAATTTCTGGATTTTCGCAGTACTTGTATTCTTTTGTGAGCCTTAATAACAATGTTCAGCATCTTCATCATCTCTTCATGGTCGATGAACCTCATACCAGAAAGTGAACTCCATTCTTCTTCTGTTTTTAGGTCATTGGATGATACCAGTAGCTGGGAGCGAGTCTATATGCCATCGATCATTGGGAGCATTATTTATATCTTGGTCTGGTGTATTTGACAACTCTAGTACAGGCACAGCAACAGGAACATTCCATGGAATTCTGCCATTCTGGAATCTACCAACAGGTGCAACTCTCTGTCTCTAAAGCCGTCCAGCTAAGCCTTTGTTGAATTGCCAGTAACCTTTTGGATACATGTTGAGACAAATAGTTTGGTAGTGCAGTGTAAAGTACAGAAAGAAACTTGAAATACAGACCTTAGAATTGTTAGTTTTTATACTTTTTGTCATTATGTAACTTTTGATTAAGATTTTTAATTGGTTAAGTGAGGCTGTCAATCAATTCTGTGGATCCTTTTGATCTATTTTTAGCTGCGAATTAAAGAAATTACCAACCCTGGCTTCAAAGGGTTTGGTTCAGTTCAAACAAAATTCTTAATTTCAGCCTTTTATTTCTGAAATAAAAACTCTTTTTCTATTCAGATTTTACAAACATTAATTTTCTAAATTGTAGAGAGTTGTTGTGCCACTGAAAAGTGATTTTGTAATTGTATGATAATTTTTTGGTTCTATTTTTGTTAAATTTTGCAACAATAATAAGTTCAAAAAATCTGATTTATTTGGTACTTTTTTAATTAAAATAAGTGTTTGGCATCTTGACCTTTCAAAAACTCCTTATTTCATCTCAAAATTGCAAAAATAGGGATTTTATAGCATTTTAAAGTTTTTATGACATCTTGATTATGCCTTGGGCAGATAATGTAAAGGGGGTGTTTTCGCAGTACTTGTATTCTTTTGTGAGCTTTAACAATGTTCTGCATCTTTGCTTGTATGGAATATATTTTGATGGTTTAATAAAAATTTATTGTACTGGAACGTAGCATTGCAAATAGTACACGTGAGAGGCAACGTGATCCTTGTAATTCCAAAGGGTGGCAAACGTAACATTTATACTTAAAAACCTTTTCATGTATAAAAACCTTTTCATGTATTGTATTTACATAAACCTCAGATAAGAATGATTTCTACATATTCCCATATTCAAATTTTACATTTGTTACAAAAACTAAATATTCATTCATTTTGACCCCCCGGTGGATCGCTATCCTTGCCGTGGTCGGGGGGCTTGCGTGTCTCAGTGACCCCTAGAGCTATGCCAGTTGGAGCTCCGTCTCCTGGTAGGGTTACCCATGCTGGACAGGTAGAAGGGTAGAGACCAGACTAAAGTGATCCGAACATCGTACGAGTTGCCCGATGTTTTGAATAAAATAGGCTCTCCAACCCGTTGGCCGTGGGTTGCTACCCGTGTCGGTGGTTGACGAGATCCTTGCGGATGAGGGCTGTAGCCAGACTCCTTACGGTCAGAAAATACCCGGACGGACGAGACTATAGTTCAATAAGCTGCTTTGGCTCAAATATCATCTAAACGGGAGGTCGGATGGACCCGGTTCGATCAATCGGCTGGTCGAGCCCTTCAGTAAATCCTCAACAATAAGCTTTCTTGTAACAATTTTCGTTATATACACATGTGTTTTAAATTAAGCTATTTATATTTCGGATAACTGAAGAAGGCGATGGCTCATTGGTCAATCAAGTGGTACGCTTTCTATTTCGCTTGATGGATACGCTCTGCTTGAGTATACTATTCTTGGAACATCTGGTGCTTTCCGCAGTGGATCTTGGGTGCTAATTTTGGGGACCAGCTACGTTATACATGTTATACTTGGAGCTCGTTTTCAGCATTAGCACTTGACCCCGGCTCGCCACGGAAACACAGCATTGCCCTTGTAGGCACTCCGAGGTGGGTGGATGACAAGAATGGTGAATCTTTCTCATTTCCTATGGCACAACAAAACCAACCCTCTAAATCAGTTTTAATACATAAAAAAAGAAAATGTGATGATTCAGTGCCCTGTCAGGAAGATGACAGTTGGCCCAGATTTATTGTAATAAAAGGAACAGATGAAAAACCAATTTCCAAAATATCTCCCTTTGTGATTCACAAACAAATTCAAAGCGTTGCTGGTACTGTAAAAAAAGTTTCAAAAATGAGATCAGGCAATTTGTTGGTTGAATGTTCCAACAAAAGTCAATCAACAAATTTGCTTACACTGACAACAATTACAAACTTTCCTGTTTCTGCCTCTCCTCACAACAGTTTGAACAGCTGTAAGGGGATCATTCGAGACAGAAGTCAATACCTTGGTGACCTTACCGTGGAAGAAATCTGTGAGGAACTTTCAAGCCAAGGTGTAACTGATGTTGTTAGATTTCAAATAAAAAAGAATGGAAATATAATCAAATTAAATACATATCTTTTGACATTTAGAACTCCCAACTCCTCCTCCATCTATAACTTTAGGTTGCTTCGGAATCAGAGTTGACAGGTTTATCCCTAACCCAATTCGATGCTTCACTTGTCAAAAGTTTGGTCTAGGAACCAAACAATGTCGTGGTCACAGAGATGCTTCAAGTGTTCTGACGAAGGACACGAAGGAACAACCTGTAGCTCTGAATCTTCTAAATGCGTAAACTGTGGTGAATCCCATTTTTCATCATCTAGGGACTGCCCTGTTTACCTTAAAGAAAAAAAATATTATCAAAATTAAAACAGAAAGAAACATCAGTTACCCAGAAGCTAAACAGATAGCTTCTGTTTCGAATGATCTCCTTGTTTCGAACAGACCATCGTACGCCAGCAAAGTTGTCCGCTCATTCAGTCACGAGCATACACAAACTCGCATGACCTGGCCAATTGATGCTGAGACATTTACAATGCTGCCTGTTGAAACAGAACCTAACGATAAAATATTAATTCCAAGAAAACCAACACCTTCTAAAACCAGTACTCAGTCAACTCAATCTTCCTTACAGAGCTCAATGTCATCATCTAAAATAAATGAAAAAAAGAAATCAAATAAAAAAGATACAGTTAAATCAGACAGTTGGGGCGGTGAATCTGTCTGGGATCTTCCCAGTGACATAGATGATTCTTCCATCTCCAATAGTCCTCCTTCATCTGCATCTAATAAAACTAGTTTATCTTCTGCATCCAGTACAAAGTCTTCTAAAGCACCGTCTCCTCTTCGTTCTCCAGAACAGAAGGATGTCCCAAAGAAGCCAGCAAATACATCCTCTCAGAAGTCTTCTGATTCGAAGTCGCGGGGTAGGGGTCGAGGCGGAGTAAAACCAGCTGCGCATGGTCCTGGAGATCGACGACTCTCCTCACACAACAGATTTTCAACACTTAACGACGAATCAGAAATGGAAATCGAAAGTGTTCCGCCACCCGAAAGATTACAATCTCAGGGTGAGCGAAATAAGAATGCTGGCAAACTCGATAGCATTCGCCCGTCCATTAACAAAACATGACTAATATCATCCAATGGAATTGCCGAGGTCTTAAAATAAATCTTCTCGAGTTAACGCTTCTAGTTCAGTCTTTTTTACCTATTGCATTTTGTCTTCAAGAAACTCATCCAAAAGAAAGTGACAATATATCTGTAAAAGGATACAACATGTATAGCACATTTTCTAAGGTAGATGAACGTGCTGCAGGCGGATCATCCATTTTTGTGAAGGACAACGTCATTCATAGCACAGTCCAACTCACCACGGATCTGCAAGCAGTTGCAATTCGTTTATCATTAGATAAAACAATTACATTATGTTCTATATATATTTTACCCAATTCAATTATAGATAAAACAAAACTCAAAAACCTCACTGATCAATTACCCTCACCATTTATACTTATGGGCGACTTCAATGCCCACAATCCCTTGTGGGGAAGCAAGTCTCATAATGCCAAAGGTAAGATCATTGAGGACTTTGTCTCTCAAGAAGGATTATGCATTTTTAATGATGGATCTAATACTTATCTTCATCCTGGTAACGGGTCTTATTCTGCTATTGATATCACTATTTGCGATCCCTCTCTTCTTCTGGATTATTCATGGCGTGTTCATGATGATCTATGTGGAAGTGATCACTTTCCAATAGTACTTGGACATCTTTTTACTTCTGCTCAACAGAGAGTAACACGTTGGAAACTTGACAAGGCGGATTGGCCCTTGTTTGAGAATCTCTGTAAAGCGGAACTTCAGTCAAAGATGTTTGAGACTGTACAAGATCCAATTTTAACTTTTAACACAGTTTTAACGTCAATTGCTGACAGAACTATTCCTAAGACCTCGGCAAATCCAAAACATCCCAGCAAACCATGGTTTGATGACGCTTGTGATCAAGCAATAGATGACCGTAAAAATCTGAAAGACGGTTTAATCAACAACCAACGACGGAAAACTTGAGTAATTTCCGTATTTTTCGCGCTAAGGCACGTCGGACTTGTAGGCAAGCACGACGAACGTCTTGGAAGAAATTTGTCTCGGGGATAACATCTCGCACTCCGATGACAAAAGTATGGAACATGATACAAAAGATCAAAGGTAAAAATTCTAAAGCCACAGTAAAACATTTAAAAAATGGCAATGATTTATTAACATCTGAAAAGGATATTGCCAACAAGCTTGGTGAAACTTTTGCGAAATCTTCTTCTTCTAACAACTACAGGGAAGATTTTAAAAAAGTTAAAAAACAAAAAGAAAAAATAAAGTTGAACTTTAAATCAAAAATGGTGAAAATTATAATAAACTCTTTTCTCTTGAAGAACTTAAAACATCTCTGTCAAAAGCCCATGATACAGCTTGTGGACCTGATAATATTCACTACCAACTCTTAAAACACTTGCCAGATTCCTCGCTGGAAGCTCTTTTGCAGCTCATGAATAACATCTGGGAATCTGGTGATTTACCATCAATCTGGAAGCTTGCAACCGTCGTGCCTATTCCAAAACCAAGTAAAGATCACACGGATCCTATTATTTATCGGCCAATTGCTCTTACCAGTTGTGTCTGTAAAACACTAGAACGGATGGTCAACGATCGCCTTGTTTGGTTCCTGGAATCAAATGGGCTTTTAGCCCATATCCAGTGTGGATTCCGACAAGGTCGCAGTACTCTTGATCATCTTGTTCGATTCGAATCATTTGTCCGTAATGGTTTTGCGAAAAATGAACATGTGGTGTCGGTCTTTTTCGATCTTGAAAAGGCCTATGATACTGCATGGAAGTATGGTATTTTAAAAGATCTGTTTGATATGGGGTTGAAAGGCAATATGCCAAATTTTATTTCGAATTTTCTGTCTAACAGACAATTTAATGTTAGAGTAAATTCAACCATGTCTGATCTGTACGATCAAGAGATGGGTGTCCCTCAGGGGAGTATTTTATCAGTTACATTATTTAGTCTTGAAATCAACAGCCTTGTTGAAGTTTTAAAAAGTAATATTGAAGGTTCATTGTACGGTGATGATTTTCTAATATGTTACAGAGGCAAAAATATGAATAACATAGAAAGACAATTACAATTATGTCTTGGAAGAATTGAAAAATGGGCCTCGGAAAATGGTTTTAAATTTTCTACTTCAAAAACGGTCGGGATGCATTTTTGTAACAAAAGGAAATTGCATCTTGATCCAGAACTCACTTTATATGGAAACCCAATTAAAATGGTTGATGAAAATAAATTTCTAGGGTTAGTTTTTGATAAAAAAATTAACCTTTCTCCCCCATATCAAAATGTTAAAATCAAGATGTTTAAAAGCATTAGATATTTTAAAAGTTGTCGGCAGCACCGACTGGGGTGCTGATCGCAACATTTTACTTAATTTATATAGATCTCTAGTTAGATCCAAACTAGATTATGGTTCTATAGTGTATGGCTCTGCACGGAAGTCCTACATACAGATTCTCGATGCTGTGCATTACCAGGGTTTGCGTTTCTGTCTTGGCGCCTTTAAAACCTCACCAGTTGAGAGTCTGTATGTAGAGGCTGATGAGCATTCACTTTTTGACAGACGTTTGAAGCTTGGACTTCAATATGCTGTCAAACTAAAAGCCTATTCAGATAATCCTGCCTACAGCTGTGTTTTTAATCCAATTGATGAAGATATTTTTGCAAAACATGAAAACAAAATTCCTCCGTTAGGTATACGTTTAAAACCACATTTAGCTACTTTTGATTTAAAATCTGTTGCTCAAGTTGAAACTTGCAAATGTCCTCCATGGGAACTTCCCAAACCAAAAATGATATTTGATCTCCGTAAACACAATAAAAATGAAACAAATCCTCTTTTAATTCAGCAACACTATGCTGAAATTAAAGCCAATTATTCAGATTTTTCAACTGTCTATACTGATGGATCAAAAGATGGTGACAGAGTTGCATCTGCTGCTGTCTTCAGGGACAGAGCTGCAACTCTCCGTTTGCCATCTGCTGCATCCATCTTTACTGCTGAAGCAGAAGCAATAATTTTGGCTTTGAAATTTATTGCTTCTTCAGATAAATCCAAATTTATTATATGTTCTGATTCACTTTCATGCTTACAAGCTATACAAAATACTAAAATTAAAAACCCAACAATTCTCAAAATTTTATATGTAATGAGGAATTTAAAAATTCTTCTTAAAGAAATAATATTTCTATGGGTGCCGAGTCATGTTGGAATCCATGGAAACACAGCTGTAGACCTTGAGGCAAAGAATGCCCTGGGTGACACTTTATCTAACTGTGATATACCATATACCGATTTTAAATCTAATATTAGAGAATATGTTTTTAATATTTTGAAAAATGAATGGAGTAAGAGAGATGGTAACAAATTACATGAAATTAAACCTAATTTAAGTAAACCTTTTAATAATTTAATGTGCAGAAAAGATCAGTGTTATTTCTAGATGCCGAATTGGTCATACTAGAGTGACACACGAGTATCTTTTAAAAAATGAAGATGAACCACAATGTGTACCTTGCAACTGCAAGTATACTATTAAACATGTTTTAATTCATTGTATTGACTTTGCTGATATTCGGAAGAAGCATTTCAATGTCAATAATATGTATGATTTATTTAATAATGTTCCATTTACAAATATTGTTTCATTCTTAAAAGAAATTGGAATATATCATAAAATATAAAAATGTTGTTATATTTAAAACGATTTTAATTTTTATCACGTTATCTTAGTGTTGATTTTTATTTGTAAATAACCAATTTGCTTTAGTCTAGAATTTTAGTTTATTGAAAGACCTTTTGTCTGATTTTAAAAATATACCTTAAATTGTTATAATATTCGAATTAGCTCTCGCCGCGATATAGCCTTTCTGTGCTAATGCGGCGTAAAGCAAACAACAATGATGGGGCATCCGTGTACTTACCAATTTCCAAAATATCTCCCTTTGTGATTCACAAACAAATTCAAAGCGTTGCTGGTACTGTAAAAACAGTTTCAAAAATGAGATCAGGCAATTTGTTAGTTGAATGTTCCAACAAAAGTCAATCAACGAATTTGCTTACACTGACAACAATTACAAACTTTCCTGTTTCTGCCTCTCCTCACAACAGTTTGAACAGCTGTAAGGGGATCATTCGAGACAGAAGTCAATACCTTGGTGACCTTACCGTGGAAGAAATCTGTGAGGAACTTTCAAGCCAAGGTGTAACTGATGTTGTTAGATTTCAAATAAAAAAGAATGGAAATATAATCAAATTAAATACATATCTTTTGACATTTAGAACTCCAACTCCTCCTCCATCTATTACTTTAGGTTGCTTCGGAATCAGAGTTGACAGGTTTATCCCTAACCCAATTCGATGCTTCACTTGTCAAAAGTTTGGTCATGGAAGCAAACAATGTCGTGGTACGCAGAGATGCTTCAAGTGTTCTGACGAAGGACACGAGGGAACAACCTGTAGCTCTGAATCTTCTAAATGCGTAAACTGTGGTGAATCCCATTTTTCATCATCTAGGGACTGCCCTGTTTACCTTAAAGAAAAAATATTATCAAAATTAAAACAGAAAGAAACATCAGTTACCCAGAAGCTAAACAGATAGCTTCTGTTTCGAATGATCTCCTTGTTTCGAACAGACCATCGTACGCCAGCAAAGTTGTCCGCTCATTCAGTCACGAGCATACACAAACTCGCATGACCTGGCCAATTGATGCTGAGACATTTACAATGCTGCCTGTTGAAACAGAACCTAACGATAAAATATTAGTTCCAAGAAAACCAACACCTTCTAAAACCAGTACTCAGTCAACTCAATCTTCCTTACAGAGCTCAATGTCATCATCTAAAAATAATGAAAAAAAGAAATCAAATAAAAAAGATACAGTTAAATCAGACAGTTGGGGCGGTGAATCTGTCTGGGATCTTCCAAGTGACATAGATGATTCTTCCATCTCCAATAGTCCTCCTTCATCTGCATCTAATAAAACTAGTTTATCTTCTGCATCTAGTACAAAGTCTTCTAAAGCCCCGTCTCCTCTTCGTTCTCCAGAACAGAAGGATGTCCCAAAGAAGCCAGCAAATACATCCTCTCAGAAGTCTTCTGATTCGAGGTCGCGGGGTAGGGGTCGAGGCGGAGTAAAACCAGCTGCGCATGGTCCTGGAGATCGACGACTCTCCTCACACAACAGATTTTCAACACTTAACGACGAATCAGAAATGGAAATCGAAAGTGTTCCGCCACCCGAAAGTTTACAATCTCAGGGTGAGCGAAATAAGAATGCTGGCAAACTCGATAGCATTCGCCCGTCTATTAACAAATCATGACTAATATCATCCAATGGAATTGCCGAGGTCTTAAAATAAATCTTCTCGAGTTAACGCTTCTAGTTCAGTCATTTTTACCTACTGCATTTTGTCTTCAAGAAACTCATTTAAAAGAAAGTGACAATGTATCTTTAAAAGGATACAACATGTATAGCACATTTTCTAAGGTAGATGAACGTGCTGCAGGCGGATCATCCATTTTTGTGAAGGACAATGTCATTCATAGCACAGTCCAACTCACCACGGATCTGCAGGCAGTTGCAATTCGTTTATCATTAGATAAAACAATTACATTATGTTCTATATATATTCCACCCAATTCAATTATAGATAAAGCTAAACTCAAAAACCTCACTGATCAATTACCCTCACCATTTATACTTATGGGCGACTTCAATGCACACAACCCCTTGTGGGGAAGCAAGTCTCATAATATCAAAGGTAAGATCATTGAGGACTTTGTCTCTCAAGAAGGATTATGCATTTTTAATAATGGATCTAATACTTATCTTCATCCTGGAAACGGGTCTTATTCTGCTATTGATATCACTATTTGCGATCCCTCTCTTCTTCTGGATTATTCATGGCGTGTTCATGATGATCTATGTGGAAGTGATCACTTTCCAATAGTACTTGAACATCTTTTTACTTCTGCCCAACAGAGAGTACCACGTTTGAAACTTGACAAGGCGGATTGGTCCTTGTTTGAGAATCTCTGTCAAGCGGAACTTCAGTCAAAGATGTTTGAGACTGTACAAGATCCAATTTTAACTTTTAATACAGTTTTAACGTCAATTGCTGACAGAACTATTCCTAAGACCTCGGCAAATCCGAAACATCCCAGCAAACCATGGTTTGATGATGCTTGTGATCAAGCAATAGGTGACCGTAAAAAATCTGAAAGACGGTTCAACCAACAACCAACGACAGAAAACTTGAGTAATTTCCGTGTTTTTCGCGCTAAGGCACGGCGGACTTGCAGGCAAGCACGACGAACGTCTTGGAAGAAATTTGTCTCGGAGATAACATCTCGCACTCCGATGACAAAAGTATGGAACATGATACAAAAGATAAAAGGTAAAAATTCTAAAGCCACAGTTCAACATTTAAAAAATGGCAATGATTTATTAACATCTGAAAAGGATATTGCCAACAAGCTTGGTGAAACTTTTGCGAAATCTTCTTCTTCTAACAACTACAGGGAAGATTTTAAAAAAGTTAAAAAACAAAAAGAAAAAATTAAATTAAACTTTAAATCAAAAAATGGTGAAAATTATAATAAACTCTTTTCTCTTGAAGAACTTAAAACATCTCTATCAAAAGCCCATGATACAGCTTGTGGGCCTGATAATATTCACTACCAACTGTTAAAACACTTGCCAGATTCCTCGCTGGAAGCTCTTTTGCAGCTTATGAATAACATCTGGGAATCTGGTGATTTACCATCAATCTGGAAGCTTGCAACCGTCGTGCCTATTCCAAAACCAAGTAAAGATCACACGGATCCTATTAATTATCGGCCAATTGCTCTTACCAGTTGTGTCTGTAAAACACTAGAACGGATGGTTAATGATCGCCTTGTTTGGTTCCTGGAATCCAATGGGCTTTTAGCCAATATCCAGTGTGGATTCCGCCAAGGTCGCAGTACTCTTGACCATCTTGTTCGATTCGAATCATTTGTCCGTAATGGTTTTGCGAAAAATGAACATGTAGTGTCGGTCTTTTTCGATCTAGAAAAAGCCTATGATACTACATGGAAGTATGGTATTTTAAAAGATCTGTTTGATATGGGGTTGAAAGGCAATATGCCAAATTTTATTTCGAATTTTTTATCTAACAGACAATTTAATGTTAGAGTAAATTCAACCATGTCTGATCTGTATGATCAAGAGATGGGTGTCCCTCAGGGCAGTATTTTATCTGTGACATTATTTAGTCTTAAAATCAACAGCCTTGTTGAAGTTTTAAAAAGTAATATTGAAGGTTCATTGTATGTTGATGACTTTTTAATATGTTATAGAGGCAAAAATATGAATAACATAGAAAGACAATTACAGTTATGTCTTGGAAGAATTGAAAAATGGGCCTCGGAAAATGGGTTTAAATTTTCCATTTCAAAAACGGTCGGGATGCATTTTTGTAACAAAAGGAAATTGCATCTTGATCCAGAACTCACTTTGTACGGCAACCCAATTAAAATGGTTGATGAAACCAAATTTCTTGGGTTAATTTTCGATAAAAAGTTAACCTTTCTACCCCATATCAAAATGTTAAAATCGAAATGTTAAAAAGCATTAGATATTTTAAAAGTTGTCGGCAGCACCGACTGGGGTGCTGATCGCAACATTTTACTTAATTTATATAGATCTCTAGTTAGATCTAAACTAGATTATGGCTCTATAGTGTATGGCTCTGCAAGGAAGTCCTACATACAGATTCTCGATGCTGTGCATCATCAGGGTTTGCGTCTCTGTCTTGGCGCATTTAAAACCTCACCAGTTGAGAGTCTGTATGTAGAGGCTGATGAGCACTCACTCTCTAACAGACGTTTGAAGCTTGGACTTCAATATGCTGTCAAACTAAAAGCCTACTCAGATAATCCTGCCTACAGCTGTGTTTTTAATCCAATTTATGAAGATATTTTTGCAAAACATGAAAATAAAATTCCTCCGTTAGGTATACGTTTAAAACCACATTTAGCTTCTTTTGATTTAAAATCTGTTGCTCAAGTTGAAACTTGCAAATGTCCTCCATGGGAACTTCCCAAACCAAAAATGATATTTGATCTCCGTGAACACAATAAAAATAAAACAAATCCTCTTTTAATTCAGCAACACTATGCTGAAATCAAAGCCAATTATTCAGATTTTTCAACTGTCTATACTGATGGATCAAAAGATGGTGACAGAGTTGCATCTGCTGCTGTCTTCAGGGACAGAGTTGCAACTCTCCGTTTGCCATCTGATGCATCGATCTTTACTGCTGAAGCAGAAGCAATAATTTTGGCTTTGAAATTTATTGCTTCTTCAGATAAATCCAAATTTATTATATGTTCTGATTCACTTTCATGCTTACAAGCTATACAAAATACTAAAATTAAAAACCCAACAATTCTCAAAATTTTATATGTAATGAGGAATTTAAAAATTCTTCTTAAAGAAATATTATTTCTATGGGTGCCGAGTCATGTTGGAATCCTTGGAAACACAGCTGTAGACCTTGAGGCAAAGAATGCCCTGGGTGACCCTTTATCTAACTGTGATATACCATATACCGATTTTAAATCTAATATTAGAGAATATGTTTTTAATATATTGAAAAATGAATGGAGTAAAAAAGATGGTAATAAATTACATGAAATTAAACCTAATTTATGTAAACCTTTCAATAATTTTATGTGCAGAAAAGATCAGTGTGTTATTTCTAGATGTCGTATTGGTCATACTAGAATAACACACGAATATCTTTTAAAAAATGAAGTAGAACCACAATGTATACCTTGTAACTGCAAGTATACTATTAAACATGTTTTAATCAATTGTATTGACTTTGCTGATATTCGAAAGAAGCATTTCAATGTCAATAATATGTATGATTTATTTAATAATATTCCATTTACAAATATTGTTTCATTCTTAAAAGAAATTGGAATATATTATAAAATATAAAAATGTTGTTATATTTAAAACGATTTTAATTTTTATCACGTTATCTTAGTGTTGATTTTTATTTGTAAATAATCAATTTGCTTTAGTCTAGAATTTTAGTTTATTGAAAGACCTTTTGTCTGATTTTAAAAATATACCTTAAATTGTTATAATATTCGAATTAACTCTCGCCGCGATATAGCCTTTCTGTGCTAATGCGGCGTAAAGCAAACAACAATCAATCAATCAATCAAAGCCAATTATTCAGATTTTTCAACTGTCTATACTGATGGATCAAAAGATGGTGACAGAGTTGCATCTGCTGCTGTCTTCAGGGACAGAGCTGCAACTCTCCGTTTGCCATCTGATGCATCGATCTTTACTGCTGAAGCAGAAGCAATAATTTTGGCTTTGAAATTTATTGCTTCTTCAGATAAATCCAAATTTATTATATGTTCTGATTCACTTTCATGCTTACAGGCTATACAAAATACTAAAATTAAAAACCCAACAATTCTCAAAATTTTATATGTAATGAGGAATTTAAAAATTCTTCTTAAAGAAATATTATTTCTATGGGTGCCGAGTCATGTTGGAATCCTTGGAAACACAGCTGTAGACCTTGAGGCAAAGAATGCCCTGGGTGACCCTTTATCTAACTGTGATATACCATATACCGATTTTAAATCTAATATTAGAGAATATGTTTTTAATATATTGAAAAATGAATGGAGTAAAAAAGATGGTAATAAATTACATGAAATTAAACCTAATTTATGTAAACCTTTCAATAATTTTATGTGCAGAAAAGATCAGTGTGTTATTTCTAGATGTCGTATTGGTCATACTAGAATAACACACGAATATCTTTTAAAAAATGAAGTAGAACCACAATGTATACCTTGTAACTGCAAGTATACTATTAAACATGTTTTAATCAATTGTATTGACTTTGCTGATATTCGAAAGAAGCATTTCAATGTCAATAATATGTATGATTTATTTAATAATATTCCATTTACAAATATTGTTTCATTCTTAAAAGAAATTGGAATATATTATAAAATATAAAAATGTTGTTATATTTAAAACGATTTTAATTTTTATCACGTTATCTTAGTGTTGATTTTTATTTGTAAATAATCAATTTGCTTTAGTCTAGAATTTTAGTTTATTGAAAGACCTTTTGTCTGATTTTAAAAATATACCTTAAATTGTTATAATATTCGAATTAGCTCTCGCCGCGATATAGCCTTTCTGTGCTAATGCGGCGTAAAGCAAACAACAATCAATCATATAGCACTAGGTCCCAAATATACACAGAAAAAAGTCCCAAAAATTCTAACTTGAGGAAAACTAAAATTTTGCATTTTAAATTTCTTATGGAAATTAACATTGGAAAGGGAGATAAGTCTGTAAAATTGAGTCGTGTTTTGTCAGTTTTTGGTTGATTTTCTTAAAGTTCATGTGAAATATGATACTTTGATGCGGTTATAAGTTTATATTTGACTATATTATATAATCTTCTGCTCTGACATGAAATGTACAAAACCGAAGTGTTATGGGTATTTTTTTTTTTTTTTGCACATTTTTAATATAAGAAATTGCATCTTGATCCAGAACTCACTTTGTACGGAAACCCAGTTAAAATGGTTGATGAAAACAAATTTCTTGGGTTAATTTTCGATAAAAAGTTAACCTTCTACCCCATCTCAAAATGTTAAAAACGAGATGTTTAAAAGCATTAGATATTTTAAAAGTTGTCGGCAGCACTGACTGGGGTGTTGATCGCAACATTTTACTTAATTTATATAGATCTTTAGTTAGATCTAAACTAAATTATGGCTGTATAGTGTATGGCTCTGCAAGGAAGTCCTTGCAGACAGATTCTCGATGCAGATTATCGATGCTGTGCATCACCAGGGTTTGCGTCTCTGTCTTGGCGCCTTCAAAACCTCACCAGTTGAGAGTCTGTATGTAGAGGCTAATGAGCACTCACTCTCTATTCGATTTCCAACTTTCACCATTCGTTTTCAACTTCGATTTTCAACTTTAAAATTTTCAACATCCAACATTCGTGTTCAACATTCAACATTCGTGTTCAATATTCAACATTCGTTTTTAACATTTGGATTTCAACTTTAAACTTTCGTTTTCATCATTCAACATTTGTTTTCAACATTCAACCTTCGATTTTCAACATTCAGCATTCGTTTCAACATTAAACAATCGTTTTCAACATTGAACATTCGTTTTAAACATCTGTTTTTAACATTTAACATTCTTGTTCAACATTCGTTCTAACCATTCAAAATTCGTTTTAAACATTCAACGCTTGTTTTGAACATTCGATTTTCGACATCCATTATTCGTTTTTCACATACACTATTCGTTTTTAATTCAGTTGCAATTCGTTTATCATTAGATAAAACAATTACATTATGTTCTATATATATTCCACCCAATTCAATTATCGATAAAGCTAAACTCAAACACCTCACTGATCAATTACCCTCACCATTTATACTTATGGGCGACTTCAATGCACACAACCCCTTGTGGGGAAGCAAGTCTCATAATATCAAAGGTAAGATCATTGAGGACTTTGTCTCTCAAGAAGGATTATGCATTTTTAATGATGGATCTAATACTTATCTTCATCCTGGAAACGGGTCTTATTCTGCTATTGATATCACTATTTGCGATCCCTCTCTTCTTCTGGATTATTCATGGCGTGTTCATGATGATCTATGTGGAAGTGATCACTTTCCAATAGTACTTGAACATCTTTTTACTTCTGCCCAACAGAGAGTACCACGTTGGAAACTTGACAAGGCGGACTGGTCCTTGTTTGAGAATCTCTGTCAAGCGGAACTTCAGTCAAAGATGTTTGAGACTGCACAAAATCCAATTTTAACTTTTAATACAGTTTTAACGTCAATTGCTGACAGAACTATTCCTAAGACCTCGGCAAATCCGAAACATCCCAGCAAACCATGGTTTGATGATGCTTGTGATCAAGCAATAGGTGACCGTAAAAAATCTGAAAGACGGTTCAATCAACAACCAACGACGGAAAACTTGAGTAATTTCCGTGTTTTTCGCGCTAAGGCACGGCGGACTTGCAGGCAAGCACGACGAACGTCTTGGAAGAAATTTGTCTCGGAGATAACATCTCGCACTCCGATGACAAAAGTATGGAACATGATACAAAAGATAAAAGGTAAAAATTCTAAAGCCACAGTTAAACATTTAAAAATGGCAATGATTTATTAACAATTGAAAAGGATATTGCCAACAAGCTTGGTGAAACTTTTGCGAAATCTTCTTCTTCTAACAACTACAGGGGAGATTTTAAAAGAGTTAAAAAACAAAAAGAAAAAATTAAATTAAACTTTAAATCAAAAAATGGTGAAAATTATAATAAACTCTTTTCTCTTGAAGAACTTAAAACATCTCTGTCAAAAGCCCATGATACAGCTTGTGGGCCTGATAATATTCACTACCAACTGTTAAAACACTTGCCAGATTCCTCGCTGGAAGCTCTTTTGCAGCTTATGAATAACATCTGGGAATCTGGTGATTTACCATCAATCTGGAAGCTTGCAACCGTCGTGCTTATTCCAAAACCAAGTAAAGATCACACGGATCCTATTAATTATCGGCCAATTGCTCTTACCAGTTGTGTCTGTAAAACACTAGAACGGATGGTCAATGATCGCCTTGTTTGGTTCCTGGAATCCAATGGGCTTTTAGCCAATATCCAGTGTGGATTCCGCCAAGGTTGCAGTACTCTTGACCATCTTGTTCGATTCGAATCATTTGTCCGTAATGGTTTTGCGAAAAATGAACATGTAGTGTCGGTCTTTTTCGATCTAGAAAAAGCCTATGATACTGCATGGAAGTATGGTATTTTAAAAGATCTCTTTGATATGGGGTTGAAAGGCAATATGCCAAATTTTATTTCGAATTTTCTATCTAACAGACAATTTGATGTTAGAGTAAATTCAACCATGTCTGATCTGTATGATCAAGAGATGGGTGTCCCTCAGGGCAGTATTTTATCTGTTACATTATTTAGTCTTAAAATCAACAGCCTTGTTGAAGTTTTAAAAAGTAATATTGAAGGTTCATTGTATGTTGATGACTTTTTAATATGTTATAGAGGCAAAAATATGAATAACATAGAAAGACAATAACAGTTATGTCTTGGACGAATTGAAAAATGGGCCTCGGAAAATGGGTTTAAATTTTCCACTTCAAAAACGGTCGGGATGCATTTTTGTAACAAAAGGAAATTGCATCTTGATCCAGAACTCACTTTGTACGGCAACCCAATTAAAATGGTTGATGAAACCAAATTTCTTGGGTTAATTTTCGATAAAAAGTTAACCTTTCTACCCCATATCAAAATGTTAAAATCGAAATGTTTAAAAGCATTAGATATTTTAAAAGTTGTCGGCAGCACCGACTGGGGTGCTGATCGCAACATTTTACTTAATTTATATAGATCTCTAGTTAGATCTAAACTAGATTATGGCTCTATAGTGTATGGCTCTGCAAGGAAGTCCTACATACAGATTCTCGATGCTGTGCATCATCAGGGTTTGCGTCTCTGTCTTGGCGCATTTAAAACCTCACCAGTTGAGAGTCTGTATGTAGAGGCTGATGAGCACTCACTCTCTAACAGACGTTTGAAGCTTGGACTTCAATATGCTGTCAAACTAAAAGCCTACTCAGATAATCCTGCCTACAGCTGTGTTTTTAATCCAATTTATGAAGATATTTTTGCAAAACATGAAAATAAAATTCGTCCGTTAGGTTTACGTCTAAAATCACATTTAGCTTCTTTTGATTTAAAATCTGTTGCTCAAGTTGAAACTTGCAAATGTCCTCCATGGGAACTTCCCAAACCAAAAATGATATTTGATCTCCGTGAACACAATAAAAATAAAACAAATCCTCTTTTAATTCAGCAACACTATGCTGAAATCTAAGCCAATTATTCAGATTTTTCAACTGTCTATACTGATGGATCAAAAGATGGTGACAGAGTTGCATCTGCTGCTGTCTTCAGGGACAGAGCTGCAACTCTCCGTTTGCCATCTGATGCATCGATCTTTACTGCTGAAGCAGAAGCAATAATTTTGGCTTTGAAATTTATTGCTTCTTCAGATAAATCCAAATTTATTATATGTTCTGATTCACTTTCATGCTTTCTAGCTATACAAAATACTAAAATTAAAAACCCAACAATTCTCAAAATTTTATATGTAATGAGGAATTTAAAAATTCTTCTTAAAGAAATATTATTTCTATGGGTGCCGAGTCATGTTGGAATCCTTGGAAACACAGCTGTAGACCTTGAGGCAAAGAATGCCCTGGGTGACCCTTTATCTAACTGTGATATACCATATACCGATTTTAAATCTGATCTTAGAGAATATGTTTTTAATTTATTGAAAAATGAATGGAGTAAAAAAGATGGTAATAAATTACATGAAATTAAACCTAATTTATGTAAACCTTTCAATAATTTTATTTGCAGAAAAGATCAGTGTGTTATTTCTAGATGTCGTATTGGTCATACTAGAATAACACACGAATATCTTTTAAAAAATGAAGTAGAACCACAATGTATACCTTGTAACTGCAAGTATACTATTAAACATGTTTTAATCAATTGTATTGACTTTGCTGATATTCGGAAGAAGCATTTCAATGTCAATAATATGTATGATTTATTTAATAATATTCCATTTACAAATATTGTTTCATTCTTAAAAGAAATTGGAATATATTTTAAAATATAAAAATGTTGTTATATTTAAAACGATTTTAATTTTTATCACGTTATCTTAGTGTTGATTTTTATTTGTAAATAATCAATTTGCTTTAGTCTAGAATTTTAGTTTATTGAAAGACCTTTTGTCTGATTTTAAAAATATACCTTAAATTGTTATAATATTCGAATTAGCTCTCGCCGCGATATAGCCTTTCTGTGCTAATGCGGCGTAAAGCAAACAACAATCAATCAATCGTTGTCACCTTTCGTTTCAACATTCGTTTTCAACAGTCGATTTATAACTTTCAACATTCGTTTTAATCATTCATCATTCGTTTTCAACATTTAACACTCGTTTTGAATATTCGATTTTCGACTTTCAACATTTCGTTTCCAACATTTAACATTCGTTTTCATTTTTCTAATTCGTTTTCAACATTTGGCTTTCAACTTTAACATTCGTTTTCAATATTCTAATACGTTTTCAACATTTGGCTCTCAACTTTAACATTCGTTTTCAGCATTCGACATTTGCTCGTTTTGAACATTCAACATTTGCTCGTTTTCAACTTTCAACATTTGCTCGTTTTCAAAATTCAACATTCGTTTTCAACATTCAAGATTTATTTTTTTCACATTCGTTCTACACATTTTATGTCAACTTTTAACATTCTTTTTCAACATTCGACATTCGTTTTTTTCAATTTTCAACACTGTTTTTCAACTTTCAACGCTTTTTTATCATTTTCATTACTACTTTCAACATTCAACATTCGTTTTCTACTTTCGTTTTCAACATTCAACATTCGTTTTTAACAGTCGATTTTCAACTTTCATCATTCGTTTTCATTATTCAACATTTAACGCTCGTTTTGAACATTCGATTTTCGACTTTCAACATTCGCTTTCAAAAATTCAACATTCGTTTTCAACATTCAACATTCGGTTTTTTTTCACATTTGTTCTCAATATTTTATTTCAACTTTTAACATTCGTTTTCAACATTCGACATTCGTTTTACAACTTTCAACACTATTTTTCAACTTTCAACACCTTTTTTTGTTTTCAACACTACTTTCAACATTCAACATTCGTTTACAACATTCAACATACGTTTTCAACATTCAACATCCGATTTTTAACTTTCAACTTTCAACATTCGTTATCAACAAGAAACATTCGTTTTCAACCTGTAATTTTGGTTTTCAACATCCGATTTTCAACTTTTAACACTATTTTTTTCGTTTTCAACATTCAACATTCGTTTTCAACATTTAACGTTTGTGTTTAACATACAACCTTCGAGTTTCAACTTTCATCATTCGTTTTCGACATTCAACATTCGTTTCAATATTCAAAATTCGTTTTTAACATTTGGATTTCAACTTTCATCTTTTGTTTTCAACATTCAACTTTTGTTTTCAACATCCACCATTCCTTCTTAACATTCAACCTTCGATTTTCAACTTTCAACATTCGTTTAAACATTCAGAAATCGTTTATAACATTGAACATTCGTATTCAACATCTGTTTTTAACATTTAACATTCGTGTTCAACATTCGATTTTCAACTTTCAACATTCGTTCTCAACATTCAACATTCAACGCTTGTTTTGAACATTCGATTTTCGACTTTCAACATTTGTTTTCGACATTTAACATTCGTTTTCAATATTCTAATTCGTTTTCAACATTTCGATTTCTTTTTTAAACTTTCGTTTTCAACTTTCAACATTTGTTTTCAACATTCCTTCTTAACATTCAATCTTCGATTTTCAACTTTCAACATCTGTTTTTAACATTTAACATTCGTGTTCAACATTCGATTTTCAACTTTCAACATTGGTTCTTAACATTTAACATTCGTTTTCAACATTCGATTTTCGACATTTAACATTCGTTCTCAACATTCAACATTCAACGCTTGTTTTGAACATTCGATTTTCGACTTTCAACATTTGTTTTCCACATTTAACATTCGTTTTCAATATTCTAATTCGTTTTCAACATTTCGATTTCTTTTTTAAACTTTTGTTTTCAACTTTCAACATTTGTTTCAACATTCCTTCTTAACATTCAATCTTCGATTTATAACATTCAACATTCGTTTTAATTATTCATCATTCGTTTTCAACATGTAACATTCGTTTTGAATATTCGATTTTCGACTTTCAACATTTCGTTTGCAACATTTAACATTCGTTTTCATTATTCTAATTCGTTTTCAACATTTGGCTATCAACTTTAACATTCGTTTTCAATATTCTAATTCGTTTTCAATATTTGGCTCTCAACTTTAACATTCGTTTTCAACATTCGAAATTTGTTCGTTTTAAACATTCAACATTTGCTCGTTTTCAAAATTCAACATTCGTTTTCAACAATCAAGATTTGTTTTTTTCACATTCGTTCTCATCATTTTATTTTAACTTTTAACATTCTTTTTCAACATTCGACATTCGTTTTTTTCAATTTTCAACACTGTTTTTCAACTTTCAACGTTTTTTTTTTTTTATTTTCATTACTACTTTCAACATTCAACATTCAACATTCGTTTTTAACAGTCGATTTTCAACTTTCATCATTCGTTTTCATTATTCAATATTCGTTTTCAACATTTAACGCTCGTTTTGAACATTCAATTTTCAACTTTCAACATTGGTTCTCAACATTCAACATTCGTTTTCAACATTCGATTTTCGACATTTAACATTCGGTTTCAACATTTAACATTCGTTTTTAATATTCTAATTTGTTTTCAACATTTTTTTATCAACTTTAAACATTCGTTTTCAACATTTAACATTTGCTCGTTTTCAAAATTCAATATTCGTTTTCAACATTCAACGTTCGTTTTTTTCACATTTGTGCTCAACATTTTATTTCAACTTTTAACATTCGTTTTCAACATTCGACATTCGTTTTTCAACTTTCAACACTATTTTTCAACTTTCAACACTTTTTTTTTTATTTTTCAATACTACTTTCAACATTCAACTTTCGTTTCCAACATTCAACATTCATTTTCAACATTGCCAAACATATAGTGAAAATTGGGGCTTCAGATTCTCATCAGCAAAAAGCGAAGTACTGAAATTTTGTTCTTTAAAATGTGCTACCATCAGTCAACCATTAAAACTTTACGGAGCGGACATTCCAGTAGTAATATCAACCAAAAATGTTGGAATTATATCGAATGCCGAATTTAAGAGCATGTCCAGAACTTTAAATGCATGCCGAATTTTGCGTGCAACTGAGTTATCTGTAATAAAATCCGGAATACACCCATCCTTCTTTAATCCATTAACGTGCTCCAAAATAGTATTTCAGATGTGTTATCCAAAGGCAATGTTTGCTTCTGAGCTTTGGTATGGTCTTTTAAATACTGAATTAACAATGTTGGAACGTTCTCAAAAATATATATGTTAAAGAATTCAATGGCTTCCTGCAAGAACACGATCCGACAAGTGCACAAGCCTACTCGGTTGACTTCCTGTGGAGTGCTATATTTACAAGTGTAAGTTACAATTTTTTGGAAGATTATGTAGGATGGACAATTACTTGTTACCAAAACGTATACTATTACTACGACTTTTAGAATTTAGAAACAAATGTTCCAAAAAGCAAGATGGTTTTGTACCAGATTTATTCAGAATAGCCGTTAAATATGATTTGATCAATTTTGTTAAAGATTTCATGAAATCAGGCATCTTCCATAGTAGGGCGGTATGGAACAGACATATTTCCACTTCCATAGCGAACTTTGAAAACAACAGATAGCAACAAAGAATATAAGTTGACAGTGACTTTGACATTTATTTGTACAATTCACAAACACATTGTACCACACAGAGCTTGGGTTATTGCTAAAAATAATCCTAATTTCAGAGAAGGAGCTAAATATATTGTTGACCTATGTTCCGTCATCCGAACAGAAGAGTCGCCTCTCTTATGTGACAAATGTGGACAGTTTTTTCTATAACGTTATTGAAAATATCATGCGTATGTGCGATCGTCTATTAAACTTAAGAGCAAAGCTTTGAGAGGATTTAATTAAGTATTAATCCGATTGTGTTCATTGTGTATCTAGACAATGTAACGTCATCCACATTCACAACAACACTTTTGTCATGTAATACGGAATACGATTTGGATAATGATAACAGTATTCATTTCTCAAAAATTTGTATTACACATGTTCATCGAATGTGCAGTGTTTTTCATAACAGTTAACTTACCTTCGGAAATATTATCATTTGCTTTAGAGTGACATTCAACAGATTCAATCACTCTAATTAATATGTGACATTGAAATCATTCAATCACTCTAATGTCCTGATCAATATGTAAATATTATTATTGTACAAAACCTGTTTTATACTTGCAAAATCTTCGATAAGAAGGAAATAAAGTTGATATATATACAACATTCGGGTTTCAACTTTTAGCATTCGTTTTCAACATTAGATTTACGACTTTAAAAATTCGTTTTCGACATTCAACATTCGTTTTAAAATTTTCAACATCCAACATTCGTTTTAAAATTTTCAACATCCAACATTCCTTTTTAACATTCAACATTCGCTTTCAATATTCAACCTTCGATTTTAACATTTGGATTTCAACTTTAAACTTTCGTTTTCATCATTCAACATTTGAATTTCAACTTTCAACATTCGTTTCAACATTCAACAATCGTTTTTAACATTGAACATTCATTTTCAACATCTGTTTTTAACATTTAACATTCGTGTTTAATATTTGACATTCGTTTTTCATCTTTCAACACTTTTTTTCAGTTTTCAACACTTTTTTTTTAAATTTTCAACAATAATTTCAACTTTTAACATTCGTTCTCAACATTCAACGCTTGTTTTGAACATTAGATTTTCGACATTCAATATTTGTTTTCCACATAAAATAATTGATTTTCAACATTCAACATTCAACATTCGTTTTCAACAGTCGATTTATAACTTTCAACATTCGTTTTCATCTTTCACCATTTGTTTTCAACATTTAACTCTCGTTTTGAACATTCGATTTTCAACTTTCAACATTCGTTTTCAACATTCAACATTCGTTTTCAACATTTAACATTCGTTTTTAGTATTCTAATTTGTTTTCAACATTTGGATATCAATTTTAACATTCAAGATTTTCTTTTTTATTAAATTCGTTCTAAACATTTTATTTCAACTTTTAACATTCGTTTTAACATTCGACATTCGTTTTTCAACTTTCAACACTATTTTTCAACTTCCAATACTTTTTTTTAAATTTTCAACACTTCTTTTAACATTCAACATTCGTTTTCAACATTCAACAGTCGTTTTCGTTTTCAGCATCCGATTTTCAACATTTAACACTATTTTTTCGTTTTCAACATTCAACATTCGTTTTCAACATTCAACATTCGTTTTTAACATTCAACATTTGTTATTCAACTTTCACAATTCGATTCCGAAAATAAACATTCGTTTTCAATATTCAATATTCGTTTTCAACATTCGGATATCAATTTTCTGCAATCGATTTGCAACATTCAACATTCGATTTTCAATTTTCAACACTCGTTTTTGACATTCAACATTCGTTTTCAACATTCAACATTAAATATCCAACTTTCACCATTCCTTTTCAACTTTAAAAATTCGTTTTAAACTTTCAACATTCAACATTCAAAATTCGTTTTCAACATTTAACATTCGTTTTTAGTATTCAAAATTTATTTTTAACATTTGGATTTCAACTTTCTACTCCCGTTTTCAGCATTTAACTTTCGTTTTCAACATCCGATGTTTAACTTTCAACACGTTTTTTTCGTTTTCAACATTCAATATTTGTCTTTAACATTCAACATTCGAGTTTCAACATTCACCATTCGTTTTCAACATTCATCATTCGTTTTTGATATTCAACATTCGTTTTTAACATTTGGATTTCAACATTCAACTTTCGTTTTCAACCTTCAACTTTTGTTTTAAATATTCTATTTTCAACCTTCAACACTGTTTTCAACTTTAAACTTTCGTTTTCTTTTTTTTTTTTAACACTCTAATTGATTCTTTATTGCACATATTGCTGTTTAACAATTAAACTTGGTATACAGCATTTCAACAAATTTCCCTATTTGATTACCACTGAATACCCAGGGAGAATATTCAGAAAAATTAACTAATAAAATACATTTGTTTAATTATCTGAATACATTAAACTATTATTATAGTTATACCAAATAGTCTTTGCTACTTCACAAAAAATATTTTCGGATATATAAACTTTCGTTTTCAACAATCAACATTCGTTTTCAACATTCGATTTTCAACAATCAACATTCGTTTACAACACCCGATTTTTAACTTTAAAAATTCGTTTTCGACATTTAACATTCGTTTTCAACATTAACATAATAACTTTCATTATTTGTTTTCAACATTCAACATATGTTTTCAACTTTCGAATTTCAACTGTCAACTTTCGTTTTCAACATTCAGCATTCGTTTTCAACATTAGGCATTTGTTTTTAACAATCAACATTCGAGTTTTAACTTTCAACATTAGTTCTGAACATTTTATTTCGTTTTTTAACATTTGTTTTCAAAACTCGACATTCGTTTTTTTTTATTTTCAACACTATTTTTCAACTTTCAACACTTTTTTCTTAATTTTCAACACTACTTTCAACATCCAACATTCGTTTTTCAACATTCAACATTCGATTTTTCACTTTCAACTTTCAACATTCATTTTCAACTACCATTTTCAACATCGGATATTTAACTTTCAACACTACTATTCGGTTATCAATATTCAACATTCGTTTTCATCATTCAACATTTGTTTTCAACATTCAACCTTCGATTTTCAACTTTTCACTTTCGAAATGTTGACAGTCGAAAATCAAATTTTCAAAACGAGCGTTGAATGTTAAGAACAAAAGTTGGAAGTTAAAAATGAATGTTGAATGTTGAAAATCGAACGCAGAAAGTTGATATCTGAATGTTGAAAACGAACATTATATGTTGAAAACGAATGTTGAATGTTGAGAACGAATGTTGAAAGCTGAAAATAGAAAATATAAAACGAATGTTAAATGCTAAAACAAAAGTTGAAAACGAATGTTGGATGTTGAAAACGAATGTTGCATGTCGAAAATGGATGTTGAAAAATAAAATTCGAATGTAGAAAACGAATGTTGTATGTTGAAAAAAAATCATTAGAGTTTTTATCCTAATGTTGAAAACCAATGTTGAAAACGAATGTTGAATGTTAAAAGATGAAAATGATTGGTTGAAAAAAAAATGTTGAATGTTTAAAATCAATGCTTAATGTCGAAGTTTTGGAAGCTAAAAAAATAGTGTTGAAAGTAGAAAAATAGTGTTGAATGTTAATATCGGATGTTGAAAACGAAAGTTGAATGTTGTAAACGAATGTTAAATGTTGAAAACGAATGTTGAGTAGTGAAAACGAATGTTGAAAGTTGAAAAACGAATATTGAATGTTGAATGTTGAAAACGAATGTTGGATGGTGAATACGAATGTATGATGTTGAAAACGACTGTTGAATGTTGAAAACAAATGTTGAATGTTTAAAGATGAAAATTGAATGTTGAAAAAATGATGAATGTTGAAAACGAATGTTGAAGGTTGAAAAAACGAAGAAAATTGAAAAACGAATGTTGAATGGTGAAAACGAAAGTTGAAAGTTGAAAAACGAATATTGAATGTTGAAAACGGATGTTGAACGTTGAAAACAAATGTTGAATGCTGAATACAAATGATAATGTTTAAAACGAATGTTGAATGTTGAAAACAAATGTTGAGTGTTTAAAGATGAACATCGAATGTTGAAAAAAATGTTGAAAGTTGAAAACGATTGTTGAATGTAGAAACAAATGTTGAAAGATGAAAATCGATTGTTGAAAAAATGTAGAATGTTGAAAACGATTGTTGAATATTGAAAGGAATGTTGCAAGTTGAAAATCGATTGTTGAATGTAGAAAAAAACAAAATGAATGTTGAATGTTGAAAAAAAAAGTTGAATGTTAAAATCGAATGTTGAATGTTTAAAACAAATTTTGCAAGTTGACAATGTATTGTTGAATGTAGAAAAAAAAGTAATGAATGTTGAATGTTGAAAAAAAAGTTGAATGTTAAAAACGAATAATGAATGTTTATAACGAATGTTGAAGGTTGAATGTTGAAAACGAATGTTCAATGTTGATAACGAAAGTAGAAAAATAGTGTTGAAAGTTGAAAAATAGTGTTGAATGTTAATATCGGATGTTGAAAACGAGAGTTGAATATTCCAAACGAAACTTGAATGCTGTAAACGAATTTTGAATGCTGATAACGAATGTTGAAAGTTGAAAAACAAATGTTGAATTGTGAAAACGAATGTTGAAAGTTGAAAAAACGAAGAAAATTGAAAAACGAATGTTGAATGGTGAAAACGAAAGTTGAAAGTTGAAAAACGAATATTGAATGTTGAAAACGGATGTTGAACGTTGAAAACAAATGTTGAATGCTGAATACAAATGATAATGTTTAAAACGAATGTTGAATGTTGAAAACAAATGTTGAGTGTTTAAAGATGAAAATCGAATGTTGAAAAAAATGTTGAAAGTTGAAAACGATTGTTGAATGTAGAAACAAATGTTGAAAGATGAAAATCGATTGTTGAAAAAATGTAGAATGTTGAAAACGAATGTTGAATGTTAAAAATCAAATCTTGAAAGTTGATATCCGAATATTGAAAACAAATATTGAATGGTGAAAACGAATGTTGAATGTTAAGAACGAATGTTAAAGTTGAAAATCAAACGTTGAAAACGAATGTTAAATGTTAAAAACGAATGTTGAAAATGAATTTTGGATTTCGAAAACGGTTGTTAAAAGTTGAAAACAAATCTTAAAAGTTTTTATCCTAATGTTGAATACAAATATTGAATAAATTCGAATGTTGAATGTTGAAAACAACAGTTGAATGCTGTGAAAGAATGGTGAATGCTTAAAGATGAAAATCGAATGTTGAAAACGAATGCTTAATGTCAAAAACAAGTGTTGGAAAATGAAAAATAGTGTTGAAAGTTAAAAAAAATAGTGTTGAAACTTGACATATAGTATTAAATGCTAATATCGGATGTAAAAAACGAAAGTTGAATGTTGAAAACGAATGTTGAATGTTGAAAACGAATGTTAAAAGTTGAAACAAATGTTGAAAGATGAAAATCGATTGTTGAAAAAATGTAGAATGTTGAAAACGATTGTTGAATATTGAAACGAATGTTGCAAGTTGAAAATCGATTGTTGAATGTAGAAAAAAACAAAATGAATGTTGAATGTTGAAAAAAAAAAGTTGAATGTTAAAATCGAATGCTGAATGTTTAAAACGAATTTTGCAAGTTGACAATGTATTGTTGAATGTAGAAAAAAAGTAATGAATGTTGAATGTTGAAAAAAAAGTTGAATGTTAAAAACGAATAATGAATGTTTTAACGAATGTTGAAGGTTGAATGTTGAAAACGAATCTTCAATGTTGATAATGAAAGTAGAAAAATAGTGTTGAAAGTTGAAAAATAGTGTTGAATGTTAATATCGGATGTTGAAAACGAGATTTGAATCTTGCAAACGAAACTTGAATGCTGTAAACGAATTTTTAAATGCTGATAACGAATGTTGAAAGTTGAAAAACAAATGTTGAATTGTGAAAACGAATGTTAAAAGTTGAAAAAACGAAGAAAATTGAAAAACAAATGTTGAATGGTGAAAACGAAAGTTGAAAGTTGAAAAACGAATATTGAATGTTGAAAACGGATGTTGAACGTTGAAAACAAATGTTGAATGCTGAATACAAATGATAATGTTTAAAACGAATGTTGAATGTTGAAAACAAATGTTGAGTGTTTAAAGATGAAAATCGAATGTTGAAAAAAATGTTGAAAGTTGAAAACGATTGTTAAATGTAGAAACAAATGTTGAAAGATGAAAATCGATTGTGGAAAAAAATGTAGAATGCTGAAAACGAATGTTGAATGTTAAAAATCAAATCTTGAAAGTTGATATCCGAATGTTGAAAACAAATATTGAATGGTGAAAACGAATGTTGAATGTTAAGAACGAATGTTAAAGTTGAAAATCAAAAGTTGAAAACGAATGTTGAAAATAAATTTTGGATTTCGAAAACGGTTGTTAAAAGTTGAAAACAAATCTTAAAAGTTTTTATCCTAATGTTGAATACAAATATTGAATAAATTCGAATGTTGAATGTTGAAAACAACAGTTGAATGCTGTGAACGAATGGTGAATGCTTAAAGATGAAAATCGAATGTTGAAAACGAATGTTTAATGTCAAAAACAAGTGTTGGAAGTTGAAAAATAGTGTTGAAAGTTGAAAAATAGTATTGAATGCTAATATCGGATGTAAAAAACGAAAGTTGAATGTTGAAAACGAATGTTGAATGTTGAAAACGAATGTTGAAAGTTGAAACAAATGTTGAAAGATGAAAATCGATTGTTGAAAAAATGTAGAATGTTGAAAACGATTGTTGAATATTGAAACGAATGTTGCAAGTTGAAAATCGATTGTTGAATGTAGAAAAAAACAAAATGAATGTTGAATGTTGAAAAAAAAAAGTTGAATGTTAAAATCGAATGTTGACTGTTTAAAACGAATTTTGCAAGTTGACAATGTATTGTTGAATGTAGAAAAAAAGTAATAAAGGTTGAATGTTGAAAACGAATGTTCAATGTTGATAACGAAAGTAGAAAAATAGTGTTGAAAGTTGAAAAATAGTGTTGAATGTTAATATCGGATGTTGAAAACGAGAGTTGAATGTTGCAAACGAAACTTGAATGCTGTAAACGAATTTTGAATGCTGATAACGAATGTTGAAAGTTGAAAAACAAATGTTGAATTGTGAAAACGAATGTTAAAAGTTGAAAAAACGAAGAAAATTGAAAAACAAATGTTGAATGGTGAAAACGAAAGTTGAAAGTTGAAAAACGAATATTGAATGTTGAAAACGGATGTTGAACGTTGAAAACAAATGTTGAATGCTGAATACAAATGATAATGTTTAAAACGAATGTTGAATGTTGAAAACAAATGTTGAGTGTTTAAAGATGAAAATCGAATGTTGAAAAAAATGTTGAAAGTTGAAAACGATTGTTGAATGTAGAAACAAATGTTGAAAGATGAAAATCGATTGTTGAAAAAATGTAGAATGTTGAAAACGAATGTTGAATGTTAAAAATCAAATCTTGAAAGTTGATATCCGAATGCTGAAAACAAATATTGAATGGTGAAAACGAATGTTGAATGTTAAGAACGAATGTTAAAGTTGAAAATCAAACGTTGAAAACGAATGTTAAATGTTAAAAACGAATGTTGAAAATGAATTTTGGATTTCGAAAACGAATGTTTAATGTCAAAAACAAGTGTTGGAAGTTGAAAAATAGTGTTGAAAGTCAAAAAAATAGTGTTGAAAGTTGAAAAATAGTGTTGAAAGTTGAAAAATAGTATTGAATGCTAATATCGGATGTAAAAAACGAAAGTTGAATGTTGAAAACGAATGTTGAATGTTGAAAACGAATGTTGAATGTTGAAAACGAATGTTGAAAGTTGAAACAAATGTTGAAAGATGAAAATCGATTGTTGAAAAAATGTAGAATGTTGAAAACGATTGTTGAATATTGAAACGAATGTTGTAAGTTGAAAATCGATTGTTGAATGTAGAAAAAAACAAAATGAATGTTGAATGTTGAAAAAAAAAAGTTGAATGTTAAAATCGAATGTTGAATGCTGAAAACGAATGTTGAATACTTAAAACGAATGTTAGATGTCGAAAATGGATGTTGAAAGTTGAAAACGAATGATTAATGTTGAAAACGAATGTTGGATGTCGAAAATAGATGTTGAAAGTTGAAATTCGAATGTAGAAAACGAATGTTGATGGTTGAAAAAGAATGTTGAATGTCAAAAAAGAATGTTTAAAGTTGAAATTCGAATGTAAAAAACGAAAGTTGAAAGTTGAAAAACGAATGTTGAATGTTGAAAACGAATGTTGAAAGCTGAAAACGAATGTTGAATACTGAAAACGAATGTTGGATGTCGAAAATGGATGTTCAAAGTTGATAAGGAATGTTAAATGTTGAAAACGAATGTTGGATATCGAAAATGGATGTTGAAAGTTGAAATTAGAATGTAGAAAACGAATGTTGATGGTTGAAAAAGAATGTTGAATGTCAAAAATGGATGTTTAAAGTTGAAATTCGAATAAAGAAAACGAATGTTGAATGTTAAAATCATGAAAGTTTTATCCTAATGTGGATAAAAAAGGTTGAAAACGACAGTTGGATGTTATAAAAGAATGGTGAATGCTTAAAGATGACAATCGAATGTTGAAAACAAATGTTTAATGTCAAAAACAAGTGTTGGAAGTTGAAAACAAGTGTTCGAAGTTGACAAACAGTGTTGTGAGTTGAAAATAGTGTAGGAAGTTGAAAAATATTATTAAATGCTAATATCGGATGTTCAAAACGAAAGTCCATTGTTGAAACCGAACGTTGAATGTTGAAAACGAGTACTCACAGTTGAAAAACGACTTGAATGTTGAAAACGAATGTTGAATGTTGAAAACGAATGTTGAAAGTTGTAAATCTGATGTTAAAAGTTGAAAATCGAAAATCGAATGCTAAAAGTTGAAAAACGACTGTTGAATGGTGAAAAGGAATGTTGAAAGTTGAAACACGAATGTTGAATGTTGAAAACGAATGTTGAATGTTGAAAACGAATGTTGAAAGTTGTAAATCTGATGTTAAAAGTTGAAAATCGACAATCGAATGCTAAAAGTTGAAAAACGACTGTTGAATGGTGAAAACGAATGTTGAAAGTTGAAACACGAATGTTGAATGTTGAAAACGAATGTTGAATGTTGAAAACGAATGTTGAAAGTTGTAAACCTAATGTTAAAAGTTGAAAAACGAATATTTGAATGTTGAAAACGAATGTTGAAAGTTAAAAATCGAATGTTGAAAACAATGGTTGAATATTGAAGACGAATGTTGAATGCTGAAAACGAATGTAGAATGTTGAAAACGCATACTGAATGTTTAAAACGAATGTTGAATGTTGAGAGACAAAAATTAATTGTAAAAAAAATGTTGAATATTGGAAACGAATGTTTAATGTCGAAAACAAGTGTTGGAAGTTGAAAAATAGTGTTGAAAGTTAAAAAATAGTGTTAAATGTTTATAGCGGATATGGAAACGATGATTGAATTTTGAAAACGAATATTAAATGTTGAAAACGAATGTTGAATTTTAAAGACGAATGTTAAAAGTTGAAAAACGAATGTTGAATGGTGAAAACGAATGTAGAAAGTTGAAAAATTCGTTTTCAACATCTGATTTTTAATTTTCAACACGTTTTTCGTTTTTAAAGTTTGGATTTTAACATTCAACTTTCGTTTTCAACCTTCAACTTTTGTTCTAAATATTCTATTTTCAACCTTCAACACTGTTTTCAACTTTAAACTTTCGTTTTCGACAATCAACATTCGTTTTCAACATTCGATTTTCAACAATCAACATTCGTTTTCAACATTCGATTTTCAACTTTAAATATTCGTTTTCGACATTCAACATTCGTTTTCGACATTCAACATTCGTTTTCAGCATTCAACATTCGATTTTTCACTTTCAACTTTCAACATTCGTTTTCAACCTCCGTTTTCAACATCGAATTTATAACTTTCAACACTATTATTCGGTTATCAATATTCAACATTCGTTTTCAACATTCAACATCTATTTCAGCATTCAACTTTCGATTTTCAACTTTCCACTTTCGAAATGTTGAAAAAAGCGTTAAATGTTAAAAACGAAAGTTGAAAGTTAAAAACGAATGTTGAATGTTGAAAATCGAATGCAGAAAGTTGATATCCGAATGTTGAAAACGAACATTATATGTTGAAAACGAATGTTGAATGTTGAGAACGAATGTTGAAAGTTGAAAATCGAAAATTTAAAACGAATGCTAAAACAAAAGTTGAAAACGAATGTAAGATGTTGAAAACGAATGTTGGATGTCGAATATGGATGTTGAAAAATAAAATTCGAATATAGAAAACGAATGTTGAATATTGAAAAAAAATCATGAGAGTTTTTATCCTAATGTTGAAAACAAATGTTATAAACGACAGTTGAATGTTCAAAAGGAATGTTGAATGTTAAAAGATGAAAATGATTGGTTGAAAAAAAAAATGTTGAATGTTTTAAATCAATGTTTAATGTCGAAGTGTTGGAAGCTAAACACATAGTGTTGAAAGTCGAAAAATAGTGTTGAATGTTAATATCGGATGTTGATTACGAAAGTTGAATGTTGTAAACGAATGTTAAATGTTGAAAACGAATGTTGAGTAGTGAAAACGAATGTTGAAAGTTGAAAAACGAATATTGAATGTTGAATGTTGAAAACGAATATTGAATGTTGAATGTTGAAAACGAATATTGAATTGTGAATACGAATATATAATGTTGAAAACGAATGTTGAATGTTGAAAACAAATGTTAAATGTTTAAAGATGAAAATTAAATGTTGAAAAAATGTTGAATATTGAAAACGATTGTTGAATATTGAAACGAATGTTGCAAGTTGAAAATCGAATGTTGAATGTAGAAAAAACCAAAATGAATGTTGAATGTTGAAAACGAATGTTGAATGTTTAGAACGAATTTTGCAAGTTGAAAATGTATTGTTGAATTAAAAAAAAAAAGTAATGAATGTTGAATGTTGAAAAAAAAGTTGAATGTTGAAAACGAATATTGAATGTTTAAAACGTATGTTGAAGTTTGAATGTTGAAAACGAATGTTCAATGTTGAAAACGAAAGTAGAAAAATAGTGTTGAAAGTTGAAAAATAGTGTTGAATGTTAATATCGGATGTTGAAAACGGGAGTTGAATGTTGAAAACGAAACTTGAATGCTGTAAACGAATTTTGAATGCTGATAACGAATGTTTAAAGTTGAAAAACGAATGTTTGAATGTTGAAAACGGATGTTGAATGTTGAAAACAAATGTTGAAAGCTAAATACAAATGATAATGTTGAAAACGAATGTTGAATGTTGAAAACAAATGTTGAATGTTTAAAGATGAAAATCGAATGTTGAAACAAAAATGTTGAAAGTTGAAAACGATTGTTCAATGTAGAAACAAATGTTGAAAGTTGAAAACGATTGTTGAATGTAGAAACAAATGTTGAAACATGAAAATCGATTGTTGAAAAAGTGTAGAATGTTGAAAACGAATGTTGAAAGTTAAAATTCAAATGTTGAATACAAATGATGAAAGTTGATAGTTGAAAACGAATGTTGAATGTTAAGAACGAATGTTAAAGTTGAAAATCAAACGTTGAAACCAAATGTTAAATGTTAAAAACGAATGTTGAAAATGAATTTTGGATTTCGAAAACGGTTGTTAAAAGTTGAAAACAAATCTTAAAAGTTTTTATCCTAATTTTTAATACAAAAATTGAATAAATTCGAATGTTGAATGTTGAAAACAACAGTTGAATGCTGTGAACGAATAATGAATGTTTAAAACGTATGTTGAAGGTTGAATGTTGAAAACGAATGTTCAATGTTGAAAATGAAAGTAGAAAAATAGTGTTGAAAGTTGAAAAATAGTGTTGAATGTTAATATCGGATGTTGAAAACAGGAGTTGAATGTTGAAAACGAAACTTGAATGCTGTAAACGAATTTTGAATGCTGATAACGAATGTAAAAAGTTAAAAAACGAATATTGAATGTTGAAAACGGATGTTGAATGTTGAAAACAAATGTTGAAAGCTAAATACAAATGATAATGTTGAAAACGAATGTTGAATGTTGAAAACAAATGTTGAATGTTTAAAGATGAAAATCTAATGTTGAAAAAAAATGTTGAAAGTTGAAAACGATTGTTCAATGTAGAAACAAATGTTGAAAGTTGAAAACGATTGTTGTATGAATAAACAAATGTTGAAAGATGAAAATCGATTGTTGAAAAAGTGTAGAATGTTGAAAACGAATGTTGAAAGTTAAAATTCAAATGTTGAATGTTGAATACAAATGATGAAAGTTGATAGTTGAAAACGAATGTTGAATGTTAAAAATCAAATCTTGAAAGTTGATATCCGAATGTTGAAAACAACTATTGAATGGTGAAAAAACGAATGTTGAATGTTAAGAACGAATGTTAAAGTTGAAAATCGAACGTTGAAACCAAATGTTAAATGTTAAAAACGAATGTTGAAAATGAATTTTGGATTTCGAAAACGGTTGTTGAAAGTGGAAAACAAATCTTGAAAGTTTTTATCCTAAGGTTAAATACAAATATTCGAACATTCGTTTTCAACATTCAACTTTTTTTTCAACATTCAACATTCATTACTTTTTTTTTTTAATTCAACAATACATTTTCAACTTGCAAAATTCGTTTTAAACATTCAACATTCGTTTTCAACATTCAACTTTTTTTTCAACATTCAACATTCATTTTGGTTTTTTCTACATTCAACAATCGATTTTCAACTTGCTACATTCGTTTCAATATTCAACAATCGTTTTCAATATTCAACATTTTTTTTCAACATTAGATTTTCATCTTTAAACATTCAACATTTGTTTTCAACATTCAACATTCGTTTTCAACATTATCATTTGTATTTAGCTTTCAACATTTGTTTTCAACATTCAACATCCGTTTTCAACATTCAATATTCGTTTTTTAACTTTTTACATTCGTTATCAGCATTCAAAATTCGTTTACAGCATTCAAGTTTCGTTTTCAACATTCAACTCCTGTTTTCAACATCCGATATTAACATTCAACACTATTTTTCAACTTTCAACACTATTTTTCTACTTTCATTTTCAACATTGAACATTCGTTTTCAACATTCAACCTTCAACATACGTTTTAAACATTCATTATTCGTTTTCAACATTCAACTTTTTTTTCAACATTCAACATTCATTACTTTTTTTTTTTAATTCAACAATACATTTTCATTTTGAAAACGATTGTTGTATGAATAAACAAATGTTGAAAGATGAAAATCGATTGTTGAAAAAGTGTAGAATGTTGAAAACGAATGTTGAAAGTTAAAATTCAAATGTTGAATGTTGAATACAAATGATGAAAGTTGATAGTTGAAAACGAATGTTGAATGTTAAAAATCAAATCTTGAAAGTTGATATCCGAATGTTGAAAACAACTATTGAATGGTGAAAAAACGAATGTTGAATGTTAAGAACGAATGTTAAAGTTGAAAATCGAACGTTGAAACCAAATGTTAAATGTTAAAAACGAATGTTGAAAATGAATTTTGGATTTCGAAAACGGTTGTTGAAAGTGGAAAACAAATCTTGAAAGTTTTTATCCTAAGGTTAAATACAAATATTGAAATAATACGAATGTTGACTGTTGAAAACGACAGTTGAATGCTGTGAACGAATGGTGAATGCTTAAAGATGAAAACCAAATGTTGAAAACGAATGTTTAATGTCAAAAACAAGTGTTGGAAGTTGAAAAATAATGTTAAATGTTGAAAAACAGTGTTGAAAATTAAAAAAAAATAGTGTTGAAAGTTAAAAATATAGTATTGAATGCTAATATCGGATGTAAAAACGAAAGTTGAAAAATGTTGAAAGTTAAAAACCGAATGTTGAATGTTAAAAGCGAATGTTGAATGTTGAAAACGAATGTTAAAAGTTGAAAATCGAATGTTGAAAGTTGAATAACGACTGTTGAATGGTGAAAACGAATGTTGAAAGTTGAAAAACGAATGTTGAATGTTGAAAACGAATGTTGAATGCTGAAAAAAAATGTTGAATGTTGAAAACGAATGCTGAAAGATTTTATCCTAATGTTGAAAACAAATGTTGAAAACGACAGTTGAATGATATAAACGAATGGTGAATGCTTTAAGATGAAAATCAAATGTTGAAAACGAATGTTTAATGTCAAAAACAAGTGTTGTCAGTTGAAAAATTATTTTAAAGTTGAAAAATAGTGTTGAAAGTTGAAAAATAGTATTGAATGCTTTTATCGGATGTTGAAAACGAAAGTTTGTTGTTGAAAACGAATATTGAATGCTAAAAACATGTGTTGAAAGTTGAAAAACGACTGTTGTATGGTGAAACGAATGTTGAAAGTTGAAAAACGAATGTTTCACGTTGAAAACGAATGTTTCATGTTGAAAATGAATTTTGAATGTTGAGAACGAATGTTGAATGCTGAAAAGGAATGTTGAATACTGAAAACGAATGTTGAATGTCGAAAACAAGTGTTGAAAATTGAACATCGAATGTTGTAAACGAATGTTGAAATCTGAAAATCGAATGTTGAAAGTTGATATTCGAATGTTGAAAACGAACATTGAGTGTTCAAACCGAATGTTGAATGTTGAGAACAAATGCTAAAAGTTCAAAATCGAACGTTGAAAATGAATGTTAAATGCAAAAAAAAAAGTTTTAAGCGAATGTTGGATGTCTAAAATGGATGTTGAAAGTTGAAATTTGAATGTAGAAAACGAGGGTTGAGTGTTGAAAACAAATCATGAAAATTGATATCCGAATGTTGAAAACGAACATTGAGTATTGAAAACGAATGTTGAATGTTGAAACGAATGTTGAATGTTTAAAACGAATGTTGAATATTGAAAACGAATGTTGAAAGTTGAAAATCGAATGTTGAAAGTTAAAAAACGACTGTTGAAAGTTGAAAAAGAATGTTAAATATTGAAAACGAATGTTGAAAGCTAAAAATCTAATGTTGAAAATAATTGTTGAATGTCGAAAACGAATGTTAAATATTTATCATCGTTGACATAGCAAGTTTTTGACTTCTATTCCAACAACTGAAATTTCTGAGTGATGTTAAATTCAACTATAACACGATTATGGAGGGACTTAATCTGGCTAAAAAGTCTAAAGCCTTACCCCCATATATGAACATAACAGTTAACTTTACACCTAGAATGCTACAACATCAAACAAAAGATGGTGTTAAAGATCAAGTCCGGGAACTAAATGCCAGAATCAAAACGGAAGTGCTTTCCTCCCTGTCTGGCATTACTGCAAAAGCCATTACGGAAGTTGGCAAATAGATGGACAGCATCGTCCAAGAGGTAGATGAACAGTTCATAAAAGGTGAACAGTTTGAAGAAAGAAACAGGTTCTTTAAAACAGCTAATGAAATCAAGGAAGAATATGCCATCAAACTGGCTAAATACAAAGAAAGTCTACCAAGAAAACAAACATTTAGCAGTGGTTTCAAGCCAAAGGACAAATATAGAAAATTTTAAGATTTTGTTTCACATACAATAATTTGATTAGTAGCGTAGTGTAGGATTTTAGTTACTATAGCTCAGTGAAATCTTCTAAGGATTTTAATCTCTAGGTTGTCAGTTATGTGTGCGTTATCTCACTTGGATTTGTTATAATATTGGAATATTATGTGTTTATCTTATCATTGGAAATATTAAATCATTTCATTAACCTGTGTGTTATCGTTTGTTAAGCTTCTATTGGGTAATAGTTTTTGTGCACTGCGCATGCGTGCCATATGCTGCCCTTCCTTCTGCAAACAGTCTTACCAATTTACTCTTACTGTTAGGATGGTTTGCAGAAGATTTAAGAGTTCCTGTAGATATAGGAACAAAAGAAAACGGGAAAAACTTAAAACCCGTAAACTAAATAACAAGTATAAATCAAGAAAGATTCGAGAAGAATCTTGCAAAAAGTTTGTGTTGAACTTGTCAAGTAGACTACTGACAAATGAGGAATACCTCCTCTTGGGAAAAGGGATGAAGTTTATACCTACTCCTAAAGTTTCAGGTACTTACATACGCAAACAAATCATGATGGATTTTCTTGAACTAGCTAGAAAATTGAGATGTAGATTTCACTACTCTTCGAACACAATTAAAGAAATCCATCCTTAATACTTACAAACAGGGCATATTCCACCTAACGGAAACAATCCCCTTGAATGTTACATAACTGATACAAAACTTGAAATTTCTAGATTAAAGGTTAAACAGTCCAAACACAACCTAACACTAGCAGAGCGTAAAGCTTTCAATTATCTTATAAAAGATGACAGCATCTATATATCTAAGGCAGATAAAAACAACACAACTGTGGTCGTAAACACATTAGATTATATTAATGCAGGAACTAATCACTTAAACAGTGATCATAACAAGAAAATAAATCACACAAACACAGAGATTATCACTAGATCTATTTTCAAAGATTGTAAATAAACTATTTGCAAAAAAAAAATTGATGAGCACACTTATAACTTCTTAAGTGACTGCAAGAATCCTAAACATGGATACATGTACCTTCTTCCTAAAATACATAAAATTCGGCAAGACTCATTAGAAGCAATCAAAATAGATGGGTATAAAAGAGGAGAATTAGCTGTGCCTTTCAGGCCTATAATCAATAAATGCAATTCTCCAACTAGAAGAATTGAAAAGTTTTTAGATTTAATATTAAAACCTTTATTGGGGAAACTAGAGTTTTACATTCAAGACACAAAAGATTTTATCAATAGGATAGAGTCAAAGACCTGTGTACATAACTGTACACTAATTGCCTATGATGTAACTTCAATGTATACAAACATGAACATTGACAATTTACTTAATACAACCAAGAATTTCTTAGATCAAATTGATCGAACAAAGTATAAGTTTAAAGTACCAAACAAATTAGATCTAATATCTTTTGCAAAAAATTATATTGGAAAACAATGAGTTCCAATTTAATGGGACTTTATATAAACAAGTTATAGGGGCGCCACAAGGTGGAATATTATCACCCACTGCCACCGACCTGCATCTGTCAACAATACTTACACAAATCTGAGACAGATTTCAATTTAAAAATAGCATTAGTATGATTTGTCAATATCGTGACGATGGTTTCATGATTACAGAGTGCAACAAATCACAAATTGATGAGTTCTTTGCAATTGCAAGCAACATTGACCCTCTACTTAAGTTTACGTATAATTTCTCCAATACAGAAGTGACGTACTTAGATACTGAGGTGTACAAAGGGGAGCGTTTTAAATCGAGTGGTGTCCTTGACATCAGGTTACATGTCAAACCAACTGAAACTTATCAGTATCTCCCAATTACAAGTGCACATCCTAAACATACTTTTAAAAGTATTATAACAGGTGAAACAATTCGTCACATAAGAAACAATAGCAACGAAACTGATCTTAACAAACATCTTCTGACCTTGGAGAATAAACTTCTAGATAGAGGCTATGATAAGTTGGAAACTGCAAAAAACATAAAAGATGTGAAATACAAGATTAAACGATGCAGTACTCTGTCAGATAATTTTAGAAAAAGGGAAATTCCACTTACACTAGTAACTAAATATAACCCCACAGTTATAAATCTTAACAGAGCTATTAAGAAACATTGGCAAATTTTGCAAAGAAATGAATATTGTAAAACAATATTTAAACAGATGCCTATCATTGCTTATAAACGCAGTAAAAATTTAAAAGAGCACCTGGCAAAATCAAGACTTTTGAGAAGGGACCCTTGCTAAAATAGAACTTAGCTAAAAAATCCCGAAACACCGTTAATTAATTATATATATATTTCTAGTAAAAAGGCAATTAGTCATTACGACTCTGTAAAAACGGTGTCAAGTCTTGAGGTTTAAGTATGTATGTTGGCGATGGGAATCTATGCATTTGTGGAAAGTTTTACCCAAATGTTTGTAAAGGTGAATGATAAAAACGAATTTTGAATGTTTAAAGATGAAAATTTAGTTGTAAAAAAAATGTGGAATATTGAAAACAAATGTTTAATGTCGAAAACAAGTGTTGGAAGTTGAAAAATAGTGTTGAATGTTGAAAAATAGTGTTAAATGTTCAAAGCGGATATGGAAACGATGGTTGAATGCTGAAAACGAATATTAATGTTGAAAACGAATATTAAATGTTGAAAACGAATATTCAATGTTGAAAACGAATGTTGAATTTTAAAAACGAATGTTGAAAGTTAAAAAACGAATGTTGAATGGTGAAAACGAATGTAGAAAGTTCAAAAATTCGTTTTCAACATCTGATTTTTAATTTTCAAGACGTTTTTTTTCGTTTTCAACATTCAACATTAGTTTTCAACATTCAACATTTGTCTTTAACATTCAACATTCGAGTTTCAACATCCAACATTCGTTTTCAACATTCATCATTCGTTTTCAACATTCATCATTCGTTTTTGATATTCAATATTCGTTTTTAACGTTTGGATTTTAACATTCAACTTTCGTTTTCAACCTTCAACTTTTGTTTTAAATATTCTATTTTCAACCTTCAACACTGTTTTCAACTTTAAACTTTCGTTTTCAACAATCAACATTCGTTTTCAACATTTGATTTTCAACAATCAACATTCGTTTTCAACATTCGATTTTCAACTTTAAATATTCGTTTTCGACATTCAACATTCGTTTTCGACATTCAACATTCGTTTTCAGCATTCAACATTCAATTTTTCACTTTCAACTTTCAACATTCGTTTTCAACTTCCGTTTTCAACATCGGATTTATAATTTTCAACACTAGTATTCGGTTATCAATATTCAACATTCGTTTTCAACATACAACATCTATTTTAACATTCAACCTTCGATTTTCAACTTTCCACTTTCGAAATGCTGAAAACAAACGTTGACAGTCGAAAATCGAATGTTCAAAACGAGCGTTAAATGTTAAAAACGAAAGTTGAAAGTTAAAAACGAATGTTGAATGTTAAAAATCGAATGCAGAAAGTTGATATCCGAATGTTGAAAACGAACATTATATGTTAAAAACGAATGTTGAATGTTGAAAACGAATGTTGAATGTTGAAAACGAATATTGAAGGTTGAAAACGAATGTTGACAGTTGAAAATCGAATGCTAAAATTGAAAAACGGCTGTTGAATGGTGAAAACGAAAGTTGAAAGTTAAAAATTGAATGTTGAAAACAATTGTTGAATGTTGAAGAGAAATGTTGAATGCTGAAAACGAATGTTGAATGTTGAAAACGCATGCTGAATGTTAAAAACGAATGTTGAATGTTTAGAGATAAAAATTTAAATGTAAAAAAAATGTTGAATATTGAAAACGAATGTTTAATGTCGAAAACAAGTGTTGGAAGTTGAAAAATAGTGTTGAAAGTTGAAAAATAGTGTTAAATAATAATAGCGGATGTTGAAAACGATGGTTGAATGTTGAAAACGAATATTGAATGTTAAAAACGAATGTTGAATTTTAAAAACGAATGTTGAAAGTTGAAAAACGAATGTTGAATGGTGAAAACGAATGTAGAAAGTTTAAAAATGAATGTTGAATGTTGAAAACGAATGTTGAAAGTTAATAATCGAATGTTGAAAACGAATGTTGAAAACGAATATTGAATGTTAAAAACGAATGTTGAATGCTGAAAACGAATGTTGGATACTGAAAACGAATGTTGGATGTGAAAAATGGATGTTGAAAGTTGAAAACGAATGTTGGATATCGAAAATGGATGTTGAAGGTTGAAATTCAAATGTAGAAAACGAATGTTGATGGTTGAAAAAGAATGTTGAATGTCGAAAATGGATGTCTAAAGTTGACAATCGAATGTTGAAATCAAATGTTTAATGTCGAAAACAAGTGTTGGAAGTTGAAAACAAGTGTTAGAAGTTGAAAAACAGTGTTGTAAGTTGAAAAATAGTGTTGAAAGTTGAAAAATAGTATTAAATGCTGATATCGGATGTTGAAAACGAAAGTCGATTGTTAAAACCGAACGTTGAATGTTGAAAACGAGTATTCACAGTTGAAAAATGACTGTTGAATGTTGAAAACGAATGTTGAATGTTAAAAACGAATGTTGAATGTTGAAAACGAATGTTGAATGTTGAAAACGAATGTTAAAAGTTGTAAATCGAATGTTGAAAGTTGACAATGAACATTCGTTTTCAACATTCGTTTTCAACATTCGATTTTCAACAATCAACATTCGTTTTCAACATTCGATTTTGAACTTTAAATATTCGTTTTCGACATTCAACATTCGTTTTCCACATTCAACATTGGTTTTCAGCATTCAACATTCGATTTTTCACTTTCAACTTTCAACATTCGTTTTCAACCTCCGTTTTCAACATCGGATTTATAACTTTCAACACTATTATTCGGTTATCAATATTCAACATTCGTTTTCAACATTCAACATCTATTTCAACATTCAACCTTCGATTTTCAACTTTCCACTTTCGAAATGTTGAAAACAAATGTTGACAGTCGAAAATCGAATGTTCAAAACGAGCGTTAAATGTTAAAAACGAAAGTTGAAAGTTAAAAACGAATGTTGAATGTTGACAATCGAATGCAGAAAGTTGATATCCGAATGTTGAAAACGAACATTATATGTTGAAAACGAATGTTGAAAGTTGAAAATCGAAAATTTAAAACGAATGCTAAAACAAAAGTTGAAAACGAATGTTGGATGTTGAAAACGAATGTTGGATGTCGAAAATGGATGTTGAAAAATAAAATTCTAATGTAGAAAATGAATGTTGAATATTGAAAAAAAATCATGAGAGTTTTTATCCTAATGTTGAAAACAAATGTTAAAAACGACAGTTGAATGTTGAAAACGAATGTTGAAAATTAAAAGATGAAAATGATTGGTTGAAAAAAAATGTTGAATGTTTTAAATCAATGTTTAATGTAGAAGTGTTGGAAGCTAAAACAATTGTGTTGAAAGTTGAAAAATAGTGTTGAATGTTAATATCGGATGTTGATTACGAAAGTTGAATGTTGTAAACGAATGTTAAATGTTGAAAACGAATGTTGAGTAGTGAAAACGAATGTTGAAAGTTGAAAAACGAATATTGAATGTTGAATGTTGAAAACGAATGTTGAATGTTGAAAACAAATGTTTAATGTTTAAAGATGAAAATCAAATGTTGAAAAAATGTTGAATATTGAAAACGATTGTTGAATATTGAAACAAATGTAGCAAGTTGAAAATCGATTGTTGAATGTAGAAAAAAACAAAATGAATGTTGAATGTTGAAAAAAAGTTGAATGTTGAAAACGAATGTTGAATGTTTAAAACGAATGTTGAATGTTTAAAACGAATGTTGAATGTTTAAAACGAATGTTGAATGTTTAAAACGAATTTTGCAAGTTGAAAATGTATTGTTGAATTCAAAAAAAAAAGTAATGAATGTTGAATGTTGAAAAAAAAGTTGAATGTTGAAAACGAATAATGAATGTTTAAAACGTATGTTGAAGGTTGAATGTTGAAAACGAATGTTCAATGTTGAAAACGAAAGTAGAAAAATAGTGTTGAAAGTTGAAAAAAAGTGTTGAATGTTAATATCGGATGTTGAAAACGGGAGTTGAATGTTGAAAACGAAACTGGAATGCTGTAAACGAATTTTGAATGCTGATAACGAATGTAAAAAGTTGAAAAACGAATATTGAATGTTGAAAACGGATGTTGAATGTTGAAAACAAATGTTGAAAGCTAAATACAAATGATAATGTTGAAAACGAATGTTGAATGTTGAAAACAAATGTTGAATGTTTAAAGATGAAAATCTAATGTTGAAACAAAAATGTTGAAAGTTGAAAACGATTGTTCAATGTAGAAACAAATGTTGAAAGTTGAAAACGATTGTTGAATGTAGAAACAAATGTTTAAACATGAAAATCGATTGTTGAAAAAGTGTAGAATGTTGAAAACGAATGTTGAAAGTTAAAATTCAAATGTTGAATGTTGAATACAAATGATGAAAGTTGATAGTTGAAAACGAATGTTGAATGTTAAAAATCAAATCTTGAAAGTTGATATCCGAATGTTGAAAACAAATATTGAATGGTGAAAAAACGAATGTTGAATGTTAAGAACGAATGTTAAAGTTGAAAATCGAACGTTGAAACCAAATGTTAAATGTTAAAAACGAATGTTGAAAATGAATTTTGGATTTCGAAAACGGTTGTTGAAAGTGGAAAACAAATCTTGAAAGTTTTTATCCTAAGGTTAAATACAAATATTGAAATAATACGAATTTTGACTGTTGAAAACGACAGTTGAATGCTGTGAACGAATGGCGAATGCTTAAAGATGAAAACCGAATGTTGAAAACGAATGTTTAATGTCAAAAACAAGTGTTGGAAGTTGAAAAATAGTGTTAAAAGTTGAAAAAATGTTTAATGTTGAAAACGAATGTTGAAAGTTGAAAAACGACTGTTCAATAGTGAAAACGAATGTTGAAAATTAAAAACCGAATGTTGAATGTTAAAAGCGAATGTTGAATGTTGAAAACGAATGTTAAAAGTTGAAAACCGAATGTTGAAAGTTGAATAACGACTGTTGAATGGTGAAAACGAATGTTGAAAGTTGAAAAACAAATGTTGAATGTTGAAAACGAATGTTGAATGCTGAAAACAAATGTTGAATGTTGAAAACGAATGCTGAAAGATTTTATCCTAATGTTGAAAACAAATGTTGAAAACGACAGTTGAATGATATAAACGAATGGTGAATGCTTTAAGATGAAAATCGAATGTTGAAAACGAATGTTTAATGTCAAAAACAAGTGTTGTCAGTTGAAAAATTATGTTAAAGTTGAAAAATAGTGTTAAAAGATAAAAAATAGTGTTGAAATTTGAAAAATAGTATTGAATGCTTTTATCGGATGTTGAAAACGAAAGTTTATTATTGAAAACGAATATTGAATGCTAAAAACATGTGTTGAAAGTTGAAAAACGACTGTTGTATGGTGAAACGAATGTTGAAAGTTGAAAAACGAATGTTTCATGTTGAAAACGAATGTTTCATGTTGAAAATGAATTTTGAATGTTGAGAACGAATGTTGAATGCTGAAAAGGAATGTTGAATACTGAAAACGAATGTTGAATGTCGAAAACAAGTGTTGAAAATTGAACATCGAATGTTGAAAACGAATGTTGAATTCTGAAAATCGAATGTTGAAAGTTGATATCCGAATGTTGAAAACGAACATTGAGTGTTCAAACCGAATGTTGAATGTTGAGAACGAATGCTAAAAGTTCAAAATCGAACGTTGAAAATGAATGTTAAATGCAAAGAAAAAAGTTTTAAGCGAATGTTGGATGTCTAAAATGGATGTTGAAAGTTGAAATTTGAATGTAGAAAACGAGTGTTGAATGTTGAAAACAAATCATGAAAATTGATATCCGAATGTTGAAAACGAACATTGAGTATTGAAAACGAATGTTAAATATTGAAAACGAATGTTGAATGTTTAAAACGAATGTTGAATATTGAAAACGAATGTTGAAAGTTGAAAATCGAATGTTGAAAGTTAAAAAACGACTGTTGAAAGTTGAAAAAGAATGTTAAATATTGAAAACGAATGTTGAAAGCTAAAAATCTAATGTTGAAAATAATTGTTGAATGTCGAAAACGAATGTTTAATATTTATCATCGTTGACATAGCAAGTTGTTGACTTCTATTCCAACAACTGAAATTCCTGAGTGATGTTAAATTCAACTATAACACGATTATGGAGGGACTTAATCTGGCTAAAAAGTCTAAAGCCTTATCCCCATATATGAACATAACAGTTAACTTTACACCTAGAATGCTACAACATCAAACAAAAGATGGTGTTAAAGATCAAGTCCGGGAACTTAATGCCAGAATCAAAACGGAAGTGCTTTCCTCCCTGTCTGGCATTACTGCAAAAGCCATTACGGAAGTTGGCAAATAGATGGACAGCATCGTCCAAGAGGTAGATGAACAGTTCATAAAAGGTGAACAGTTTGAAGAAAGAAACAGGTTCTTTAAAACAGCTAATGAAATCAAGGAAGAATATGCCATCAAACTGGCTAAATACAAAGAAAGTCTACCAAGAAAACAAACATTTAGCAGTGGTTTCAAGCCAAAGGACAAATATAGAAAATTTTAAGATTTTGTTTCACATACAATAATTTGATTAGTAGCGTAGTGTAGGATTTTAGTTACTATAGCTCAGTGAAATCTTCTAAGGATTTTAATCTCTAGGTTGTCAGTTATGTGTGCGTTATCTCACCTGGATTTGTTATAATATTGGAATATTATGTGTTTATCTTATCATTGGAAATATTAAATCATTTCATTAACCTGTGTGTTATCGTTTGTTAAGCTTCTATTGGGTAATAGTTTTTGTGCACTGCGCATGCGTGCCATATGCTGCCCTTCCTTCTGCAAACAGTCTTACCAATTTACTCTTACTGTTAGGATGGTTTGCAGAAGATTTAAGAGTTCCTGTAGATATAGGAACAAAAGAAAACGGGAAAAACTTAAAACCCGTAAACTAAATAACAAGTATAAATCAAGAAAGATTCGAGAAGAATCTTGCAAAAAGTTTGTGTTGAACTTGTCAAGTAGACTACTGACAAATGAGGAATACCTCCTCTTGGGAAAAGGGATGAAGTTTATACCTACTCCTAAAGTTTCAGGTACTTACATACGCAAACAAATCATGATGGATTTTCTAGAACTAGCTAGAAAATTAAGATGTAGATTTCACTACTCTTCGAACAAAATTAAAGAAATCCATCCTTAATACTTACAAACAGGGCATATTCCACCTAACGGAAACAATCCCCTTGAATGTTACATAACTGATACAAAACTTGAAATTTCTAGATTAAAGGTTAAACAGTCCAAACACAACCTAACACTAGCAGAGCGTAAAGCTTTCAATTATCTTATAAAAGATGACAGCATCTATATATCTAAGGCAGATAAAAACAACACAACTGTGGTCGTAAACACATTAGATTATATTAATGCTGGAACTAATCACTTAAACAGTGATCATAACAAGAAAATAAATCACACAAACACAGAGATTACCACTAGATCTATTTTCAAAGATTGTAAATAAACTATTTGCAAAAAAAAAAAATTGATGAGCACACTTATAACTTCTTAAGTGACTGCAAGAATCCTAAACATGGATACATGTACCTTCTTCCTAAAATACATAAAATTCGGCAAGAATCATTAGAAGCAATCAAAATAGATGGGTATAAAAGAAGAGGAGAATTAGCTGTGCCTTTCAGGCCTATAATCAATAAATGCAATTCTCCAACTAGAAGAATTGAAAAGTTTTTAGATTTAATATTAAAACCTTTATTGGGGGAAACTAGAGTTTTACATTCAAGACACAAAAGATTTTATCAATAGGATAGAGTCAAAGACCTGTGTACATAACTGTACACTTATTGCCTATGATGTAACTTCAATGTATACAAACATGAACATTGACAATTTACTTGATACAACCAAGAATTTCTTAGATCAAATTGATCGAACAAAGTATAAGTTTAAAGTACCAAACAAATTAGATCTAATATCTTTTGCAAAAAATTATATTGGAAAACAATGAGTTCCAATTTAATGGGACTTTATATAAACAAGTTATAGGGGCGCCACAAGGTGGAATATTATCACCCACTGCCACCGACCTGCATCTGTCAACAATACTTACACAAATCTGAGACAGATTTCAATTTAAAAATAGCATTAGTATGATTTGTCAATATCGTGACGATGGTTTCATGATTACAGAGTGCAACAAATCACAAATTGATGAGTTCTTTGCAATTGCAAGCAACATTGACCCTCTACTTAAGTTTACGTATAATTTCTCCAATACAGAAGTGACGTACTTAGATACTGAGGTGTACAAAGGGGAGCGTTTTAAATCGAGTGGTGTCCTTGACATCAGGTTACATGTCAAACCAACTGAAACTTATCAGTATCTCCCAATTACAAGTGCACATCCTAAACATACTTTTAAAAGTATTATAACAGGTGAAACAATTCGTCACATAAGAAACAATAGCAACGAAACTGATCTTAACAAACATCTTCTGACCTTGGAGAATAAACTTCTAGATAGAGGCTATGATAAGTTGGAAACTGCAAAAAACATAAAAGATGTGAAATACAAGATTAAACGATGCAGTACTCTGTCAGATAATTTTAGAAAAAGGGAAATTCCACTTACACTAGTAACTAAATATAACCCCACAGTTATAAATCTTAACAGAGCTATTAAGAAACATTGGCAAAGTTTGCAAAGAGATGAATATTGTAAAACAATATTTAAACAGATGCCTATCATTGCTTATAAACGCAGTAAAAATTTAAAAGAGCACCTAGCAAAAACAAGACTTTTAAATAGGGAGACTTTTGAGAAGGGACCCTTGCTAAAATAGAACTTAGCTAAAAAATCCCGAAACACCGTTAATTAATTATATATATATTTCTAGTAAAAAGGCAATTAGTCATTACGACTCTGTAAAAACGGTGTCAAGTCTTGAGGTTTAAGTATGTATGTTGGCGATGGGAATCTATGCATTTGTGGAAAGTTTTACCCAAATGTTTGTAAAGGTGAATGATAAAAACGAATTTTGAATGTTTAAAGATGAAAATTTAGTTGTAAAAAAAATGTGGAATATTGAAAACAAATGTTTAATGTCGAAAACAGGTGTTAGAAGTTGAAAAATAGTGTTGAAAGTTGAAAAATAGTGTTGAAATTTGAAAAATTGAGTTAAAGGTTTTTAGCGGATGTTAAAAACGAAAGTTGTATGTGGCAAACGAATGTTGAATTTTGAAAACGAATGTTGAATTTTGAAAGCGAATGTTGAAGTTGAAAAACGAATGTTGAATGGTTAAAACGAATGTTGAAAGTTGAAAAACGAATGTTGAAGGTTGAACGAGTGTTAAGTGTAAAAAACGAAAGTTGAAAGTTGAAAATGAATGTTGAATGTTAAAACTCGAATGCTGAAAGTTGATATCAGGATGTTGAAAGCGAACATTGAGTGTTTAAAACGAATGTTAAATGTTGAGAACGAATGCTGAAAGTTGAAAATCGAATGAAGAAAAGGAATGTTGAATGTTAAAGTTTTATTTTTATGTTGAAAACAAATGTTGAAAACGACAGTTGTATGTTATAAACGAATGGTGAATGCTTTAAGCTGACAATCGAATGTTGAAAATGAATGTTTGATGTCGAAAACAAGTGTTGGAAGTTGAAAATAGTGTTGAAAGTTGAAAAATATTGTTGAAAGCTGAAAAATAGTATTGAATGCTAATATCAGATGTTGAAAACAAAACTCGAATAATGAAACCGAATGTTGAATGTTGAAAACGAGTGTTGAAACTTGAAAAATGACTGTTGAATGGTGAAAACGAATGTTGAAACTTGAAAAACAAATGTTGAATGTTGAAATAAATGTTGAATGTTAAAAACGAATGTTGAAAGTTGAAAATCGAATGTTGAAAGTTGAAAAATGACTATTGACTAGTTAAAACGAATGTTGAAAGTTGAACAACGAATGTTGAATGTTAAAAACGAATGTTAAAAGTTGAAAATATAATGATGAATACAATTGTTGAATGTTTAAAACGAATGTCAAATGCTGAAAACGAATGATGAATGTTGAAAACGAATGCTCAATGTTAAAAACGAATATTGAATGTTTAAAGATGAAAATTTAATTGTAAAAAAAATGTTGAATATTGAAAACAAATGTTTAATGTCGTAAACAAGTGTTGGAAGTTGAAAAATAGTGTTGAAAGTTGAAAAATAGTGTTGAATGTTTAAAAACGAATGTTGAACGTTGAAAACGAATGTTGAAAGTTAAAAATCTAATATTGAAAACAATTATTGAATGTTGAAAACGAATGTTAAATGCTGAAAACAAGCGTTAAAAGTTGAAAAATAGTGTTGAAAGTTGAAAAATAGTGTAAAATGTTGATAGCGGGTGTTGAAAAAGAATGTTGAATGTTGAAAACGATTGTTGAATTTGAAAGCGAATGTTGAAAATTGAAAAACGAATGCTGAATGGTGAAAACGAATGTTGAAAGTTGAAAAACGAATGTTGAATGTTGAAAACGAATATTGAAAGAAGAAAATCGAATGTTGAAAACGAATGTTGAAAACGAAAGTTGAAAACGAATGTTCAATGTTGAAAACGAATGTGGGATGTCGAAAATTGATGGTGAAAGTTGTAATTCGAATGTAGAAAACGAATGTTGAATGTTGAAAACAAATCATGAAAGTTTTATCCTAATGTTAAAAACAAAGGTCGAAAATGGATGTTGAAAGTTGAAAACGAATGTTAAATGTTGAAAACGAATGTTGAAAGTTGTAAATCTAATGTTAAAAGTTGAAAAACGAATATTTGAATGTTGAAAACGAATGTTGAAAGTTAAAAATTGAATGTTAAAAACAATTGTTGAATATTGAAGACGAATGTTGAATGCTGAAAACGAATGTAGAATGTTGAAAACGTATACTGAATGTTAAAAACGAATGTTGAATGTTTAGAGATAAAAATTTAATTGTAAAAAAAATGTTAAATATTGAAAACGAATGTTTAATGTCGAAAACAAGTGTTGGAAGTTGAAAAATAGTGTTGAATGTTGAAAAATAGTGTTAAATGTTCAAAGCGGATATGGAAACGATGGTTGAATGCTGAAAACGAATATTAATGTTGAAAACGAATATTAAATGTTGAAAACGAATATTCAATGTTGAAAACGAATGTTGAATTTTAAAAACGAATGTTGAAAGTTGAAAAACGAATGTTGAATGGTGAAAACGAATGTAGAAAGTTCAAAAATTCGTTTTCAACATCTGATTTTTAATTTTCAAGACGTTTTTTTTCGTTTTCAACATTCAACATTAGTTTTCAGCATTCAACATTTGTCTTTAACATTCAACATTCGAGTTTCAACATCCAACATTCGTTTTCAACATTCATCATTCGTTTTCAACATTCATCATTCGTTTTTGATATTCAATATTCGTTTTTAACGTTTGGATTTTAACATTCAACTTTTGTTTTCAACCTTCAACTTTTGTTTTAAATATTCTATTTTCAACCTTCAACACTGTTTTCAACTTTAAACTTTCGTTTTCAACAATCAACATTCGTTTTCAACATTCGATTTTCAACTTTAAATATTCGTTTTCGACATTCAACATTCGTTTTCGACATTCAACATTCGTTTTCAGCATTCAACATTCGATTTTTCACTTTCAACTTTCAACATTCGTTTTCAACTTCCGTTTTCAACATCGGATTTATTATTTTCAACACTAGTATTCGGTTATCAATATTCAACATTCGTTTTCAACATACAACATCTATTTTAACATTCAACCTTCGATTTTCAACTTTCCACTTTCGAAATGCTGAAAACAAATGTTGACAGTCGAAAATCGAATGTTCAAAACGAGCGTTAAATGTTAAAAACGAAAGTTGAAAGTTAAAAACGAATGTTGAATGTTAAAAATCGAATGCAGAAAGTTGATATCCGAATGTTGAAAACGAACATTATATGTTAAAAACGAATGTTGAATGTTGAAAACGAATGTTGAATGTTGAAAACGAATGTTGAAGGTTAAAAACGAATATTGACAGTTGAAAATCGAATGCTAAAATTTGAAAAACGGCTGTTGAATGGTCAAAACGAAAGTTGAAAGTTAAAAATTGAATGTTGAAAACAATTGTTGAATGTTGAAGACGAATGTTGAATGCTGAAAACGAATGTTGAATGTTGAAAACGCATGCTGAATGTTAAAAACGAATGTTGAATGTTTAGAGATAAAAATTTAAAAGCAAAAAAAATGTTGAATATTGAAAACGAATGTTTAATGTCGATAACAAGTGTTGGAAGTTGAAAAATAGTGTTGAAAGTTGAAAAAAAGTTTTAAATAATAATAGCGGATGTTGAAAACGATGGTTGAATGTTGAAAACGAATATTGAATGTTGAAAACGAATGTTGAATTTTAAAAACGAATGTTGAAAGTTGAAAAACGAATGTTGAATGGTGAAAACGAATGTAGAAAGTTTAAAAATGAATGTTGAATGTTGAAAACGAATGTTGAAAGTTAAAAATCGAATGTTGAAAACGAATGTTGAAAACGAACATTGAATGTTAAAAACGAATGTTGAATGCTGAAAACGAATGTTGGATACTGAAAACGAATGTTGGATGTGAAAAATGGATGTTGAAAGTTGAAAACGAATGTTGGATGTCGAAAATGGATTTTGAAGGTTGAAATTCAAATGTAGAAAACGAATGTTGATGGTTGACAAAGAATGTTGAATGTCGAAAATGGATGTCTAAAGTTGACAATCGAATGTTGAAATCAAATGTTTAATGTCGAAAACAAGTGTTGGAAGTTGAAAACAAGTGTTAGAAGTTGAAAAACAGTGTTGTAAGTTGAAAAATAGTGTTGAAAGTTGAAAAATAGTATTAAATGCTAATATCGGATGTTGAAAACGAAAGTCGATTGTTAAATCCGAACGTTGAATGTTGAAAACGAGTATTCACAGTTGAAAAACGAATGTTGAATGTTGAAAACGAATGTTGAATGTTAAAAACGAATGTTGAAAGTTGAAAATCGAATGCTATAGTTGAAAAACGACTGTTGGATGGTAAAAACGAATGTTGAATGTTGAAAACGAATGTTGAATGTTGAAAACGAATGTTAAAAGTTGTAAATCGAATGTTGAAAGTTGAAAATCGAATGATAAAAGTTGAAAAACGACTGTTAAATGGTAAAAACGAATGTTGAAAGTTGAAACACGAATGTTTGAATGTTGAAAACAAATGTTGAATGTTGTAAATCGAATGTTGAAAGTTGAAAAACGAATGTTGAATGTTGAAAACGAATGTTGAATGTTAAAACATGAAAATGATTGGTTAAAAAAAAAATTGTGAATGTTTTAAATCAATGTTTAATGTCGAAGTGCTGGAAGCTCAAAAAATAGTGTTGAATGTTAATATCGGATGTTGATAACGAAAGTTGAATATTGTAAACGAATGTTAAATGTTGAAAACGAATGTTGAGTAGTAAAAACGAATGTTGAAAGTTGAAAAACGAATATTGAATGTTGAATGTTAAAAACAAATATTGAATGGTGAATACGAATATATAATGTTGAATGTTGAAAACAAATGTTAAATGTTTAAAGATGAAAATTGAATTTTTAAAACGATTGTTGAATATTGAAACGAATGTTGCAAGTTCAAAATCGATTGTTGAATGTAGAAAAAACCAAAATGAATGTTGAATGTTGAAAAAAAAGTTGAATGTTGAAAACGAATGTTGAATGTTTAAAACGAATTTTGCAAGTTGAAAATGTATTCTTGAATGCAAAAAAAAAGTAATGAATGTTGAATGTTGAAAAAAAAGTTGAATGTTGAAAATGAATAATGAATGTTTAAAACGTATGTTGAAGGTTGAATGTTGAAAACGAATGTTCAATGTTGATAACGAAAGTAGAAAAATAGTGTTGAAAGTTGAAAAATAGTGTTGAATGTTAATATCGGATGTTGAAAACGGGAGTTGAATGTTGAAAACGAAACTTGAATGCTGTAAACGAATTTTGAATGCTGATAACGAATGTTGAAAGTTGAAAAACGAATATTGAATGTTGAAAACGGATGTTGAATGTTGAAAACAAATGTTTAAAGCTAAATACAAATGATAATGTTGAAAACGAATGTTGAATGTTGAAAACAAATGTTGAATGTTTAAAGATGAAAATCGAATGTTGAAAAAAAAATGTTGAAAGTTGAAAACGATTGATCAATGTAGAAACAAATGTTGAAAGTTGAAAACGATTGTTGAATGTAGAAACAAATGTTGAAAGATGAAAATCGATTGTTGAAAAAGTGTAGAATGTTGAAAACGAATGTTGAAAGTTAAAATTCAAATGTTGAATGTTGAATACAAATGATGAAAGTTGATAGTTGAAAACGAATGTTGAATGTTAAAAATCAAATCTTGAAAGTTGATATCCGAATGTTGAAAACAAATATTGAATGGTGAAAAAACGAATGTTAAATGTTAAAAACGAATGTTGAAAATGAATTTTGGATTTCGAAAACGGTTGTTGACAGTGGAAAACAAATCTTGAAAGTTTTTATCCAATGTTAAATACAAATATTGAAATAATACGAATGTTGAATGTTGAACACGTCAGTTGAATGCTGTGAACGAATGGTGAATGCTTAAAGATGAAAATCGAATGTTGAAAACGAATGTTTAATGTCAAAAACAAGTGTTGGAAGTTGAAAAATAATGTTCAAAGTTGAAAAACAGTGTTGCAAGTTAAAAAAAAATAGTGTTGAAAGTTAAAAAAATAGTATTGAATGCTAATATCGGATGTAAAAACGAAAGTTGAATGTTGAAAACGAATGTTTAATGTTGAAAACGAATGTTGAAAGTTGAAAAACGACTGTTCAATGGTGAAAACGAATGTTGAAAGTTAAAAACCGAATGTTGAATGTTAAAAGCGAATGTTGAATGTTGAAAACGAATGTTAAAAGTTGAAAATCGAATGTTGAAAGTTGAATAACGACTGTTGAATGGTGGAAACGAATGTTGAAAGTTGAAAAACGAATGTTGAATGTTGAAAACGAATGATGAATGCTGAAAACAAATGTTGAATGTTGAAAACGAATGCTGAAAGATTTTATCCTAATGTTGAAAACAAATGTTGAAAACGACAGTTTAATGTTATAAACGAATGGTGAATGCTTAAAGATGAAAATCGGATGTTGAAAACGAATGTTTAATGTCAAAAACAAGTGTTGTAAGTTGAAAAATTATGTTAAAGTTGAAAAATAGTGTTGAAAGATGAAAAATAGTGTTGAAAGTTGAAAAATAGTATTGAATGCTTTTATCGGATGTTGAAAACGAAAGTTTATTGTTGAAAACGAATATTGAATGCTAAAAACATATGTTGAAAGTTGAAAAACGACTGTTGTATGGTGAAACGAATGTTGAAAGTTGAAAAAACGAATGTTTCATGTTGAAAATGAATTTTGAATGTTGAGAACGAATGTTGAATGCTGAAAACGAATGTTGAATACTGAAAACGAATGTTGAATGTCGAAAACAAGTGTTGAAAATTGAACATCGAATGTTGAAAACGAATGTTGAATTCTGAAAATCGAATGCTGAAAGTTGATATCCGAATGTTGAAAACGAACATTGAGTGTTCAAAACGAATGTTGAATGTTGAGAACGAATGCTAAAAGTTCAAAATCGAACGTTGAAAATGAATGCTAAATGCAAAAAAAAAGGCGAATGTTGGATGTCTAAAATGGATGTTGAAAGTTGAAATTTGAATGTAGAAAACGAGTGTTGAATGTTGAAAACAAATCATGAAAATTGATATCCGAATGTTGAAAACGAACATTGAGTATTGAAAACGAATGTTGAATGTTGAAAACGAATGTTGAATGTTGAAAACGAATGTTGAATATTGAAAACGAATGTTGAAAGTTGAAAATCGAATGTTGAAAGTTAAAAAACGACTGTTGAAAGTTGACAAAGAATGTTAAATGTTGAAAACGAATGTTGAAAGCTAAAAATCTAATGTTGAAAATAATTGTTGAATGTCGAAAACGAATGTTAAATATTTATCACCGTTGACATAGCAAGTTATTGACTTCTATTCCAACAACTGAAATTCCTGAGTGATGTTAAATTCAACTATAACACGATTATGGAGGGACTTAATCTGGCTAAAAAGTCTAAAGCCTTACCCCCATATATGAACATAACAGTTAACTTTACACCTAGAATGCTACAACATCAAACAAAAGAAGGTGTTAAAGATCAAGTCCGGGAACTAAATGCCAGAATCAAAACGGAAGTGCTTTCCTCCCTGTCTGGCATTACTGCAAAAGCCATTACGGAAGTTGGCAAATAGATGGACAGCATCGTCCAAGAGGTAGATGAACAGTTCATAAAAGGTGAACAGTTTGAAGAAAGAAACAGGTTCTTTAAAACAGCTAATGAAATCAAGGAAGAATATGCCATCAAACTGGCTAAATACAAAGAAAGTCTACCAAGAAAACAAACATTTAGCAGTGGTTTCAAGCCAAAGGACAAATATAGAAAATTTTAAGATTTTGTTTCACATACAATAATTTGATTAGTAGCGTAGTGTAGGATTTTAGTTACTATAGTTCAGTGAAATCTTCTAGGGATTTTAATCTCTAGGTTGTCAGTTATGTGTGCGTTATCTCACTTGGATTTGTTATAATATTGGAATATTATGTGTTTATCTTATCATTGGAAATATTAAATCATTTCATTCACCTGTGTGTTATCGTTTGTTAAGCTTGTATTGGATAATAGTTTTTTGTGCACTGCGCATGCGTGCCATATGCTGCCCTTCCTTCTGCAAACAGTCTTACCAATTTACTCTTACTGTTAGGATGGTTTGCAGAAGATTTAAAAATTCCTGTAGATATAGGAACAAAAGAAAACGGGAAAAACTTAAAACCCGTAAACTAAATAACAAGTATAAATCAAGAAAGATTCGAGAAGAATCTTGCAAAAAGTTTGTGTTGAACTTGTCAAGTAGACTACTGACAAATGAGGAATACCTCCTCTTGGGAAAAGGGATGAAGTTTATTCCTACTCCTAAAGTTTCAGGTACTTACATACGTAAACAAATCATGATGGATTTTCATGAACTAGCTAGAAAATTGAGATGTAGATTTCACTACTCTACGAACACAATTAAAGAAATCCATCCTTTATACTTACAAACAGGGCATATTCCACCTAACGGAAACAATGCCCTTGAATGTTACATAACTGATACAAAACTTGAAATTTCTAGATTAAAGGTTAAACAGTTCAAACACAACCTAACACTAGCAGAGCGTAAAGCTTTCAATTATCTTATAAAAGATGACAGCATCTATATATCTAAGGCAGATAAAAACAACACAACTGTGGTCGTAAACACATTAGATTATATTAATGCAGGAACTAATCACTTAAACAGTGATCATTACAAGAAAATAAATCACACAAACACAGAGATTATCACTAGATCTATTTCAAAGATTGTAAATAAACTATTTGCAAACAAAGAAATTGATGAGCACACTTATAACTTCTTAAGTGACTGCAAGAATCCTAAAACATGGATACATGTACCTTCTTCCTAAAATACATAAAATTCGGCAAGACTCATTAGAAGCAATCTAAATAGATGGGTATAAAAGAGGAAAATTAGCTGTGCCTTTCAGGCCTATAATCAATGAATGCAATTCTCCAACTAGAAGAATTGAAAAGTTTTTAGATTTAATATTAAAACCTTTATTGGGGGAAACTAGAGTTTTACATTCAAGACACAAAAGATTTTACCAATAGGATAGAGTCAAAGACCTGTGTACATAACTGTACACTAATTGCCTATGATGTTACTTCAATGTATACAAACATGAACATTGACAATTTACTTGATACAACCAAGAATTTCTTAGATCAAATTGATCGAACAAAGTATAAGTTTAAAGTACCAAACAAATTAGATCTAATATCTTTTGCAAAAATTATATTGGAAAACAATGAGTTCCAATTTATTGGGACTTTATATAAACAAGTTATAGGGGCGCCACAAGGTGGAATATTATCACCCACTGCCACCGATCTGCATCTGTCAACAATACTTACACAAATCTTAGACAATTTAAAAATAGCATTAGTATGATTTGTCAATATCTTGACGATGGTTTCATGATTACAGAGTGCAAAAAATCACAAATTGATGAGTTCTTTGCAATTGCAAACAACATTGACCCTCTACTTAAGTTTACGTATAATTTCTCCAATACAGAAGTGACGTACTTAAATACTGAGGTGTACAAAGGGGAGCATTTTAAATCGAGTGGTGTCCTTGACATCAGGTTACATGTCAAACCAACTGAAACTTATCAGTACCTCCCAATTACAAGTGCACATCCTAAACATACTTTTAAAAGTATTATAATAGGTGAAACAATTCGTCACATAAGAAACAATAGCAACGAAACTGATCTTAACAAACATCTTCTGACCTTGGAGAATATACTTATAGATAGAGGCTATGATAAGTTGGAAACTGCAAAAAACATAAAAGATGTGAACTACAAGATTAAACGATGCAGTACTCTGTCAGATAATTTTAGAAAAAGGGAAATCCCACTTACACTAGTAACTAAATATAACCCCACAGTTATAAATCTTAACAGAGCTATTAAGAAACATTGGCAAAGTTTGCAAAGAGATGAATATTGTAAAACAATATTTAAACAGATGCCTATCATTGCTTATAAACGCAGTAAAAATTTAAAAGAGCACCTAGCAAAAACAAGACTTTTAAATAGGGAGACTTTTGAGAAGGGACTCTTGCTAAAATAGAACTTAGCTAAAAAATCCCGAAACACCGTTAATTAATTATATATATATTTCTAGTAAAAAGGCAACTAGTCATTACGACTCTGTAAAAACGGTGTCAAGTCTTGAGGTTTAAGTATGTATGTTGGCGATGGGAATCTATGCATTTGTGGAAAGTTTTACCCAAATGTTTGTAAAGGGGAATGATAAAAACGAATTTTGAATGTTTAAAGATGAAAATTTAGTTGTAAAAAAAATGTGGAATATTAAAAACAAATGTTTAATGTCGAAAACAGGTGTTGGAAGTTGAAAAATAGTGAAAGGTTTTTAGCGGATGTTAAAAACGAAAGTTGTATGTGGCAAACGAATGTTGAATTTTGAAAACGAATGTTGAATTTTGAACGAGTGTTAAGTGTAAAAAACGAAAGTTGAAAACGAATGTTGAATGTTAAAACTCGAATGCAGAAAGTTGATATCAGGATGTTGAAAGCGAACATTGAGTGTTGAAAACGAATGTTAAATGCTAAGAATGACTGCTGAAAGTTGAAAATCGAATGTAGAAAAGGAATGTTGAATGTTGACGTTTTATTCTTATGTTGAAAACAAATGTTGAAAACGACAGTTGTATGTTATAAACGAATAGTGAATGCTTTAAGCTGACAATCGAATGTTGAAAATGAATGTTTGATGTCGAAAACAAGTGTTGGAAGTTGAAAAATATTGTTGAAAGCTGAAAAATAGTATTGAATGCTAATATCAGATGTTGAAAACGAAACTCGAATAATGAAACCGAATGTTGAATGTTGAAAACGAATGTTGAAACTTGAAAAACGACTGATGAATGGTGAAAACGAATGTTGAAAGTTGAAAAACAAATGTTGAATGTTGAAATAAATGTTGAATGTTAAAAACGAATGTTGAATGTTAAAAACGAATGTTGAAAGTTGAAAATCGAATGTTGAAAGTTGAAAAATGACTATTGACTAGTGAAAACGAATGTTGAAAGTTGAACAACGAATGTTGAATGTTGAAAACGAATGTTGAAAGTTGAAAATATAATGATGAAAACAATTGTTCAATGTTTAAAACGAATGTTAAATGCTGAAAACGAATGTTGAATGTTGAAAACGAATGCTCAATGTTGAAAACGAATATTGAATGTTTAAAGATGAAAATTTAATTGTAAAAAAAATGTTGAATATTGAAAACAAATGTTTAATGTCGTAAACAAGTGTTGGAAGTTGAAAAATATTGTTGAAAGTTGAAAAATAGTGTTGAATGTTTAAAAACGAATGTTGAACGTTGAAAATGAATGTTGAAAGTTAAAAATCTAAAGTTGAAAACAACAAGAAATGATTGTAACAGGATGCTGTTACGAAGTCTCCCAAACGAAGCTCCCATAATTCGTAATTCCCAGGGTCGCCTGACATTGGGCTAAGTCCAGTGAAAATTGGTTTGGTCCAGTAAAGTTATATGCATTAGTGATGACTGGGGACTAACCCTGTATATCATTCAAATCATCTTGGCATGACAAACCAGAATATATATGGTTTAGGGGTGGGGATCTCGACCATTTACAAGATATTATAACTTTCTCAAATGGCAGGGGGTCGGGATGACCCCTGAAGACTAACCCTGTATATCATTCAAACCATCTTAGCATGACAAACCAGAATATATATGGTTTAGGGGTGGGGATCTTGACCACTTACAAGATATTAGAACTTTCTTAAATGGCATGGGGTGGGGGTGACCCCTGGGGACTAACCCTGTATTTCATTTCATGTGCTTTGTCATGACAAACCAGAATATATATGGTTTAGGGGTGGGGATCTCTACCATTTACAAGATATAAGAACTTTCTCAAATGGCAGGGGGTCAGGATGACCCCTGGGGACTAACCCTGTATATCATTCAAACCATCTTAGCATGACAAACCAGAATACATATGGTTTAGGGGTGGGGATCTTGACCACTTACAAGATATTAGAACTTTCTTAAATGGCATAGGGTGGGGGTGACCCCTGGGGACTAACCCTGTATTTCATTTGATTTGCTTTATCATGACAAACCAGAATATATTTGGTTTAGGGGTGGGGATCTTGACCATTTACAAGATATTATAACTTTCTCAAATGGCAGGGGGTTGGGATGACCCCTGGGGACTAACCCTGTATATCATTCAAACCATCTTAGCATGACAAACCAGAATATATATGGTTTAGGGGTGGGGATCTTGACCACTTACAAGATATTAGAACTTTCTTAAATGGCATGGGGTGGGGGTGACCCCTGGGGACTAACCCTGTATTTCATTTCATGTGCTTTATCATGACAAACCAGAATATATATGGTTTAGGGGTGGGGATCTCGACCAATTACAAGATATTATAACTTTCTCAAATGGCAGGGGGTCGGGATGACACCTGGGGACTAACCCTGTATATCATTCAAACCATCTTAGCATGACAAACCAGAATTTATATGGTTAAGGGGTGGGGATCTCGATCATTTACAAGATATTAGAACTTTCTCAAATGGCAGGGGGTCGGGATGACCCCTGGGGACTAATCCTGTATATCATTCAAACCATCTTAGCATGACAAACCAGAATATATATGGTTTAGGGGTGGGGATCTTGACCACTTACAAGATATTAGAACTTTCTTAAATGGCATGGGGTGGGGGTGACCCCTGGGGACTAACCCTGTATTTCATTTCATGTGCTTTATCATGACAAACCAGAATATATATGGTTTAGGGGTGGGGATCTCGACCAATTACAAGATATTATAACTTTCTCAAATGGCAGGGGGTCGGGATGACCCCTGGGGACTAACCCTGTATATCATTCAAACCATCTTAGCATGACAAACCAGAATATATATGGTTTAGGGGTGGGGATCTTGACCACTTACAAGGTATTAGAACTTTCTTAAATGGCAGGGGGGGGGATGACCCCTGGGGACTAACCCTGTATTTCATTTAATGGGTTTTATCATTTAGAACATTTTCAATTAAAAAGATTGTGTCTATTACAAACGGTTTTCAATTTATAATCATTTGAAAATTTTAAAAAATAAAATCCCATAGGGTTCTATAGTAAAACCCTCTTTTCTTTTTGCCCCTCAAAGTACCCCTTAATAAACCCCATTGCACAAACAAAACCCTGATTGCACCACTAGACATGTTAGTCTAACATATTGTGAAACCCCAAGTTAATCTGACAAGCGGTTTTGGAGAACGGGTGCGGACAAGTTCAAATTTAAAAGCGGCGGAAGAGGAAGAGGAAGAGGAAGAATAATAATAATAATAATAAGAACTGAGCAAAAACAATAAGTCTTCCCAAACTTCGTTTGGGAGACTTGATTATTGAATGTTGAAAACGAATGTTAAATGCTGAAAACGAATGCTGAATGTTAAAAACGAATGTTGAATGTTTAAAGATGAAATTTTAATTGTAAAAAAAATGTTGAATATTGAAAACAAATGTTTAATGTCGAAAACAAGCGTTAAAAGTTGAAAAATAGTGTTGAAAGTTGAAAAATAGTGTTAAATGTTTATAGCGGGTGTTGAAAAAGAATGTTGAATGTTGAAAACGAATGTTGAATTTGAAAGCGAATGTTGAAAATTGAAAAACGAATGCTGAATGGTGAAAACGAATGTTGAAAGTTGAAAAACGAATGCTGAATGATGAAAACGAATATTGAAAGAAGAAAATCGAATGTTGAAAACGAATGTTGAAAACGAATGTTGAAAACGAAAGTTGAAAACGAATGTTCAATGTTGAAAACGAATGTGGGATGTCGAAAATTGATGGTGAAAGTTGTAATTCGAATGTAGAAAACGAATGTTGAATGTTGAAAACAAATCATGAAAGTTTTATCCTAATGTTAAAAACAAATGTCGAAAATGGATGTTGAAAGTTGAAAACGAATGTTAAATGTTGAAAACGAATGTTGAAAGTTGTAAATCTAATGTTAAAAGTTGAAAAACGAATATTTGAATGTTGAAAGTTAAAAATCGAATGTTGAAAACAATTGTTGAATATTGAAGACGAATGTTGAATGCTGAAAACGAATGTAGAATGTTGAAAACGTATACTGAATGTTAAAAACGAATGTTGAATGTTTAGAGATAAAAATTTAATTGTAAAAAAAATGTTAAATATTGAAAACGAATGTTTATTGTCGAAAACAAGTTTTGGAAGTTGAAAAATAGTGTTGAATGTTGAAAAATAGTGTTAAATGTTCAAAGCGGATATGGAAACGATGGTTGAATGCTGAAAACGAATATTAAATGTTGAAAACGAATATTAAATGTTGAAAACGAATGTTGAATTTTAAAAACGAATGTTGAAAGTTGAAAAACGAATGTTGAATGGTGAAAACGAATGTAGAAAATTCAAAAATTCGTTTTCAACATCTGATTTTTAATTTTCAAGACGTTTTTTTTCGTTTTCAACATTCAACACTAGTTTTCAACATTCAACATTTGTCTTTAACATTCAACATTCGAGTTTCAACATCCAACATTCGTTTTTAACATTCATCATTCGTTTTCAACATTCATCATTCGTTTTCAACATTCATCATTCGTTTTTGATATTCAATATTCGTTTTTAACGTTTGGATTTTAACATTCAACTTTCGTTTTCAACCTTCAACTTTTGTTTTAAATATTCTTTTTTCAACCTTCAACACTGTTTTCAACTTTAGACTTTCGTTTTCAACAATCAACATTCGTTTTCAACATTCGATTTTCAACAATTAACATTCGTTTTCAACATTCGATTTTCAAAGTTAAATATTCGTTTTCGACATTCAACATTCGTTTTCGACATTCAACATTCGTTTTCAGCATTCAACATTCGATTTTTCACTTTCAACTTTCAACATTCGTTTTCAACTTCCGTTTTCAACATCGGATTTATAATTTTCAACACTAGTATTCGGTTATCAATATTCAACATTCGTTTTCAACATACAACATCTATTTTAACATTCAACCTTCGATTTTCAACTTTCCACTTTCGAAATGTTGAAAACAAATGTTGACAGTCGAAAATCGAATGTTCACAACGAGCGTTAAATGTTAAAAACGAAAGTTGAAAGTTAAAAACGAATGTTGAATGTTGAAAATCGAATGCAGAAAGTTGATATCCGAATGTTGAAAACGAACATTATATGTTAAAAACGAATGTTGAATGTTGAAAACGAATGTTGAATGTTGAAAACGAATGTTGAAGGTTAAAAACGAATATTGACAGTTGAAAATCGAATGCTAAAATTTGAAAAACGACTGTTGAATGGTGAAAACGAAAGTTGAAAGTTAAAAATTGAATGTTGAAAACAATTGCTGAATGTTGAAGACGAATGTTGAATGCTGAAAACGAATGTTGAATGTTGAAAACGCATGCTGAATGTTAAAAACGAATGTTGAATGATTAGAGATAAAAATTTAAATGTAAAAAAAATGTTGAATATTGAAAACGAATGTTTAATGTCGAAAACAAGTGTTGGAAGTTGAAAAATAGTGTTAAATAATAATAGCGGATGTTGAAAACGATGGTTGAATGTTGAAAACGAATATTAAATGTTGAAAACGAATGTTGAATTTTAAAAACGAATGTTGAAAGTTGAAAAACGAATGTTGAATGGTGAAAACGAATGTAGAAAGTTTAAAAATGAATGTTGAATGTTGAAAACGAATGTCGAAAGTTAAAAATCGAATGTTGAAAACGAATGTTGAAAACGAATATTGAATGTTAAAAACGAATGTTGAATACTGAAAACGAATGTTGGATGTGGAAAATGGATGTTGAAAGTTGAAAACGAATGTAAAATGTTGAAAACGAATGTTGGATGTCGAAAATGGATGTTGAAGGTTGAAATTCAAATGTAGAAAACGAATGTTGATGGTTGAAAAAGAATATTGAATGTCAAAAATGGATGTCTAAAGTTGACAATCGAATGTTGATATTAAATGTTTAATGTCGAAAACAAGTGTTGGAAGTTGAAAACAAGTGTTAGAAGTTGAAAAACAGTGTTGTAAGTTGAAAAATAGTGTTGAAAGTTGAAAAATAGTATTAAATGCTAATGTCGGATGTTGAAAACGAAAGTCGATTGTTAAATCCGAACGTTGAATGTTGAAAACGAGTATTCACAGTTGAAAAACGACTGTTGAATGTTGAAAACGAATGTTGAATGTTAAAAACGAATGTTGAAAGTTGAAAATCGAATGCTATAGTTGAAAAACGACTGTTGAATGGTAAAAACGAATGTTGAATGTTGAAAACGAATGTTGAATGTTGAAAACGAATGTTAAAAGTTGTAAATCGAATGTTGAAAGTTGAAAATTGAATGATAAAAGTTGAAAAACGACTGTTAAATGGTAAAAACGAATGTTGAAAGTTGAAACACGAATGTTGAATGTTGAAAACGAATGTTGAATGTTGTAAATCGAATGTTGAAAGTTGAAAAACGAATGTTGAATGTTGAAAACGAATGTTGAATGTTGAAAACGAATGCTGAATATTGAAAACGAATGTTGAAAGTTGAAAATCGAATGTTGAAAGTTAAAAAACGACTAAATATTTATCACCGTTGACATAGCAAGTTATTGACTTCTATTTCAACAACTGAAATTCCTGAGTGATGTTAAATTCAACTATAACACGATTATGTAGGGACTTAATCTGGCTAAAAAGTCTAAAGCCTTACCCCCATATATGAACATAACAGTTAACTTTACACCTAGAATGCTACAACATCAAACAAAAGAAGGTGTTAAAGATCAAGTCCGGGAACTAAATGCCAGAATCAACACGGAAGTGCTTTCCTCCCTGTCTGGCATTACTGCAAAAGCCATTACGGAAGTTGGCAAATAGATGGACAGCATCGTCCAAGAGGTAGATGAACAGTTCATAAAAGGTGAACAGTTTAAAGAAAGAAACAGGTGCTTTAAAACAGCTAATGAAATCAAGGAAGAATATGCCATCAAACTGGCTAAATACAAAGAAAGTCTACCAAGAAAACAAACATTTAGCAGTGGTTTCAAGCCAAAGGACAAATATAGAAAATTTTAAGATTTTGTTTCACATACAATAATTTGATTAGTAGCGTAGTGAAGGATTTTAGTTACTATAGTTCAGTGAAATCTTCTAAGGATTTTAATCTCTAGGTTGTCAGTTATGTGTGCGTTATCTCATTTGGATTTGTTATAATATTGGAATATTATGTGTTTATCTTATCATTGGAAATATTAAATCATTTCATTCACCTGTGTGTTATCGTTTGTTAAGCTTCTATTGGATAATAGTTTTTTGTGCACTGTGCATGCGTGCCATATGCTGCCCTTCCTTCTGCAAACAGTCTTACCAATTTACTCTTACTGTTAGGATGGTTTGCAGAAGATTTAAGAGTTCCTGTAGATTTAGGAACAAAAGAAAACGGGAAAAACTTAAAACCCGTAAAATAAATAACAAGTATAAATCAAAAAAGATTCGAGAAGAATCTTGCAAAAAGTTTGTGTTGAACTTGTCAAGTAGACAACTGACAAATGAGGAATACCTCCTCTTGGGAAAAGGGATGAAGTTTATTCCTACTCCTAAAGTTTCAGGTACTTACATACGTAAACAAATCATGATGGATTTTCTTGAACTAGCTAGAAAATGGAGATGTAGATTTCACTACTCTACGAACACAATTAAGGAAATCCATCCTTTATACTTACAGACAGGGCATATTCCACCTAACGGAAACAATGCCCTTGAATGTTACATAACTGATACAAAACTTGAAATTTCTAGATTAAAGGTTAAACAGTTCAAACACAACCTAACACTAGCAGAGCGTAAAGCTTTCAATTATCTTATAAAAGATGACAGCATCTATATATCTAAGGCAGATAAAAACAACACAACTGTGGTCGTAAACAAATAAGATTATATTAATGCAGGAACTAATCACTTAAACAGAGATCATTACAAGAAAATAAATCACACAAACACAGAGATTATCACTAGATCTATTTCAAAGTTTTTAAATAAACTATTTGCAAACAAAGAAATTGATGAGCACACTTATAACTTCTTAAGTGACTGCAAGAATCCTAAACATGGATACATGTACCTTCTTCCTAAAATACATAAAATTCGGCAAGACTCATTAGAAGCAATCAAAATAGATGGGTATAAAAGAGGAGAATTAGCTGTGCCTTTCAGGCCTAAAATCAATCAATGCAATTCTCCAACTAGAAGAATTGAAAAGTTTTTAGATTTAATATTAAAACCTTCATTGGGGAAACTAGAGTTTTACATTCAAGACACAAAAGATTTTATCAATAGGATAGAGTCAAAGACCTGTGTACATAACTGTACACTAATTGCCTATGATGTAACTTCAATGTATACAAACATGAACATTGACAATTTACTTGATACAACCAAGAATTTCTTAGATCAAATTGATCGAACAAAGTATAAGTTTAAAGTACCAAACAAATTAGATCTAATATCTTTTGCAAAAATTATATTGGAAAACAATGAGTTCCAATTTAATGGGACTTTATATAAACAAGTTATAGGGGCGCCACAAGGTGGAATATTATCAACCACTGCTACCGACCTGCATCTGTCAACAATACTTACACAAATCTTAGACAGATTTCAATTTAAAAATAGCATTAGTATGATTTGTCAATATCGTGACGATAGTTTCATGATTACAGAGTGCAACAAATCACAAATTGATGAGTTCTTTGCAATTGCAAACAACATTGACCCTCTACTTAAGTTTACGTATAATTTCTCCAATACAGCAGTGACGTACTTAGATACTGAGGTGTACAAAGAGGAGCGTTTTAAATCGAGTGGTGTCCTTGACATCAGGTTACATGTCAAACCAAATGAAACTTATCAGTATCTCCCAATTACAAGTGCACATCCTAAACATACTTTTAAAAGTATTATAACAGGTGAAACAATTCGTCACATAAGAAACAATAGCAACGAAACTGATCTTTACAAACATCTTCTGACCTTGGAGAATAAACTTATAGATAGAGGCTAAGATAAGTTGGAAACTGCAAAAAACATAAAAGATGTGAAATACAAGATTAAACGATGCAGTACTCTGTCAGATAATTTTAGAAAAAGGGAAATGCCACTTACACTAGTAACTAAATATAACCCTACAGTTATAAATCTTAACAGAGCTATTAAGAAACATTGACAAATTTTGCAAAGAGATGAATATTGTAAAACAATATTTAAACAGATGCCTATCATTGCGTATAAACGCAGTAAAAATTTAAAAGAGCACCTAGCAAAAACAAGACTTTTAAATAGGGAGACTTTTGAGAAGGGACTCTTGCTAAAATAGAACTTAGCTAAAAAATCCCGAAACACCGTTAATTAATTATATATATATTTCTAGTAAAAAGGCAATTAGTCATTACGACTCTGTAAAAACGGTGTCAAGTCTTGAGGTTTAAGTATGTATGTTGGCGATGGGAATCTATGCATTTGTGGAAAGTTTTACCCAAATGTTTGTAAAGGTGAATGATAAAAACGAATTTTGAGTGTTTAAAGATGAAAATTTAGTTGTAAAAAAAATGTGGAATATTGAAAACAAACGTTTAATGTCGAAAACAGGTGTTGGAAGTTGAAAAATAGTGTTGAAAGTTGAAAAATAGTGTTAAAGGTTTTTAGCGGATTTTAAAAACGAAAGTTGTATGTGGCAAACGAATGTTGAATTTTGAAAACGAATGTTGAATTTTGAAAGCGAATGTTGAAGTTGAAAAACGAATGTTGAATGGTAAAAACGAATGTTAAAAGTTGAAAAACGAATGTTGAAGGTTGAATGAGTGTTAAGTGTAAAAAACGAAAGTTGAAAGTTGAAAACGAATTTTGAATGTTAAAACTCGAATGCTGAAAGTTGATATCAGGATGTTGAAAGCGAACATTGAGTGTGGAAAACGAATGTTAAATGTTGAGAACGAATGCTGAAAGTTGAAAATCGAATGTAGAAAAGGAATGTTGAATGTTGACGTTTTATTCTTATGTTGAAAACAAATGTTGAAAACGACAGTTGTATGTTATAAACGAATGGTGAATGCTTTAAGCTGACAATCGAATGTTGAAATGAATGTTTGATGTCGAAAACAAGTGTTGGAAGTTGAAAATAGTGTTGAAAGCTGAAAAATAGTATTGAATGCTAATATCAGATGTTGAAAACGAAACTCGAATAATGAAACCGAATGTTGAATGTTGAAAACGAGTGTTGAAACTTGAAAAACGACTGTTGAATGGTGAAAACGAATGTTGAAAGTTAAAAAACAAATGTTGAATGTTGAAATAAATGTTGAATGTTAAAAACGAATATTGAATGTTAAAAACGAATGTTGAAAGTTGAAAATCGAATGTTGAAAGTTGAAAAATGACTACTGACTAGTGAAAACGAATGTTGAAAGTTGAACAACGAGTGTTGAATGTTGAAAACGAATGTTGAAAGTTGAAAATATAATGATGAAAACAATTGTTGAATGTTGAAAACGAATGATAAATGCTGAAAACGAATGTTGAATGTTGAAAACGAATGCTCAATGTTAAAAACGAATATTGAATGTTTAAAGATGAAAATTTAATTGTAAAAAAAAATGTTGAATATTGAAAACAAATGTTTAATGCCGTAAACAAGTGTTGGAAGTTGAAAAATAGTGTTGAAAGTTGAAAAATAGTGTTAAATGTTTATAGCGGATGTTGCAAACGAAAGTTGTATGTTTAAAGCGAATGTTGAAAATGGAAAAATTAATGTTGAATGGTGAAAACGAATGTTGAAAGTTGAAAAAACGTTAAAAATGAATGTTAAATGCTAAAAACAAAAGTTGAAAACGAAAGTTCAAAATCGGATGTTGAAAACAATTGTTGAATGTTGAAAACGAATGTTAAATGACTGAAAACGAATGCTGAATTTTAAAAACGAATGTTGAATGTTTTAAGATGAAAATTTAACTGTAAAAAAATATTGATGACAAATGTTTAATGTCGTAAACAAGTGTTGGAAGTTATAAAATAGTGTTGAAAGTTGAATTGATTGATTGATTGTTGGTTGCTTAACGTCCAGTGGCAAATATTTCATGCATATTCAGGACGAGAACAAGTTCACAATAAATACAATAGGTAGGTTCTGTAATAGATTAAGGAATTAAGGTCGGAGAAATTTAGACTGCCACGGGAAATGAGGGAATATTGGATAGGGACAGAAATTTAGCCTTGCAACAGGTCACCTACGGACCCCTCAAAGAGTTGTTGCAAGGGTTCTTAACGTGCAAAGAACGTGGCACTTTCTTTACACGAGGCATCGGATTTAACGTCCCCATTCTGACCGGACGTGGCTGCAAATTTGTACATCCCGCACAGCCAAACGGACGCCCCACTTTAGCACGGGTTTTACTGCCGGTCGGAGGAAGACCAATGGTGACCATACTTCTATTCCCCAGTCACCCTTGGGGAGGTTGAAAGTTGAAAAATAGTGTTGAATGTTTAAAAACGAATGTTGAACGTTGAAAACGAATGTTGAACGTTGAAAACGAATGTTGAAAGTTAAAAATCTAATGTTGAAATGAATTATTGAATGTTGAAAACAAAAGTTAAATGCTGAAAACGAATGCTGAATGTTAAAAACGAATGTTGAATGTTTAAAGATGAAAATTTAATTGTAAAAAAACAGTTGAATATAGAAAACAAATGTTTCATGTCGAAAACAAGCGTTAAAAGTTGAAAAATAGTGTTGAAAATTGAAAAATAGTGTTTAAAGTTGAACAATAGTGTTAAATGTTTATAGCGGATGTTGAAAACGAATGTTGAATGTTGAAAACGAATGTTGAATGTTGAAAACGAATGTTGAATTTGAAAGCGAATGTTGAAAATTGAAAAACGAATGCTGAATGGTGAAAACGAATGTTGAAAGTTGAAAAACGAATGTTGAATGTTGAAAACGAATATTGAAAGAAAAAATCGAATGTTGAAAACGAATATTGAAAGAAGAAAATCGAATGTTGAAAACGAATGTTGAAAACGAATGTTGAAAACGAAAGTTAAAAACGAATGTTCAATGTTGAAAACGAATGTGGGATGTCGAAAATGGATGGTGAAAGTTGTATTTCGAATGTAGAAAACGAATGTTGAATGTTGAAAACAAATCATGAATGTTTTATCCTAATGTTAAAAACAAATGTCGAAAATAGATGTTGAATGTTGAAAACGAATGTTAAATGTTGAAAACGAATGTTGGATGTCGAAAATGGATGTTGAAAGTTAGAAATTCGAATTTAGAAAACAAATGTTGATGGTTGAAAAAGAATGTTGAATGTCGAAAATGGATGTGTAAAGTTGAAATTCGAATGTAGAAAACGAATGTTGAATGTTGAAATCATGAAAGTTTTTATACTAATGTTGAAAACAAATGTCGAAAACGACAGTTGAATGATATAAAAGAATGATGAATGCTTAAAGATGAAAATCGAATGTTGAAATCAAATGTTTAATGTCGAAAACAAGTATTGAAAGTTGAAAACAAGTGTTGGAAGTTGAAAAAAAGTGTTGTAAGTTGAAAAATAGTGTTGAAAGTTGACAAATAGTATTGAATGCTAATATCGGATGTTGAAAACAAAACTCGATTGTTGAAACCGAACGTTGAATGATGAAAACGAGTGTTCAAAGTTGAAAAACGACTGTTGAATGGTGAAAACAAATGTTGAAAGTTCAAAAACAACTGTTGAATGTTAAAAAAAACGAATGTTGAATGTTGAAAACGAATGTTGATAACGAATGTCGTTTGTCAAATACGAATGTTGAAAGTTGAAAATCGAATGTTAAAAGTTGAAAAAACGACTGTTGAATAGTTAAAACGAATGTTGAAAGTTGGAAAACGAATGTTGAATGTTGAAAACGAGTGTTGAAAGTTGTAAATCGACTGTTGAACGGTTAAAACGAATGTTGAAAGTTGGAAAACGAATATTGAATGTTGAAAACTAATGTTGAAAGTTGTAAATCGAATGTTGAAATTTGAAAATCGAGTGTTGCAAACAATTGTTGAATGTTGAAGACGAATGTTGAATGCTGAAAACGAATGTTGAATGTTGAAAACGCATGCTGAATGGTAAAAACGAATGTTGAATATTTAGAGTTAAAAATTTAATTGTAAAAAAAATATTGAATATTTAAAACGGATCTTTAATGTCGAAAACAAGTGTTAAAAGTTGAAAAATAGTGTTGAAAGTTGAAAAATAGTGTTAAATGCTTATAGCGGATGTTGAAAACGATGGTTGAATGTTGAAAACGAATATTAAATGTTGAAAACGAATATTGAATGTTAAAAACGAATGTTGAATGTTGAAAATCGAATGCTAAAAGTTGAAAAATGACTATTGACTAGTGAAAACGAATATTGAAAGTTGAACAACGAATGTTGAATGTTGAAAACGAATGTTGAAAGTTGAAAATATAATGATGAAAACAATTGTTGAATGTTGAAAACGAATGTCAAATGCTGACAACGAATGTTGAATGTTGAAAACGAATGCTCAATGTTAAAAACAAATATTGAATGTTTAAAGATGAACATTTAATTTAAAAAAAAATGTTGATTATTGAAAACAAATGTTTAATGTTGTAAACAAGTGTTGGAAGTTGAAAAATAGTGTTGAAAGTTGAAAAATAGTGTTGAAAGTTGAAAAATAAATAGTGTTGAAAGTTGAAAAATAGTGTTGAAAGTTGAGAAATAGTGTTAAATATTTCTAGCGGATGTTGAAAACGAAAGTTGTATGTTGAAAGCGAATGTTAAAAATGGAAAAAAGAACGTTGAAAGTTGAAAAAACGTTGAAAATGAATGTTAAATGCTAAAAACAAAAGTTGAAAATCTGATGTTGAAAACAATTGTTGAATGTTGAAAACGAATGTTAAATGCTGAAAACGAATGCTGAATTTTAAAAACGAATGTTGAATGTTTAAAGATGAAAATTTAATTGTAAAAAAATATTGAAAACAAATGTTTAATGTCGTAAACAAGTGTTGGAAGTTGAAAAATAGTGTTGAAAGTTGAAAAATAGTGTTGAAAATTTAAAAACGAATGTTGAATTTTGAAAGCGAATGTTGAAAATTAAAAAATGAATGCTGAATGGCGAAAACGAATGTTGAAAGCTGAAAAACGAATGTTGAATGTTGAAAGAAGAAAAACGAATGTTGAAAACGAATGTTGATAGAAAAAAATCGAATGTTAAAAACGAATGTTGAAAGAAGAAAATCGAATGTTAAAAACGAATGTTGAAAACGAAAGTTGAAAACGAATGTTCAATGTTGAAAACGAATGTGGGATGTCGAAAATGGATGGTGAAAGTTGTAATTCGAATGTAGAAAACAATAGTGTTGAAAGTTGAAAAATAGAATTAAATGCTAATATCGGATGTTGAAAACGAAATTTGATTTTTGAAACCGAACGTTGAATGTTGAAAACGAGTGGTGCCAGTTAAAAACGACTGTTGTATGGTGAAAACAAATGTTGAAAGTTAAAAAACAACTGTTGAATGTTGGAAACGAATGTTGAATGTTGAAAACGAATGTTGAAAGTTGAAAATATAATGATGAAAACAATTGTTGAATGTTGAAAACGAATGTCAAATGCTGAAAACGAATGTTGAATGTTGAAAACGAATGTTCAATGTTGAAAACGAATGTGGGATGTCGAAAATGGATGGTGAGTTGTAATTCGAATGTAGAAAACAATAGTGTTGAAAGTTGAAAAATAGAATTAAATGCTAATATCGGATGTTGAAAACGAAATTTGATTTTTGAAACCGAACGTTGAATGTTGAAAACGAGTGGTGCCAGTTAAAAACGACTGTTGTATGGTGAAAACAAATGTTGAAAGTTAAAAAACAACTGTTGAATGTTGGAAACGAATGTTGAATGTTGAAAACGAATGTTGAAAGTTGAAAATATAATGATGAAAACAATTGTTGAATGTTGAAAACGAATGTCAAATGCTGAAAACGAATGTTGAATGTTGAAAACGAATGCTCAATGTTAAAAACAAATATTGAATGTTTAAAGATGAACATTTAATTTAAAAAAAAATGTTGATTATTGAAAACAAATGTTTAATGTTGTAAACAAGTGTTGGAAGTTGAAAAATAGTGTTGAAAGTTGAAAAATAGTGTTGAAAGTTGAAAAATAAATAGTGTTGAAAGTTGAAAAATAGTGTTGAAAGTTGAGAAATAGTGTTAAATATTTCTAGCGGATGTTGAAAACGAAAGTTGTATGTTGAAAGTGAATGTTAAAAATGGAAAAAAGAATGTTGAAAGTTGAAAAAACGTTGAAAATGAATGTTAAATGCTAAAAACAAAAGTTGAAAATCTGATGTTGAAAACAATTGTTGAATGTTGAAAACGAATGTTAAATGCTGAAAACGAATGCTGAATTTTAAAAACGAATGTTGAATGTTTAAAGATGAAAATTTAATTTTAAAAAAATGTTGAATATAGAAAACAACTGTTTATTGTCGAAAACAAGCGTTATAAGTTGACAAAAAGTGTTGAAAATTGAAAAATAGTGTTGAAAGTTGAAAAATAGTGTTAAATGTTTATAGCGAATGTTGAAAACGAATGTTGAATGTTGAAAACGAATGTTGAATTTTGAAAGCGAATGTTGAAAATTAAAAAACGAATGCTGAATGGCGAAAACGAATGTTGAAAGTTGAAAAACGAATGTTGAATGTTGAAAGAAGAAAATCGAATGTTGAAAACGAATGTTGATAGAAGAAAATCGAATGTTAAAAACGAATGTTGAAAGAAGAAAATCGAATGTTAGAAACGAATGTTGAAAACGAAAGTTGAAAACGAATGTGGGATGTCGAAAATGGATGGTGAAAGTTGTAATTCGAATGTAGAAAACAATAGTGTTGAAAGTTGAAAAATAGAATTAAATGCTAATATCGGATGTTGAAAACGAAATTTGATTTTTGAAACCGAACGTTGAATGTTGAAAACGAGTGGTGCCAGTTAAAAACGACTGTTGTACTGTTGTATGGTGAAAACAAATGTTGAAAGTTAAAAAACAACTGTTGAATGTTGGAAACGAATGTTGAATGTTGAAAACGAATGTTGTTTGTTAAAAACGAATCTTGAAAGTTAAAAATTGAATGTTAAAAGTTGAAAATTGAATGTTAAAAGTTTAAAAACGAATGTTGAATGTTGAAAACGAATGTTGAAAGTTGTAAATCGAATGTTGAAAGTTAAAAAACGAATGTTGAATGTTGTAAACGAATGTTGAAAGTCAAAAATCGAATGTTGCAAACAATTGTTGAATGTTGAAGACGAACGTTGATTGCTGAAAACGAATGTTGAATGTTGAAAACGCATGCTGAATGTTAAAAACGAATGTTGAATGTTTAAAGATGAAAATTTAATTGTAAAAAAAATGTTGAATATAGAAAACAAATGTTTAATGTCGAAAATAAGCGTTGAAAGTTGAAAAATAGTGTTAAATGTTTATAGCGGATGTTGAAAACGAATGTTGAATGTTGAAAACGAATGTTGAATTTTGAAAGCGAATGTTGAAAATTGAAAAACGAATGCTGAATGGTGAAAACGAATGTTGAAAATTAAAAAAAACGAATGCTGAATGTTGAAAACGAATATTGAATGTTGAAAATCGAATGCTAAAAACTGATATCTGAATGTTGAAAACGAACATTGAGTGTTGAAAACGAATGTTGAATGTTGAGGACGAATGCTGTGAGTTGAAAATCGAACGTTGAAGACGAATGTTAAATGATAAAAACAAAAGTTGAAAAAGAATGTTGGATGTCGAAAAAGGATGTTGAAAGTTATAATTCAAATGTAGAAAACGAATGTTGAATGTTGAAAACAAATCATGAAAGTTTTATCCTACTGTTGAAAACAAATGTTGAGAACAAATGTTGAAAACGACATGTTATAAACGAATGGTGAATGCTGTAAGCTGACAATCGAATGTTGAAAACGAATATTTAATGTCGAAAACAAGTTTTGGAAGTTGAAAATAGTGTTGACAGTTGAAAAATAGTGTTGAAAGTTGAAAAATAGTGTTGAAAGATGAAAAATAGTATTGAATGCTAATATCGGATGTTGAAAACCGAAATTTTAATGTTGAAAAACGACTGTTGAATGTTGAAAACAAATGTTGAATGCTGAAAACGAAGGTTGAATGTTGAAAACGAATGTTGAATGTTGAAAACGAATGTTGAAAGTTGAAAACCGACTGTTGAATGGTGAAAACGAATGTTGAAAGTTGAAACACGAATGTGAATGTTGAAAACGAATGTTGAATGTTAACAACGAATGTTGAATGTCGAAAATGGATGTTAAAAGTTGAAATTCGAATGTAGAAAACGTATGTTGAATATTGAAATCATGAAAGTTTTTATCCTAATGTTGAAAACAAATGTTGAAAACGATAGTTGAATGTATAACAGAATGGTGAATGCCTAAAGATGAAAATCGAATGTAGAAAACGAAGTTTAATGTCGAAAACAAGAGTTGGAAGCTGAAAACAAGTTTTGGAAGTTGAAAAAAAGTGCTGAAAGTTGAAAAATAGTGCGGAAAGTTGAAAAATAGTATTTAATGCTAATATCGGATGTTAGAAACGAAAGTCGACTGTTGAAACCGAACGTTGAATGTTGAAAACGAGTGTTCAAAGTTGAAAAACAACTGTTGAATGATGAAAACGAATGTTCAATGTTGAAAACGAATGTTGAAAGTTGAAACACGAATGTTGAATGTTGAAAACGAATGTTGAATACGAATGTTAAATGTAAAAAAAGGAATGTTGAATGTTGAAAACGAATGTTGAAAGTTCAAAAACGAATGTTGAATGGTGAAAACCAATGTAGAAAGTTGAAAAATGAATGTTGAAAACGAATGTTGAAAGTTATAAATGGAATGTTGAAAACGAATGTTGAATGTTGAAAACGAATGTTGAAATCTGAAAATGAATGTTGAATGCTGAAAACGAATATTGGATGTCGAAAATGGATGTTGAAAGTTGAAAACAATGTTAAATGTTGAAAACGAATGTTGTACGTCGAAAATGGATGTTGAAAGTTGAAATTAGAATATAGAAAACGAATGTTGATGGTTGAAAAAGAATGTTGAATGTCGAAAATGGATGTGTAAAGTTGAAATTCGAATGTAGAAAACGAATGTTGAATGTTGAAATCATGAAAGTTTTTAACCTAATGTTGAAAACAACTGTTAAAAACGACAGTTGAATGTTATAAAAGAATGGTGAATGCTTAAAGATGAAAATAGAATGTTGAAATCAAATGTTTAATGTCGAAAACAAGTGTTGGAAGTTGAAAACAAGTGTTGGAAGTTGAAAAAAAGTGTTGTAAGTTGAAAAATAGTGTTGAAAGTTTTAAATAGTATTGAATGCTAATATCGGATTGATTGATTGATTGTTGGTTGCTTAACGTTCAGTGGCAAATATTTCATGCATATTCAGGACGAGAACAAGTTCACAATAAATACAATAGGTAGGTTCTGTAATAGATTAAGGGATTAAGGGATTAAGGTCGGAGAAATTTAGACTGCCACGGGAAATGAGGGTATATTGGATAGGGACAGAAATTTAGCCTTGCAACAGGTCACCTACGGACCCCTCAAAGAGTTGTTGCAAGGGTTCTTAACGTGCAAAGAGCGTGGCACTCTCTTTACACGATGCATCGGATTTAACGTCCCCAATCTGACCGGACGTGGCTGCAAATTTGTACATCCCGCACAGCCAAACGGACGCCCCACTTTAGCACGGGTTTTACTTCTATTCCCCAGTCACCCTGAGGGGGTGTTGAATGTTGAAAACGAATGCTTATAAACGAATGTTGAATATTAAGAGATAAAAATTTAATTGTAAAATAAATGTTGAATATTGAAAACGAATGTTTTTAATGTCGAAAACAAGTGTTGGAAGTTGAAAAATTGTGTTGAAAGTTGAAAAACAGTGTTAAATGTTGATAGCGGATGTTGAAAACGATGGTTGAATGTTAAAAACGAATATCAAATGTTGAAAACGAATGGTGAATTTTAAAAACTAATGTTGAAAGTTGAAAAACGAATGTTGAATGGTGAAAACGAATGTTGAAAGTTGAAAAACGAATGTTGAATGTTGAAAACGAATGTTGAAAGTTCAAAAACGAATGTTGAATGTTGAAAACGAATGTTGAAAGTTCAAAAACGAATGTTGAATGTTGAAAACGAATGTTGAATGCTGAAAACAAATGTTGAATACTGAAAACGAATGTTGGATGTCGGAAATGGATGTTGAAAGTTGAAAACGAATGTTGAATGTTGAAAACGAATGTTGGATGTCGAAAATGGATGTTGAAAGTTGAAATTCGAATGTAGAAAACGAATGTTGAATGTTGAAATCAAATCATGACAATACAGGTGCCAGGCCTGTAAACATGAATAAATGTTACAAATCCAGCGCAAGTATAGCAGAAATGAAACAAATAATAATTTCCGAATTGGAAAAAATACAAAGGGCAATCGATTAAGATGGAAAATAACCTTGGCAACTTTAAGGGAGAGGTGGTGCACTTTGAACAAATGCAGCATTACGACAAAGACAAAGACAAGCCGCACATTTATGTCTTTACAAAGGAAAAGGTATTATATAAAGTAGCATTGATTACTTATGTTATGTATGTGTATATGCTTTCGATACTGTAGTTCATATTATGTCCAATTTCGTGAAAAAAAAATTGTAAAATATATTTTCAAAATTGATTGAGATATAGATACTTAAGATAAAATAGGGGAATATTAAGAAAAAATTAAAATCACAAAAATACTGAACTCCGAGGAAAATTCTAAACGGAAAGTCTATAATCAAAAGCTAAAACACATCAAACTGATCCCCAGTTATAAAAAGCATTCTAAAGAAATACAAAAAACAAAACGAAACTTGTAAATAAGTCAGCCCTTTTAAGTCTATATCTCTGTCTTGCAGCAAGGATTTGGGAATTGAGGGAGGGTAGGGGTATCCTAGAGCGAGTATCCCCGGGAAGTCCCATACATAAGGATAACTGAGGCGTCCCTGTATTTTAGTACCTCCTTGCCATACAACAGGGGGCTAGTAAAATTTGCAAAAAGGAGATGGGGCACAAAGAAAAAGCAACGGACTTATCCAGACACGGGGAAGGGGCGACGCCAACCATGAATATTTCACACATAGTACCCACCCCAACTCCAGGGAATGTTAGGACACCGGAAAGAATATGTTATTATGGTGGAGGGAAGGCAAAACACTTTCTGATGCCATTCTGAATGAACTATATTTTAACAGATATGTAACATGAAACCCATATTGTCTCACAGACAACCTATGCTAGTGTTCTCACAAGATTTTTCCTTACCCTATCCAAGCATTTCCCTTTCTCTACTCCAGAATGATCATTTCTGAAAATATTTTGTAATCCATTTCATTGGGGTGACCATCTTGATTGTCATCCATAAATAGGGTATTTTGTACTTCCCATAAAATCCTTGTTGGTGAGCACCTCATAAGCAACATTCTTGCAATGTTAGGTTTCAATCCATTCAATGTTTCTCTAAAAGAAGACATTTCTAGTATTTCCCATGGGGTCCTATGTAAAACTAAGTCCCCCGCTGGTGGCCATTTTGGATCTTTATGGATCTACTTTCCCTACCTGGATCTGGTTCTATTCATCAGACATTACCACTTCTACCAGCTATAAATATTCCGGTACCAGCAGCTGCAGTGGTGGAGTTAGAGACTCTAACAACAAAGAAAGAAGAAAAAAGCAACTGGTGACGATGTCTTTTAGCTACAGGTAACATTAACAATTACATATATTTTACAAACAATCCAAAATAATAGAAACCATTCACAAACCTTCGCACTATATTTAATGACTCGGTGGTAGGTTCAAGACTGTCAAAAGGGGTCTGCCGACCTTTGAAAACGGGGAAGCAGTCATAACTCGGAAAAAATAAAAGGTAAAAATCACCACTAAGAAATAAATGACAACTTTTCATTTTTAAATGATGCAATTTGCATCTTTATGAAAATCTTTCAATATAGATAATATAATTGTATGGTCTTCAAGCCTCCATGCGCAACAGTCATACACTTTATCTGCAACTGTCAATTTCATGCAATACTTCTGTAAATTCCACAAGAGTTGTAAGGTTTACACATGTAAATATATGCTAAAATTCAGATACTGTATTTGAAAGGAGAAATGGCAAATTAGACTAAAGAGATTAGGAAATTATATCTTCAGATAGAGGTGCTGAATGAAAATCATTTTTCTTATCATTCAACAATTATTTGCCAAAAAAGGTAGTAAAAGCATTTAGAAGTCTGGAAAAAATTATTATTTAAAAGAAAAAGGTAGAAAAAGCATTTAAAAGTCTGGAAAAAACGTACATTGTTTTTTTTTGTATTTAAAAGAAAATACATAATAACCTACACTTTCAACTTCAGCCTCAAAGAATTTATTAATTTCAATCTAATAATAATCTATGATTTTTTTAAATGAATACAATATCAAAAGTAATGCTAAAAGTACTAATCATTATAGATAAGTATATACATTGGCCTAGTAGATTAAGCCAAGCCAAGTAACTTTGAACTGGTTTACAGTTTCCTACCCGGTATACACAAAGCTGCCCACTCTACTTCAAGATCTAAGTAACAGACTCAACATTCTGCTACAACCAACCACGATGTTTCTCGACTACGAAATAGCCATCAGAAACGCAGCCACTAAGATCTTTCCAGGAATCAAATTAAAGGGTGCTTTTTCCACAACACTCCGTGTATCTGGCAAAATACACAGAAGCTTGTTTTGCATACTGAATACAGTTAAAGGGCGTCATTCACCAACTTGTTCGAGGAGCTGCAGTTCTGCCACTTTTACCACCCAATTTGAAGATGTCTGATTAAAGCACCGAAGGACATCGATGATGCAGATACAGATACACCAACCATTACCTTTACAGACAATGAAACCTACTTCTGGGTGGAGAACCACCAAAGCCTATGGAACCACTACGCACCAGAATGTCCTAAACCAACAAACCATCTTGAAAGTTGTATAGCAAACTAAAAAAGTTAGTAAAGGCACCACACCCAAACATCTTCAGCATGATCAAGTTGTTGAGACAAGAAGCTTTCCATGCTCTCCCCCTTAATGTGACTAACCCAGGACACAGCCGGTGTGAAATGCGTTAAAAAGAGAAAATACAGGAAATAGATGACAGACTGTAAACACTGAACACAAGGTTGCAGAATGATGAGCTTACTCCAGTCGAGTATGGAGATGTTGCTTCTCATCTTCTGCACAATGATTAAGACTTAGTATTATCTTGCATGTTCAATGTATTACTGTGTGAGTGCTATGATTGATGTCAATTTAGTGTACTTTTTGGTGCTTTGTTTAGTGCAACTAAAAATTTAGTGCTTTGATTCAAAGAGTAATTATTAAAATTTAACATTTATATTTCAATTTATACTATTTACTTTTACATATTAATGTTTGCACCTAAATAATTGCAATTGGTTGTGAATAACATTATGCCTATAAATTCATATTGTGCTTTGAATATTATTTACACAAAATGTGCTATGAAATTATTAAATAAAATTATGTAATTAAATATAAACTATTCTTTTTCTTTATTCTCCAGAAGATTTACCTGGATTTACATTTGTTCATTAGTTAAGTGTTGTTACAACATAATCCTACATTATCCCATTGTTTACATAAAAATTCTGGGAACTCCTACATAAAATTTTACTATTTTACCTATAAAATTCAAAATGTAGGATTAAACCGCCAAAAAAATGCATGTGTACGGTAGAATTATATTTTGCAATTTTTAAATTTTAATATATTTTTATAAGTGCCATTCATTTTGATAGTTTGCTTTACATACAGTGGCAAGTATTTCATACATGTTAATGAGAACAAATTAACAAAGAGTACCATAGCTATGATCAGACCCCTCAATCCTTAGGGTAAGATATCATTCAGAGTAAAATTACCAAGAAATGATGTTAAAAAAAATCTTAACGACGGATACCTAGTGGTGCCAATAGCTCACTTAAAAGTAGGTGTATTATGAACGCATTATTTTGCTTTAAATTCAACATGTCGAATGCATATGCTTTGAGAAAACGTAAATGTATAATTTATCACAATTTAATATAGACTCTTTTTGTGTTAGCTAAATCTTTTAAAATATCCCACCAACTATACATACATACAAACATTTTGAACAAGACTACAACAAAAAGAGTAAGGACCAAATCAGAGTTTTTGGCATTTGAGAAGAAGCACAATCAAAGAAGAAGAACCAGTCCAAAGTTATTTGCAATTAAAACAATTTTGAAGTGAGTATAATCGTTTAATGATATATTCATTAGGAATAGGATGAGTGTTTCTAAAATAAAGAAGTATATCAATGAAAAACCTTAGGAACTCCAATTTGAAATTCCAATATTAGTATCGGTGAGTAAAGGATTTACACCGAGGAATAATTGTTTAGATTATGAATTTCCTTAAGAACTGTGGTGTTTATCATCTGGAAGGACTAAAGGATAAGTACATATCATAGAGGAGCTAGTGAAAAGGCGATTAAACGCCATAGTCACATAATTTCGTATATTTGGTCAGTAACATTTGACATAAGTTTAGGGTGCAAATAATAATGCAATATTAACTAACACGTCTTTAAAATTTTGTTGCTAATCAATTTTAAGTCAATGCGTTAGCTAATCACTGCATTAGAATTAAATCATGTAATTAGCAAATGATAAGCACATGTAAACATCCTGTTAAGCAGAAAGTTGCAGAAAACCATCCACAGAGATTACCAAGGTTGGGCAAAGCTATGATTATTATATATTATTACTATAATTATGACAGGTTAATTTACTAGTGGCAAGTATACTATCAATGATTTATTTTGGAAATCTTCAGAATTAATCTTATTCTTATTTTATACGACATGATGTTGCTACTGATGTCAATATTTGAAACTTGCATCTAAGACAAAATCACATTTCAGGGCATTGGGAGATATAGTCATGAACAAAAGACTGATCAACAATATTCCGCACTTCACTAACTACATCTATTAACAATACAATTAAGTCATCAGATTATTTAAAGAAAATATAGGTTGATGTATGAAGACTTAAGGAAAAAAACTGTTTTGACAAATTTCTGCTTACTGTGAATAAAACGACATTTGTATTTTGATCGTTCCTTTTCAGCATTAACATGTAGTTACAGTAGATTTATACATTCCTAGAAGTTATCTAAAAGAAGACGATTTTTTATTCATTGATTTATTTTTGTGTACATTTATTGAAATAAAAAAAAAACATATATTTCTTTCAGAAGTACAGCAGAACTGGAAAGTTTCCAGCATCTGATTCTGATGTATGCATCAAAACGGCATTTGTATACACCACCAACATATAGATGTCGGAATTTGTTGGCAGATTTAGACCAAAATGATCACATTGGTCGATCAATCTTGACAAAGATGGATCAGTAAGGTAAAAACATAATTTTTTTAAAATTGTTTTCCCTTTAGCATAAGCAAATTTTGGTTTTTTTTTTCAACATTGTTTTAATAGCAACTTTCTCTTATCTAAATTTACAAATCAGTATTAATTTGTGTACTAAATGTATTATGCTTTCATGGTTTTATCACTTTCTTTTCTAAATCATAATTTATTTTTTTTGCAATACTTTTTTGTAATTTTCTAGGTATCAGAGAGTGTTTCAGAAAAAAAAGCAGCCGCTGGTCTGTAACACCATGCAAAACTTTGAAAGATTATGCCTACATATCTCAGGTTATTGAGAAAATTGTTTTGAAAAGACTTGCTGATGAAATTGGAATGAATCAGTGGATGATCCTAGAAGTTGATGACCCCAGGCTAGTGTCTGCACACCTTGCACCGGTTCCGCTACCACCTACCCAGGAGTTGTTGAGTCAGCAAATATATACAATTAAAAGTTTATATGCTCTTCAACTTTGTACTTATTTGGATTTAACTATTTTGATCTGAGCGTCACTGATGAGTCTAATGTAGATTGATTGATTGTTGGTTGCTTTACGCCGCATTAGCACAACAAGGCTATATCGCGGCGAGAGCTAATTCGAATATTTTTTACAATTTAAAGCATATTCTTAAAATCAGACAAAAGGCCCTTCAATACACTAAAATTCTAGATTAAAGCAAATTGATTATTTACAAATAAAAATGAACATTAAGATAACGTGATAAAATTTAAAATCGTTTTAAATATAATAACATTTTTATATTTTAGAATATATTCCAACTTCTTTTAAAAATGAAACAATATTTGTAAATGAAACATTATGAAATAAATCATACATATTATTGACATTGAAATGCTTCTTACGAATATCTGCAAAGTCAATACAATTGATTAAAACATGTTTAATAGTATACTTGCAGTTACAAGGTATACATTGTGGTTCTACTTCATTTTTTAAAAGATATTCGTGTGTTATTCTAGTATGACCAATACGACATCTAGAAATAACACACTGATCTTTTCTGCACATAAAATTATTGAAAGGTTTACATAAATTACATAATCTGAATTAAATAGTGATATCAATAGCAGAATAAGACCCGTTTCCAGGATGAAGATAAGTATTAGATCCATCATTAAAAATGCATAATCCTTCTTGAGAGACAAAGTCCTCAATGATCTTACCTTTGATATTATGAGACTTGCTTCCCCACAAGGGGTTGTGTGCATTTAAGTCGCCCATAAGTATAAATGGTGAGGGTAATTGATCAGTGAGGGTTTTGAGTTTAGCTTTATCGATAATTGAATTGGGTGGAATATATATAGAACATAATGTAATTGTTTTATCTAATGATAAACGAATTGCAACTGCCTGCAGATCCGTGGTGAGTTGGGCTGTGCTATGAATGACGTTGTCCTTCACAAAAATGGATGATCCGCCTGCAGCACGTTCATCTACCTTAGAAAATGTGCTATACATGTTGTATCCTTTTAAAGATACATTGTCACTTTCTTTTAAATGAGTTTCTTGAAGACAAAATGCAGTAGGTAAAAAAGACTGAACTAGAAGTGTTAACTCGAGAAGATTTATTTTAAGACCTCGGCAATTCCATTGGATGATATAAGTCATGTTTTGTTAATAGACGGGCGAATGCTATCGAGTTTGCCAGCATTCTTATTTCGCTCACCCTGAGATTGTAATCTTTCGGGTGGCGGAACACTTTCGATTTCCATTTCTGATTCGTCGTTAAGTGTTGAAAATCTGTTGTGTGAGGAGAGTCGTCGATCTCCAGGACCATGCGCAGCTGGTTTTACTCCGCCTCGACCCCTACCCCGCGACCTCGAATCAGAAGACTTCTGAGAGGATGTATTTGCTGGCTTCTTTGGGACATCCTTCTGTTTTGGAGAACGAAGAGGAGACGGGGCTTTAGAAGACTTTGTACTAGATGCAGAAGATAAACTAGTTTTATTAGATGCAGATGAAGGAGGACTATTGGCGATGGAAGAATCATCAATGTCACTGGGAAGATCCCAGACAGATTCACCGCCCCAACTGTCTGATTTAACTGTATCTTTTTTATTTGATTTCTTTTTTTCATTTTTTTTAGATGATGACATTGAGCTCTGTAAGGAAGATTGAGTTGACTGAGTACTGGTTTTAGAAGGTGTTGGTTTTCTTGGAATTAATATTTTATCGTTAGGTTCTGTTTCAACAGGCAGCATTGTAAATGTCTCAGCATCAATTGGCCAGGTCATGCGAGTTTGTGTATGCTCGTGACTGAATGAGCGGACAACTTTGCTGGCGTACGATGGTCTGTTCGAAACAAGGAGATCATTCGAAACAGAAGCTATCTGTTTAGCTTCTGGGTAACTGATGTTTCTTTCTGTTTTAATTTTGATAATATTTTTTTCTTTAAGGTAAACAGGGCAGTCCCTAGATGATGAAAAATGGGATTCACCACAGTTTACGCATTTAGAAGATTCAGAGCTACAGGTTGTTCCCTCGTGTCCTTCGTTAGAACACTTGAAGCATCTCTGCGTACCACGACATTGTTTGCTTCCATGACCAAACTTTTGACAAGTGAAGCATCGAATTGGGTTAGGGATAAACCTGTCAACTCTGATTCCGAAGCAACCTAAAGTAATAGATGGAGGAGGAGTTGGAGTTCTAAATGTCAAAAGATATGTATTTAATTTGATTATATTTCCATTCTTTTTTATTTGAAATCTAACAACATCAGTTACTGTGGATTCATTTATTTTCGTGGGTATCAATTTTCGTGGATTGAGGAATACTTGCATTTTCGTGGATATTTGATTTCGTTGTTTTGCCAATCTCTGCATACAAAGCCAAATTAACATTTGTAATTCGTTGAAAATTTGAATTCGTGGTTCACCTGTACCCACGAAACCCACGAAAATTGGTATCCAACGAATTATAATGAATCCACAGTACACCTTGGCTTGAAAGTTCCTCACAGATTTCTTCCACGGTAAGGTCACCAAGGTATTGACTTCTGTCTCGAATGATCCCCTTACAGCTGTTCAAACTGTTGTGAGGAGAGGCAGAAACAGGAAAGTTTGTAATTGTTGTCAGTGTAAGCAAATTTGTTGATTGACTTTTGTTGGAACATTCAACCAACAAATTGCCTGATCTCATTTTTGAAACTTTTTTTACAGTACCAGCAACGCTTTGAATTTGTTTGTGAATCACAAAGGGAGATATTTTGGAAATTGGTTTTTCATCTGTTCCTTTTATTACAGTAAATCTGGGCCAACTGTCATCTTCCTGACAGGGCACTGAATCATCACATTTTTTTTTTTTATGTATTAAAGCTGATTTAGAGGGTTGGTTTTGTTGTGCCATAGGAAATGAGAAAGATTCACCATTCTTGTCATCCACCCACCTCGGAGTGCCTACAAGGGCGATGCTGTGTTTCCGTGGCGAGCCGGGGTCAAGTGCTAATGCTGAAAACGAGCTCCAAGTATAACATGTATAACGTAGCTGGTCCCCGTCTAATGTAGACGAAACGCGCGTCTGGCGTATTAAATTGTAATCCTGGTACCTTTGATAACTATTTACACCACTGGGTCGATGCCACTGCTGGTGGACGTTTCGTCCCCGTGGGTATCACAGCCCAATAGTCAGCACTTGAGTGTAATGTCAATTATATGGTCATTTTTATAAATTTCCTTTTTCCAAAACTTTGAATTGTTCGAAAAACTAAGGATTTTCTTACCCCAGGCATAGATTACCTTAGCCGTATTTGGCACAATTTTTTTGGAATTTTGGGTCCTCAATGCTCTTCAACTTTGTACTTGTTTGGCTTAAACTATTTTGATCTGAGCGTCACTGATGAGTCTTATGTAGACGAAACGCGCGTCTGGCGTATTAAATCATAATCCTGGTACCTTTGATAACTATTATACATATTTAATAATGTTGTACTCGACCACCAATAAACCCCATGTTTTTCCAAAACTATCTGGATATTTGTCTCTAATCTTCCAGACACAACAGCTTGGAACGATCCTTCTGTTTCCTGCACCAAGGTGACCATGGATCCTTAAGATGTATTGCCTGTAGGCTGTATGGCGGTTGCTTTCATTATAATCATCATCTTCACCTGCAGCCAAAACGTCTTGTCTATATCTTCTTCCAAAGGATCTAATGCAACCAAATCAAAATCCTGAAATGGAACAAGAGTGTAATTTATCTAGGAAAAAAATATTTATGCATTTTTTCTATAAACTACTAGCAGAATAATGGTCAAAGCTATACAGATTCAATGTGAAGGTATGGTTTTCCTAGGTGGCTAGGCTTCAGTAGAGTTGCAGATTATCTAGATACTCTTTCAAAATGGATTAATGCTGTGATGTCGTTGATACAAATCCGAATTAAGAAACTAAATGGGCATACAAATACCCACGCTACATCAATTTTTAAAGACCCAAATGTTGCAAAACACTTGTCCTACCTCCATGACAAATATGTTGTTGTCCCTGCAGATAAAGCCCCAAACAACATCGTTTTTGTGTGTAAATATCATTACATAAACTGCTTGATAAATGAATTAGGTATTGACAATTCACTTGGAAACTCAACATATACCCTCACGACACTTACCAAAGAGGAAATCCTGGATAATCATAGGTCTGTTCTATCTATGTTCCTTTGGAATTTCAACCAAAGATGAAGAACTGGATCTTCCATCACTGTATTGGATACCTAAACTACATAAGTGTCCTTACAAACAACGGTATATTGCTGGGTTTTCCAAGTGCTCCACGAAACATCTTTCTAAATTATTAACATCTATTTTATCAGCAATCAAAGCCGGGCTCCAAAGTTATTGTGAAACTGCCTATTCTAGAGGTGGCGTGAATCAGATGTGGATACTAAAAAATTCCAAAGATCTTTTAGAGTACATACAATCTAAGACTCTCTCATCTTGCAATAGTATTAAAACATTTGACTTTGCTACACTTTACACAAGTATTCCCCATTCCAAACTAAAAGCAAACTGAAAGAGTTGGTATTACTTTGTTTCATTAAAAAGAATGGCGAACGTAGATACAAGTATCTTGTCTTGGGGAGGGATAAATCCTACTTTGTAAAGAATCACTCTGATTCAAATAAAAAAAATCACTGAAACTGACATTATCAAGATGCTTGATTTCTTGGTTGACAACATATTTGTTACGTTTGGAGGACGTGTTTTTCAAGACTGTCGGAATTCCAATGGGAACCAATTGTGCCCCTCTTCTTGCTAACTTGTTTCTTTATTAATTATGAGGCTGACTTCATACAGGAACTTCTTAGGAAGAAAGATAAGAAGTTAGCAATATCCTTTAACTCTACGTTCCGCTATATAGATGATGTTCTCTCACAAAATAATACAAAATTTGGTGACTATGTTGAACGAATCTATCCCATCGAACTATATATAAAGGATACTACAGATACAGTTAAGTCTGCCTCATATCTTGACTTACATCTAGAAATTGACAATGAGGGTCGGTTGAAAACAAAACTTTACGACAAAAGAGATGATTTCAGCTTCCCAATTGTGAACTTTCCATTTCTATGTAGCAACATTTCAGCAGCGCCTGCATACGGAGTATATATCTCCCAACTGATACGATATTCCCGGGCTTGTGTTTCCTATCATGATTTCCTTGATAGAGGATTGCTGCTCACAAGGAAGCTATTAAGCCAAGAGTTCCAAATGATGAAGTTCAAATCATCCCTTCGTAAATTTTACGGACGCCATCACGAATTGGTTGACCGTTATGGGATAACCGTTTCACAGATGATATCGGATATGTTCCTTATGTCGTAACTACAATACCCTTCCCTTTTCACGAATGTGACTTACCGAATTAGACTATTTACCGGATTTGTAATAACATAAGCAACACGACGGGTGCCACATGTGGAGCAGGATCTGCTTACCCTTCCGGAGCACCTGAGATCACCCCCAGTTTTTGGTGGGGTTCGTGTTGCTTAGTCTTTAGTTTGCTATGTTGTGTCATCTGTACTATTATTTGTCCGTTTGTCTTTTTATTTTTGGCCATGGCGTTGTCAGTCTGTTTTCAATCTATGAGTTTGACTGTCCCTCTTTTAAATTGATTTAAATAGTTGACCCATATAAAGTCACATGTCTGGGTATTTTTTCTGAAGACCTGCTAATTAAAAAAAATACAAGAGGGACTAAAACTAGAGGCTCTCCAGAGCCTGTGTCGCTCACCTGACTCTACTTTGGTTTTAGAAATCATGTAAAGATAGATAAAAATCATAACAGATACCCAAATAATGATTGAGGCCAAATTTGGATTAATATTGGTCCCGTTATTTAATAAAATATCCTGGTGGCCATCTTGAACAGTAAATCGGCAACAAAGTAGCAACACTTGGTCAGCACCTCATAAGGAACATTCATGCCATATTTGGTTTCATTCCATTCAGTGGTACTCTAAAAGAAGACATTTGTATGTATTTCCCATAGGGTCCTATGTTAAACTAAGCCCCCTCCCCCTACAAGCTGCCATCTTGGATGATGGATCGGCTGCAAAGTAACAACACTTGGTCAGCACCTCATAAGGAACATTCACGCCATGTTTGGTTCCATTCTATTCAGTGGTTTTCTAAAAGAAGACATTTCTATGTATTTCCCGTAGGGTCCTATGTTAAACTAAGTCCCCCGCTGGCGGCCATCTTGGATGATGGATCGGCTACAAAGTAACATCACTTGGCCAGCACCTCATAAGAAACATTCATGCCATGTTTGGTTCCATTCCATTCAGTGGTTCTCTAAAAGAAGACATTTTGTAGGTATTTACCGTAGGGTCCTATGTTAAACTAAGTCACCCACTGGCGGCCATCTTGGATGATGGATCGGCTGCAAAGTAACAACACTTGGTCAGCACTTATAAGGAACATTCATGCCATGTTTGGTTTCATTCCATTCATTGGTTCTTTAAGAGAAGACATTTGTATGTATTTCCCATAGGATCCTATGTTAAACTAAGTCCCCCGCTTTTGGCCATCTTGGATGATGGACCGCTGCAAAGTTACAACACTTGGTCAGCACCTTATAAGGAATATTCATGCCATGTTTGGTTTCATTCTATTCAGTGGTTTTCTAAAAGAAGACATTTGTATGTATTTCCCATAGGGTCCTTTTATAAACTAAGTCCCCCGCTGTTGGCCATCTTGGATGCTTGACCGACTGCAAAGTAACAACACTTGGTCAGCACCTCATAAGGAACATTCATGCCATGTTTGGTTTCATTCCATTCAGGGGTTCCCTGAAGACAACATTTGTATGTATTTCCCATAGGGTCCTATGTTAAACTAAGTCCCCCGCTGGCGGCCATCTTGGATGATGGATCGGCTGCAAAGAAACAACACTTGGTCAACACCTCATAAGAAACATTCATGCCATGTTTGGTTCCATTCCATTAGTGGTTCTCTAAAAGAAGACATTTTGTATGTATTTACCGTAGGGTCCTGTGTTAAACTAAGTCACCCACTGGCGGCCATCTTGGATGATGGATCGGCTGCAAAGTAACAACACTTGGTCAGCACCTTATAAGGAACATTCATGCCAAGTTTGGTTTCATTCCATTCACTGGTTCTCTAAGAGAAGACATTTGTATGTATTTCCCATAGGGTCCTATGTTAAACTAAGTCCCCCGCTTTTGGCCATCTTGGATGATGGACCAACTGCAAAGTTACAACACTTGGTCAGCACCTAATAAGGAACATTCATGCCATGTTTGGTTTCATTCCATACAGTGGTTCTCTAAAAGAAGACATTTTTATGTATTTCCCATAGGGTCCTATGTTAAACTAAGTCCCACGCTGGCGGCCATCTTGGATGATGGATCTGCTACAAAGTAACAACACTTGGCCAGCACCTCATAAGGAACATTCATGCCATGTTTGGTTACATTCCATTGAGTGGTTCCCTTAAGGAAGACATTTGTATGTATTTCCCTAAGGTCCTATGTTAAACTAAGTCCCCCGCTGTCGGCCATCTTGGGTGATGGACCGACTGCAAAGAAACAACACTTGGTCAGCACCTCATAAGGAACATTCATGCCATGTTTGGTTTCATTCTATTCAGTGGTTCTCTAAAAGAAGACATTTTGTATGTATTTACCGTAGGGTCCTATGTTAAACTAAGTCACCTGCTGGTGGCCATCTTGGATGATGGATCGGCTGCAAAGTAACAACACTTGGTCAGCACCTTATAAGGAACATTCATGCCATGTTGGGTTTCATTCCATTCACTGGTTCTCTAAAAGAAGACATTTGTATGTATTTCCCATAGGGTGCTATGTTAAACTAAGTCCCCCGCTGTCGGCCATCTTGGATGATGAACCGACTGCAAAGTTACAACACTTGGTCAGCACCTTATAAGGAACATTCATGCCATGTTTGGTTTCATTCCATTCAGTGGTTCTCTGACAGAAGACATTTTTATGTATTTCCCATAGGGTCCTATGTTAAACTAAGTCCCCCGCTGGCGGCCATCTTGGATGATGGATAGGCTACAAAGTAACAACACCTGGTCAGCATCTCATAAGGAACATTCATGCCATGTTTGGTTTCATTCAATTCAGTGGTTCTCCAAAAGAAGACATTTGTATGTATTTCCCTTAGGGTCCTATGTTAGACTAAGTCCCCCGCTGGTGGCCATCTTGGATGATGGACCGACTGCAAAGTAACAACACTTGGTCAGCATCTCATAAGGAACATTCATGCCATGTTTGGTTCCATTCTATTTATTGCTTCTCTAAAAGAAGACATTTTTATGTATTTCCCATAGGGTCCTATGTTAAACTAAGTCCCCCGCTGGCGGCCATCCTGGATGATGGATCGGCTACAAAGTAACAACACCTGGTCAGCACCTCATAAGGAACATTCATGCCATGTTTGGTTTCATTCCATTCAGTGGTTCTCTAAAAGAAGACATTTGTATGTTTTTCCCATAGGGTCCTATGTTTAACTAAGTTCCCCGCTGGCGGTCATCTTGGATGATGGATCGGCTACAAAGTAACAACACATGGTCAGCACCTCATAAGGAACATTCATGCCATGTTTGGTTTCATTCTATTCACTGGTTCTCTAAAAGAAGTCATTTGTATGCATTTCCCATAGGGTGCTATGTTAAACTAAGTCCCCCACTGGCGGCCATCTTGGATGATGGATCAGCTACAAAGTAACAACACTTGGTCAGCACCTCATAAGGAACATTCATGCCATGTTTGGTTTCATTCCATTCAGTGGTTCTCTAGAAGAAGTTCAAAATGTAAAAAGTTAACGACGACGGACGCCAAGTGATGAGAATAGCTCACTTGGCCCTTCGAGCCAGGTGAGCTAAAAAACTAACCGGTAATGTGGATGTGTAATTTTGTGGTGTTTGCTTGCAACATTTTTTTTCTCCTCCTCAGTGGGCATTTCTCTGCACTTGGTACAAACACACCAAGGTGGGGCATTACTCTCTGGTCTAAGATGGTATCCTTGAATTTCTGTTTGTGAATCCCTGTCTACAATGTTCAACATTATTGATGGATCCTTGTCAAACATGCTTAACACAATTTTTCTCTCAAATCATCTGCCGACATCTGAGAAATTCGTTCCTGAAAGACGAAAGAAAATGTTTGCAACCATGAAAATTATATTTTTAAGGAAAAATAGGGGTGTAACCCTCAATGTCTCCTTAATTTTTCCATTTTGATACAATATCGAAGAAATTTTATTTATATTTATTAACGAACTGACTGCACATGTATACCCCATATGGTTGAAGGCATATAAACAACACAATAAAAATATTACACAATGCAAAAGGACCATTGATAGATTTAGAAAAAAATTAAAAGATCAGTTATATTTTCTTTATTGATTACTTCATTACATTTACCAGATTCAACCACTTCTTATAGATAATTGTTATAGATGTAACCTTAAATCGTTCACTTTCTTTATTGATTATTTTTTTACAATGAATCAGAACAATTTTTAAAGATAGATGTGACCTTTCATCTACCACATTATATAGATAATAGTTTACGGTTTTGATCGTATAAATATTTAAATCATTAAGTCAATAATAACTTTACTTTATTCAACAATTTTAACAAATATTCACTTATTTTCTTTCTTGCTTATATTCATTTAGTAAGTCATGGCTTAAATCTTTGCATTTTGAAAACATTATCAATGGTTGATTTTATATCTCACTAACTTTATATTAAATACAGTATGACATGCCTATATATTCCTTATATTTTATTCATCCCTCCTTAACAATATCTTTATCTCTCTAATTTTGTGCCAAACATTGGTAAGAAGAAGGCACTTCAGCATCCAACTTTGCCATGTTTTATTAGCAGAGGGGTGAAATTTTGACGGAAGGTATGAATGAAGATTAATATGAAAAAGAACGGAAATGTATTAATGGCACAAAGACATCACCGAGACACTGAATGTAATAAAATAAGAAATCGGCAGCTAACCACATGAACTTTAATTGAGCAGGAACTAACAGGCAGCCAGCCCCGGATGACCCTTACCAAAACAATAACATCAAACCTAAGGGCACAGCAAAACGGCCAAATATCTTACTTAAAACTAAAAGGTTGAATAAGACAAGGACACACCAATGACCAAAAACTAATATCTATTATTCAAACATAATATTTTTATAAGTCATATACTGTTAATCGATTTATTTAACGTTTAAAATATATTACAGGACCACTTCACATGAAAGACCCTGTTGTTATTCAAAGATTTAAGGAGGTGACATTGGAAAGGACAGTCAGTTGTCGTACTACCACAGGTATGTATAATACTTGACACTTATTATGTTATATTGTGTTACCTAAGTCATCTATTTATATTTTCATGGTTTCTCTCCCTGTTAAGAGAACATAAGTAAATGATGTATATTATTGCTTTCTGTTGTTAGTGTGATGAGTTGTGATATGAATAATACTGGATATTATCTATTAACAATATTTGATTGAATATTCGTTATACCATAATCATGATAAACGTTTTCTTTTTTAACTAATTTGTATAAATTTATATTTTTGTTCCTGTTTAATACCTGCAGCTACATGTTATCCTGGTCCTTTGGAAATGCCATGCGTAGCAGGATATAAACTCAATTAACAAAATTATATTGAAGCACATGGCAATGCATGCAAATCCTTTATTTTGTCTAAAAGGCAAGGCATAAATATAAATGTAACATTATACATGTTTAAATTAGAACATTTTACCACCATTACAGATGGCTATCCATGTTTTAGCTGCAAAGGACGATGGTGGTATGCAATCTGGGTTCATCTTTTAACCAATCTTATAAGACAAATATAAGGGCAACATGTATTGCAAAGGGGGGAGGGAAGATGAGCTGTCAAAAATGTAAGGAATTTAAAACATCATTTGATTATTACAGAAATAAGATTATTGATGGAGCCGAGCATAATTGTTTCAAGAATAGACAGTAAAATGAGGCGGACACAATCTACCTCATATTGATGATGGAAGAAGATTGAGAAATTACACTCTTACTGGAATTGCTCAGATAGGTGATCAATATCATATGTCAGAAGTTAATGAATATCCCCAGCTAGGAGATCGTGTGGTAGAAAGAACTACACTTTTCAATGCCAAGAGGGGAGGAGAACCAAGTAGACCTTATTTGTATAATTGGTTTATAGGATGTAGTACTATGTTAGATTGTGTATCTTTTGAAATATCCTTGGTATAGTGGGTTTAAACGGTGTAATAAGGTGTTCTATGTTGTATGATGGTATACATGCTGAACATGTTTCGTATAATTGTCTATAAAGGTGTAGTGTAATTGGGTTTTATGGTGTAGTAAGTAGTACTATGATGTTAGATGATCTATTTATTGAAACATTCTTGGTATTATTAGAATTTGGTGGTAAAGTAAAGTACCACTACTAATTAAGCAGTATATATTGTAATATCATTGGTATAATTGTTTTTGTGGTTTGAATACACTTTTTCACGCCTAACTTTACTAGTATCTCTTGTTCAGCTTTTCTGGTATAAAATGAAATAAATATAATTATCTGCGAGATTTGTTTTTTTTTTTGTGCAAGTAGGTGGATGTCATGCCATAAGTACCTAAACAAGAGCTCATCTCTTTTAATACTCGGACTAGTGTAAAACTCGAACTACTGTAAAATGACGTCATAATTTGTTTTCATTCTCAGTATTAGAAAGGCAACAGAAGTATACCGTGGAGAGTGTTTAAAGCTGTCAGTAAGCTATCACATGACACGGAGATCATCAATATCAGTACATTTGTGTAGTGCTTAAACATATAATAACAGAGTGTTTGGTACTGTGCGGTATTAAACAAAACCTTTTGTACAGGATTTAAATTTCCCCGACCCGAGCTTCGACAAATTCATATTAGAAGTAATATAGTTATACTATAGTGGACACGTTCTTTCATATTCCCTTGGTCAAGGGCAAATACTGAGGACCGAACTGAGTTTGTCACGTCGCCGCAATACCCTGCAATGTCAATATTACATTCTAAATATGGCACACCTCTGTGGTAACTGCTTCAAAAACTGCACACGAATGTGTGTGTTTTGAGAAAAATGTAAAACATAGTTTCAGCAAAAATGGCAGAAATAATCCAAAGATCAGTTTCTGGTTTGGTTTTAAGTCAGACTAAAAGCTGTGAATAAATATGTACACCATACTGTCAGACAAAAGATCATAAATTTGACTATGAGTTGTCTCTTAGAAGATTAGACGTTTATGCATGTCATCTCTCTGACAGATTAAATCGGAGAAAGAAAAGGCATTTGCATTGCAAACATTCTTGACTTAAGGGAGAAAGTTAAACACAAAACCCGAGTACACTACTCCAACAGATGGTAGGATCAATTCCCAAATCAAGTGCAGACGGACGTAAGCCTTGTCAAAGGAAACGTACGAAAAGTGCAAAAACTAAATCTTCAAAAAAGGCTAATACACAGTGAATCTTAGTGGTACAAAACCTACGGCGTATCAATTGATTGGTTGATTGTTGGTTGCTTAACGTCCAGTGGCAAATATTTCATGCATATTCAGGACGAGAACAAGTTAACAATAATTACAATAGGTAGGTTTTGTAATGGGGCTTCCAGGATTAAGGTCGGAGAAATTTAGACTGCCACAGGAAATGAGGGTATATTGGATAGGGACAGAAATTTAGCCTTGTAACAGGTCACCTACGGACCCCTCAAAGAGTTGTTGCAAGCGTTCTTAACGTGCAAAGAGCGTGGCACTCTCTTTACACGAGGCATCGGATTTAACGTCCCCATTCTGACCGGACGTGGCAGCAAATTTGTACATCCCGCACAGCCAAACGGACGCCCCACTTTAGCAAGGGTTTTACTGCTGGTCGGAGGAAGACCAATGGTGATCATACTTCTATTCCACAGTCACCCTTGGGGGTTACGGCTTATCAAAATTGGACCACCATGTACAAAATGTATAAAGATTATGTTAGATATGAATGTTAATATTACTATAATGATTAAAATTTAAAAAAAATATGAACCCCAAAGTAGAACCACGTCCTCGTCGTGGGGTATGGAATCACGCTTTTAAAAATAATAAAAAATAACAAGCCGACTCCCAAGGCATAATAAAATTTCTAGATTTAAAAGATCAATACTTTAATTGCTAATATATATTACAACAAAAAACTGGCGCCCTACATTAATCCCTATATATAATACAAGATATATATCATTATATGACATAGAACTGTTTTCACTTTGAAACAAATAAGTTAAAGATCAATACAGAAAATGTGCATTGTTTGCATGAGATTATGATTTCCTCAATCACAATATATTGACTGTATGAATAGAAAAAAATCATCTCTTTCAGGTTTAAAGAAGGAGAAAATCCAAGATTCACAGATGATTGATTGATTGTTGGTTGCTTAACGTCCAGTGGCAAATATTTCATGCATATTCAGGACGAGAACAAATTAACAATAAATACAATACTAGTAGGTAGGTTCTGTAAGAGGGGCGTCCGGGATTAAGGTCGGAGAAATTTAGACTGCCACGGGAAATGAGGGTATATTGGATAGGGACAGAAATTTAGCCTTGTAACAGGTCACCTACGGACCCCCCAAAGAGTTGTTGCAAGGGTTCTTAACGTGCAGAGAGCGTGGCACTCCCTTTACACGAGGCATCGGATTTAACGTCCCCATTCTGACCGGACGTGGCTGCAAATTTGTACATCCCTCACAGCCAAACGGACGCCCCACTTTAGCAATTAATTGATTGATTATTTGGTCTTCCACGCCACTGTATGCACTACTAGCTATTTCATAGTTGCCTATTTTTGTTTATTGGAAGCTGGAGTACAAAGTATTTAATTTGTTTGCACAAAAGACTGATTGATTGTGACATTATGAAATATTGATTTGAGAAAAATAGATATGGAGCAAATGCACAAAGAAGTCGCCTTAGTTCCGATTTTCTTATACATCTGTAGCTTACAAATTTTATTGATGATTAATTTCTTACAATTTTCTATTAAATAAGAGTATCATGGTTTTCCTTAAAATGTGTATATAATATGATATTACAGCTATGCCTCTTTACGTCATTTTGTACCACCAGTGTGCTCACCTGGACCATATGCTGCATATCTATAAGAATGTGCCTTTGAAGGGTTGTCATGTTGCTTGAAAACATCACACGCATATCCTGAGCACTTCCCTTTATTGGTTGAATGTAACCTATACGGGCAGTGGGTACATGATATATGCTTACAAATCAAAGCAGCAGACATAGGGGAAGACGATCTTTTCTTATGTGGATGTGACCGTTTACAAAATAGTATTTGCTAACAGGAGAGATAATTGCAATTACAATGCTAAATTAAGAGTTTTGACCGCAATTTTATGGTCCTCTGCAAATGGAAAATCATAATAGGAGCAGAGTATAAATGTACTATATGCACATTTCATGTTTTCTAATGCAGCTAAATTTCATGCATAGTCACAACTTTTAGCTATTCTTTTAATAATAATTATTCCACAAGATATTTTTGGGTCACTCATTAGAATATTTTTGAACATATGATTTTGATAATAACTGCATAAAGAATAACTGCATGCAGAAAATTATTGCTTGTGTCTCATAAATATCACTAGTCAATTAAAATCAAATTGAACAGTTTTTTTTACAGAAGCTACAAAATAGAGTTATGGCCGTTCAGGTCAAGAAACTGCCAATGTCAGAAGAGGACAAACTGATGAAGGCCATGAAAATCGATTTGATGTCAAGTGAGAACAGCGATTTCGAAAATGAAACTCGCCTGATAACAAGACCTCTGACTTGGCTGTTAAAATATTTCAATCTTACATGAATAAACTAGACAGTAAATACAAGAGACAGCTGATTGATTGATTGATTGTTGGTTGCTTAACGTCCAGTGGCAAATATTTAATGCATATTCAGGACGAGAACAAATTAACAATAAATACAATAGGTAGGTTATGTATTAGATTGATTGATTGTTGGTTGCTTAACGTCCAGTGGCAAATATGTCATGCATATTCAGGACGAGAACAAGGTAACAATACATACAATAGGTAGGTCCTGTAATAGAGGCCGTACGGGATGAAGGATGGGGAAATTTGGACTGCCACGGGAAATGAGGGTATATTGGATAGGGACAGAAATTTAGCCTTGCAACAGGTCACCTACGGACCCCTCAAGGAGTTGTTGCAAGGGTTCTTAGTGTGCAAAGAGCGTGGCACTCTCAACACGAAGCATCGGATTTAACGTCCCCATTCTGACCGGACGTGGCTGCAAATTTGTACATCCCGCACAGCCAAACGGACGCCCCACTTTAGCAAGGGTTTTACTGCCGGTCGGAGGAAGACCAATTGTGACCATACTTCTATTCCCCAGTCACCCTTGGGGGAAAGAGACAGCTGAATGCACAGAGCAAAAAGCTGGTCTAAGAGTTGATGGCAGGTCATCAGAGATTGGTGTTTGCCATCTTTCTCTACTTCTTTAGTCATGAAATTGGATACCTACTGTATCACATTCAAGACGAACGCATGGATCATAGCTACAGGAAGACAATTAGGAAAGAAAAATGGAGAATTGACAGAGACATAACATATTAAAGTCTGTGGTGCTCATTTCACAACGGGCGAAAATCAAAAGATCCGACGCACATAGTTTATGTGTCAACACTGAATTCGCATATCCAAAACAAATCTACGCCTCAACGATTTACAACCAGGAGTAGGCGTGCAATGGAGTACGAATTTGCAATCAGCGAGGCAACTCAGGTAAAGAAAAAGACTTGCAAAGATATCTTGTGAACATTACTATTTTTCTTGAATCTAACAACACCATATATATGACTCTAAAATGTCAAACAAATCATTATCGTTAAATTTTTCTTATATGAATTAAATAATACAAGCAAAGTACCTTTGATAAAACTAATACGCCAAAGACAAACTTTTAAAATAAAAGAAGACCTAGAAACACGCATAAACCTGAAAAAACTTGGGTAATATAGTATCCAGATATGGTAAGGAGATAAAAGGAAGAAAAATACTTTTAAAAAAATCATCAATTCATCTTGACGTTAAATAAAATAATCATTTATTTCGTTTTTTCAGAAACTTCATTTGAGGATGGTTCTGGATTTTGCACAGTATCAGATTTTGGACTCCCTCCTTATCCTTTTTTATCCATTGCGTTACTCGTGATACCAATGGTAATGATGAGTACTCCCAAATTATGCCACTCATCATGGCACATTAGCTTATAAATCAGGTCTGTAATTTGATGTCCTTCATCTCTAATTTAAACCTTGAGGTATATTTTTGATCACATATTTGAATTAAATTTGTAAAATGTATATTGAACACACATTTTTGTCAATCACCCAGGGATCAATACTGTATCCTAGTCCCATATTCTCTCAAAAGCCATGATAATGTTTTCATATCAAATTTCAAATGTTATGACTTTTACAGAGCTGGAACCAACACAGACCCAAAAGCAGCCCGTGGACGGTCTCAATCTTTAAGAGTTGGCTGAGGAAGCTAATTTTGGCTTCCCACTAGTTGTAAGATTTTTTTACCAGATCAAAAAGGAGACCACGACAAGTCAGACACAGATAGTAAAGAAGCTACTTCCCATGATAAACCTGCGCTTGCAGGAAGGACTAGCACTACCCTTACTGTATTTACGTCTGACCAGTTTAACATTTTAAGATGTCCTACTTAATCTTGATTCCTACATGTCAATACTGGATGTAAGGCATATGCTGTTTGTCATTCAATGTTGAACATATTTTTATCATCCGGCTGAGGACAATTAATCTCCGGTTGCACAGGCCTATGTATCGATCATTCAATTTACCAAGAAAAACCATATTTGTGATCTATGAAAGTAATATCCCTATAAGTAATAGATTTCTGGAGTATTATGGGACTTGAATCATGTAATTTTATGCATATTTTAATTCCTTAAAGTATGCCGTCTGGCAAGAATTTATCATTTTACAGCTTTATATGTGTAGAATGGATGTATCTAACACACCAGGTATTCAGTTTGATATATACTACGAAATACAAAAAACCTTTACTCTTACAAGTCAAGACTACAGTGTATTATAACACCAAGAGTTGACAAGTCTATATTTGGTCATATTTGGATGTTTGTTTCAAATTGCTAATGAGCTTCTATAAATGGGACTTTTAAAACATTTCAATTTCCTACATGTAATTAGTGTTTTTTTTCTTGTAGGGTGAGCTGTTCCTGGTCAATAGGGAAAACTTTCCCAAGTTTGACTAAACATGGAAAACAGACAGACATCTACCAACACATGTGATAGATGGTGTTCATCAACCGCAAGTATCAGAAGAGTGCTTATTACCATATTCTGATATCTGAAGAAGCCATTCAAGCACGCCTCTCATCAACTAATAACAGGATATCAATACCATTTCAAATCAGTTTTTTTAGGTTGATATCAGTCGGCTTGTTAACAAAGACGCCTTTCACAACCTAGCATTATCTCCATATTGGTTTTTGAAATTGAATGTGCATGTTCAAGGAACTAAACCGAATTTCCAGTACAAGTTAAATCAGTGGTAAGCGAAACAAACATTATTAGCCAGTCAACAACCAGAAATCTGATCCTACAGTAAAATTGATATTCTGCCTTCATCAACTTATGTTCCATAAAGAACGATGTTATGTGAATTTTAAAGGAATAATTAACTTCTATGGCAGCACGAAAATATTCTTTGCTCAATGAAAATTATGGTTGTTTATATTGTTTTGTAAATGTGTTAAACGCTTTAATTCAATTAGACTTATAGATGAATGCATATCCATATATAAAAAAAGAAGATGTGGTATGATTGCCAATGAGACCACTCTCCACAAGAGACCAAAATGACACAGAAACAACAATGACCAAAGGCCATACCGAAGTAGTCAGCTATAAAAGGCCCCGAAATGACAATATAAAACAATTCAAACAAGAAAACTAACGGCCTAATTTATGTATACTATTATAATTTTATATATATTTTAAGGCCATCATGTCAGACATTCTGTCATCCAATGACAGTCTATAATATCAGGACATCATTAAACTGTCTTCACAGCATAGTCCTGGTTTAATAAACAAAAAGTCTCTAGACAAGACAGAAGTTGCACTTACTCTCCATATAGCAATAGTTGTTAGTTTCCATTGAAAAATGTTCAATAAATAGTGGTTTAACACTTGTGGATGTATGTAACACATAATTTTCTTTATATAATTTGGATAAATGTTTTACATTGTTATAGATCAAATATGAAAATTTGAGTCAAATCGGTGAACATGAATTTGACAGCTAGTGCCCCTTCAAATCTGCAACAACATAATTGAATATATCCATAGAGTACCAACCATAAACAATATAAATCAAGAGTAAAATTGAGAAACTTTCAAACATAGGCCAAGTTAACTGTTAGAACCTGCATGAACTTAATTTTACATTTTAATTATATCCCTTAAATGAGCTCTTGCACATTTTTTGGACTATAGTCATACCGGAAGTACGTTATTTCGAAATATATAGTAACTACCAAAAGGCGATCACAATTTCCAAATCCACCATTGTAACCAGTGTCAACGAAAGCATTTATAATTAACGATGCTAAAAAAGCATTGCGTGTACGGGTTTTGTAAGAATGACAGTCGGCACCCAGAGAGACTCGCAGAGAAGGAAGTGATTTTGTGGTTAACATGTCGGAATGTACTATTGTATTATTCATTTAAATATTTCTCGGTCTTTCGTGTTCTTGTATTTATGTATATTGTATTCCCGTCATGAAATGTTGTCATTCCAGCGGTATATATAACATTGCCATGAAGCGCTTGGGTTTGGCTAGCCACAAAACCAGGTTCAACCCACCATTTTTTACTTAAAATGTTCTGTACCAAGTCAGGAATATGGCAGTTGTTATCTAACAGTTCGTTTCTATATATATGTTGCATTGTTGTTTGTTTTTTGTTGCACTTCAGTTTTCGAAGTTTCGTTGTTTTCCTCTTTATAGTTGATGCGTTTCCCTCGGTTTTAGTTTGTTACCCGGATTTGTTTTCTCTCTATCGGTTTATGACTTTTTAACAGCAGTAGACTACTGTTGACTTTATATATCCAGAGTCTACAATTACAATTGGATTTGCAGACCAGACCGGTGCCACAAAAAAAGACAGTTCTATGATAGTAGTAAATTATCAACAATTAAAGAAAACTGCTCCATTATGATCCGCAATTACAATTACAACACTATAATCATTACTTCAGCCACAAAAGTAAATGTAACAAGTGGAGTTGAAGAAATTGACCCTATTCACAGGAATCAGGCTGCTGAATTGGCCAGACCACAAGCACCACCAGCAGTCATCTTAATTGAGATGGTAAAGAAGATTGATTGATTGATTGTTGATTGCTTAACGTCCAGTGGCAAATATTTCATGCATATTCAGGACGAGAACAAGTTAACAATAAATACAATAGGTAGGTCTGTAATAGGGGCTTCCGGGATTTAGGTCGGAAAAATTTAGACTGCCACGGGAAAAGAGGGTATATTGGATAGGGACAGAAATTTAGCCTTGCAACAGCTCACCTACGGACCCCTCCAAAAGTTGTTGCAAGGGTTCTTCACGTGCAAAAAGCGTGGCACTCTCTTTACACGAGACATCGGATTTAACGTCCCCATTCTGACCGGACGTGGCTGCAAATTTGTACATCCCGCACAGCCAAACGGACGCCCCACTTTAGCAAGGGTTTTACTGCCGGTCGGAGGAAGACCAATGGTGACCAAACTTCTATTCCCCAGTCACCCTTGGGGGTTGGTTAAGAAGACTACAGCTGATAAAAAAAGGCAATTAATTAACAAAAGACATACCCCGGGAACAGTTAAGACACATAACGACAAATAACACTGAAAACTAACTACATTTGAAAAACATAGATCCCACACAAACGGGGGCAACGTCTGGTGGTGAACAGAACTTGCTTTAAGCAAGTTACTCATCAGAGTGATATAAAGACAAGCTTTTGTTTCTGTAATGTAGGCCGTCCGGGAAGAAGGTCGGGGAAATTTAGACTGCCACTGGAAAATGAGGGTAAATTGGGTAGGGACAGAAATTTAGCCTTGCAACAGGTCACCTACAGACCCCTCAAAGAGTTGTTGCAAGGGTTCTTAACGTGCAGAGAGCGTGGCACTATCTCTACACGAGGCATCGGATTTAACGTCCCCATTCTGAACGGACGTGGCTGCGTACTTGTACATCCCGCACAGCCAAACGGACGCCCCACTTTGGCAAGGGTTTTACTGCCGGTCGGAAGAAGACCTGTAGTGACCATATTTCTATTCCCCAGTCACCCTTGGGGTGCTTTTGTTTTTAAAACTTCCAACATGAGGCATTTGCCTCGATGTCGTTCGTGTGGTTCAATCCACCATTTTCTACATTTGAAACTGCCTGTACCAAGTCAGGAATATGACAGTTGTTATCCATTCGTTTGATGTGTTTTATCATTTGATTTTGCCATTTGATTAGGGACTTTCCGTTTAGAATTTTGTGATTTTAATTTTTACGGCCCTGTTAAACGTTGGGTAGATTTCTATGATACAATTCGCCTCGAGTGAAATGAAGTCTAATTTTAGACATTACAAATGCATGAATATTTATATATGGTGTAGTATATACAGTGTATATAATAGAAGATTTGAAAAAGTTTTTCAAAAAAAAAATATCAGAAAGACGAATTTTAGTAGAATCTGGTGCCATCTCTTACATTAATATCTATTTATTATATAATAAACTTTATTGCAAAACATGAAACCCTGGCGGGTTAAAATGTAAACATAGTACATTGTATACACAAGTGACAAGAAACATAATACATGATAAATGTTTTAAACAAGTCAAGTTGATATTCATAATATATATATATATATATATAATAATTGACCAATGTGGACCCTATTTAATAATATAAATAATAGGTCCTTTGATGTAGTTCTATTATCCCATCATATCCGCAATTATAGAACATAAAGAGCAGTATGACATTTAATAATTATAAGTAAACCTCATCCTAACCGTTGGAAAAGCCACAACGCCAGACTATGTGTTCATCTCTTTGAATGTAGAAACCGTATAACTGCATCGCTTTATACTATAAACGACAACTTTATGTTCCATAACCTGTGTGACGTACAAAAAAATAATTTACACTTATTGTAAAGTGACTTAGGTGGTAGGTACCAGTTTTGGTGTACCAGAACATGTGTCCCACGCAGAAATTTGGTTATAGTTAAGTATTGAGGTATATAATTGCATCATGTGGACTGAAAAAATAAATGAATGTAAATTCTAGGCTATTGTACTACACAAGTAAGTAGTTGCATACACAGGTTGGGGATTTCCTTCACAAATGGGTCCAATCAGAAGTCAAAATTGTGGTCTCCTCACTTGACGGCATCCAATCAAAGTGGGGAAAAACTTCAGTTTTATGTAAACAAAAATATCTTGAGATTTTGATGGTAAGGATAGGTTCGGACAAGGCTCTAATTCACTGAATATCATTTATCTCTTGAATTTTGCCTAAAATTCTTGTCGGCTTTTAGCAGGATTCTGCAGTTAAGGATTAGATTGGTATCAGAGCATCACATTTTTTGCCTTATTTGCAATGCATTTATAAATTTTAAGATATCCATGCTGGACAGACACCCAAATTTAAAGGTTTTCTATATATTCACATAAGCACGCACACATCTTAGTTACTTGAATCCATACATTTTATTTGTATATAAGCTTGAATGAATTTTTAAGAAAATAAAATCATAAATCCATGAAATTCTAAAGATTTATTGTAAAATAACTGGTTTCTGCCACCTTAAGCCTAAACATGATTTTAACATATCACAAAATGTGCCTTTTTAAGGGTTCTACAGGTGTGTGGTGTTACATTTCTTTTATTCACAGTCAATGTATAGGTCTGTTTGGAAGAAAATAGTTTTTACATGGATTTTAAGAATTATCAAATATCAAGACAGATAACTCTGTATACCAATACAAACAATGACACTCAATTGATTAGTTTTAAAATGATTATATTCACCAAACAATGATTTTATATCATAAAATATATAGAAATAGCAATTACAAAGAGAGAAAAAAGTAAAATAAGCCTCAGCATAGCACTAGAAAAAGCTGATTATACTGTATATTACCTGTTATAATGATTTATTTCACATGATATGGACATTTTCTTATTTATTTACTTTTTAACTATGAATATATGAATTCTTCTTTTTTTATAGGTCTACTACATAGTTGATACTGTAGGACAGGCTACAGAAATAAGAAAACTGGTCTCTCTCATCAGCAATAGTGTGGCAATTCTAAAATTTCAACATGCGGCCTACACAGCTAGCTCATGTGGAGAAGAGATATGAGACTGATTGCGAATAAATGTACACTTAGTTTAGTGCAGCATGGATCTACAAAGTGAAATATATGTACCAAAAATATTAGTTTATTCAAAACTAAGCCTTTTTCAGCACTGCAGTCAACAGAACAGTGATAGTGACAAGAATTGAGACTCTTTAATACCTCAAACAATGGAAAAATACTTCCTGAGATCAGTTGTAAGTGGTTTTATATCATGCATGAAACAATAAACTAAAGTATTTTTGAGAACTGCTGGATAATTCATACACTGTACCAGAAAACTCACACAATAAAATTTATTAAATATGAACACAATCCTTTTTTTCTATTTTTTTTGCATTCAAAGCAGTTTGACGGCAAAAGACACAAATATTGCTTTAATAAATTTGGTCTTACAAAGCCTATTAATGTTTTTTTTTGTGCCGTAACCATATGCACTGCATGTATTTTTAATGGTAAATGACTACAGAACTCAATCAGACTAAAAAAAATGGAAATATATTCTTTTTAATAAGTGGTTAAAGGTGGTAGGTACCAGTTTTGGTGTACCAGAACATGTGTCCCACGCAGAAATTTGGTTATAGTTAAGTATTGAGGTATATAATTGCATCATGTGGACTGAAAAAATAAATGAATGTAAATTCTAGGCTATTGTACTACACAAGTAAGTAGTTGCATACACAGGTTGGGGATTTCCTTCACAAATGGGTCCAATCAGAAGTCAAAATTGTGGTCTCCTCACTTGACGGCATCCAATCAAAGTGGGGAAAAACTTCAGTTTTATGTAAACAAAAATATCTTGAGATTTTGATGGTAAGGATAGGTTCGGACAAGGCTCTAATTCACTGAATATCATTTATCTCTTGAATTTTGCCTAAAATTCTTGTCGGCTTTTAGCAGGATTCTGCAGTTAAGGATTAGATTGGTATCAGAGCATCACATTTTTTGCCTTATTTGCAATGCATTTATAAATTTTAAAATATCCATGCTGGACAGACACCCAAATTTAAAAGTTTTCTATATATTCACATAAGCACGCACACATCTTAGTTACTTGAATCCATACATTTTATTTGTATATAAGCTTGAATGAATTTTTAAGAAAATAAAATCATAAATCCATGAAATTCTAAAGATTTATTGTAAAATAACTGGTTTCTGCCACCTTAAGGTTTATCATAACAAACGGACAAACATGACTGTATTTACACCTCATAAACTACTCCGAGTATAGACTTGCCTGTTCAGATGGACAAGTTTTAAGGCCACTAGATATATAAAAGACAGCGCATTTTGTGTTTCTTTGTAGATTTTGAAGGATATTTTATCCCCTTTTTCAAGAAGGTGTATTATATAAACAAACACTTGAATTCCTTCAATACTGTCCACTCAGTTAAACCCTTAAAACTCCATTATGGTTGTGTAGATACCTATTGTCAATGCCAATCAGTACAATACAATTTAAACCCGAGAGCGAGCATCTCAAAGTTGTATCCCAACTTATAAGGCCGTTAGTTTTCTCGTTTGAATTGTGTTACATTGTCATGTCGGGGCCTTTTAAAGCTAACTATGCAGTATGGGCTTTGCTCATTGTTGAAGGCCATACGATTACCTATAATTGTTCACTTGTGTCATTTTGGTCTCTTGTGGAGAGTTGGCTCATTGGCAATCATACCACATCTTCTTTTTAATATTTGTTTATTTTAACACCTTCTACATGAAAAATCAAAAAAAAAAATTATCTTACGGCACCACCAGTGCATTTAACTTTATATATCTAGTGGATGCATGGGCCTAGCAATTTAAGTTAGTCTCGGAGCAGTTTTAGATGTGTAAATACAGACATATCCATCCATTTGTTTTGATGAACCTTAAGTGTCTTGCGTCAGATGCTTTTGATGAACAACTAGATAAAACTTGATTAATATCACTTTGGCTTACTGACGATGGGCTATAAACCCGTCGACGAAGTTATGATTGTGAATAACATTGCTCCAAGTTCGTCAACGTCTACGCTACTGGTGGACAAAATCGTATGATTATACCTGTCGAAAGAAAGTAGGACAGCGAGTCCCAATTATTTTTTGTACGTCACACAGGTAATGAAAAATAAATTTGTCGTTTATAGTATGAAGAGGTGCAGTTACACGATTTCTACATGAAAAATAGGTAAACGGACAGAAAGTCACAAATTCGATAGAACAAAAAGTCTGAAATAATTTTTCGACAATTGTTTAAATATATTTAGAAATATTTTCTTTTTATTACACATATTCATTTATAAGTTAAGGAAATTCTTCATAATCCTTGATAAATGAAAATGTACTAAATTTTAATAATGCAAAAATTAAATTAACAAAAATACTGAACTCCGAGGAAAATTCAAAACGGAAAGTCCGTAATCAAATGGCAAAATCAAATGATAACACACATCAAACGAATGGACACCAACTGTCATATTCCTGACTTGGTTCAGGCATTCTCAAATGTAGAAAATGGTGGATTGAACCTGATTTTAAAGCGCTTAACCTCTCACTTGTATGACAGTCGCATCAAATTCCATTATATTTATAACGATGCGTGAACAAAACAGACATAGTAGGTAAAATTGTCAAAATAGGGATTATATTTATTGGCAAATGAAGCCATTTAAGAACCAATCCACTTTGACATTTTGTTTTCCTAACAATTATTTGATCATTATTAATATTTAGTGAATTAATTTTAATAACAAAGTTGCTTCATATATTCAACTTCAAGAAAAATACAGAAAAAATATTTTCAAAATAAGTGTTTTCTTGTTCAAAGAAAAATAATCTCAAAACTGAATTGTGACTTTTTGTCCTGAGACTTTTTGTCCACCACTCGAAAAATACAGTATTATCCGAACTGATTACTAAGGTTGTGGCTTTTTAGCTCACCTAGCCCTAAAGGGCCAAGAGAGCTTTTCTCATCACTTGACGTCCGTCATCGTCCGTTAACTTTTAGAAAAATCTTCTCCTTTGAAACTACTAGGCCAAATGAAACCAAACTTAACCTAAATCATCTTTAGGGTACCTAGTTTAAAAAATGTATCCGATGACCCCGCCCATCGACCAAGATGGCCGCCATGGCTTAAAATAAAACATGGGGGTAAAATGCAGTGTTTGGCTTATAGCTCTGTAACTACAGCATTTTACAATGTACATCAGCTTTACTATAGTAATCAGCATCCTTTCGTGACAATCTAGTAGTCGCTGTTACCAACGTTTCTATGGCTGCGGGGAAGACATGACCTTGTGTAAGGATATGCTGGGCAGTTAAAAAGTGCACATGACTTAAACACTTCTTTACCTGTTTTTTCGGCAGATTTATTGGGAGATAATTTCCCCCAAACTCAATCATAGCCTTCCCTTTGTGTAATGGTACCGTGTTGTACAATGTCAGAAAGATGTATACACTTACACACAAGTTATTGTCCAGAACTACAATAATGGTTGTTTCGGCCCCTAATTCCTAAACTTTTGGTACCATAATCCCAAAAATCAATCCCAACAGCTTTTGTGGTAATGAATCTTCTTGATAAATTGCATAGAGATCCATTAACATAAACTAAAGTTATTGTCCAGAAACCAAATGTGTCTTCGGATTACGACGACGACCTCCCCTAGGGTGACTGGGGAATAGAAATATGGTCACCAGATTTGTTGATAGACTTTAGTTGGAACATTCAACCAACAAATTGCCTGATCTCATTTTTGAAACTTTTTTGACAGTGCCTGCAATGCTTTGAATTTGTTTGTGAATCACAAAGGGAGATAACCCCCAAGGGTGACTGGGGAATAGAAGTGTGGTCACTTGGTCTTCTTCCGACCGGCAGTAAAACGCTTGCAAAGTGGGGCGTCCGTTTGGCTGTGCGGGATGTATCAAGTTTGCAGCCAAGTCCGGTCAGAATGGTCGGTTGTGGAAACATGAAATATAACCAGATTTAAACCACAAGTATGGGCGTGAAATTGAGACCTCCATGAAATAATATTTTCAAATTATTTCATGGAGGTCTTACATATTTGAACTAAGTAAAGTCCTCAGACGGTAATGCCTCCCGAATTTTTAATACTGCACATGCTGGTATCACATTTCTTATTTTTTTACCAAGAATATGCCAAATCCAACGAGTGAATCGTCTGTACGCAACATATTTATATAATCTGAAAAAAAATACATATTTAACAGATTATTCAAATTCTTTATACAAATTGATTCTCAAATTTTGAACAAGGATATTATTATAACTGATTTATCAGTATGCTGAAAATTTGATTAAGATGATTTCATATTTTCATGAGGGATATATTTGTTTATCCAGATTAATAATTATTTTGCCTTGTTTTGCATTTCATCATCAGCTTGGTCTTGATATTTTTTTTATTATGTTTCTGACTGAAATTGTAATTAAAAAATGATAGTTGTGAAGTTAAATTTATGTTAAATCGACGATATTAAATTGGTCCCTGCATTTCAACAAAGCCATACAAAGAGACCTCAATGACATGTCTATTTAGACAGTTTCCAGTGAACCACTCATGGTCTGTTATGCAATCAAGGTCCCCATCTTCAATCTTTTCTGCAACCGGACCAACTTCCTTGCAACAAATGCATTCATCCACAGTGGGTATTACAGTACAGTTGTTACAGTCACACCTGGGACCTTTAATGTACAATGTACTTGTAGATTTGACTTGCAAATATTTTACAATAAATCCTTAAGATCCATGTTTATAATGTAAAATTGTAAAAATAGGTCAAGTAATTTATATGAAAAAAGGTAATAATGCATCAATGTGAAATGAATAGCATGGTGCATTTTAACATTAATTCCATATTATTGTGAGTACATACTACATGCAAAAAATGTACAAAATTCAGTATTTTTTTTTTTAAATTAAAACTTGTAGTTCATAGGTCTTATTCATCATCTTCTTCTTTGAAAATGAATGCATGTTCCTCAGTAAGTCGGCTACGGTATCGATTTTTTATTCTATTTTCACTGAATGTAATATTAACTGGAAGAAAACCCCAGAAATCCAATTTAGTAGTAAATTTAAGAAAAAAGTTACAAAAATCAAAACAAAAGTTTCCTTTGAGTACTATCTTTTGATCATTATGAAGCGTTTGTCCATGCTGAACAACACATATGACAGAATGTTTGATCGCTATGTCTTGTTTTCACAAGAAAATTCTCAAGCTTGACTAAAAGTTTGAGATTTTGATGCAGATGGACATTTCATACCTGTGAATAATTTCATGATGGCATCACAGTCTTGCAGATAGTCAGCCAGTGTCCTTTTTATAACTTTTCTTTTGAGAATATCTGATGAATATCAATATTACATTTTGCTTAAAGTAACTCTGTAAAAAAAAAATCTTTTTAGAAATCAATTGAAACTCAGTATCAATCAATCATTAAGAGTACTTGGGATTTTAACCTTTATTGCCAAAAATGATTGAAAGAGTAGATGTGTCCAAACAACATGAATGACTCGGCTGCAATAGGCCAAAGCCTGTAATTTGGTTTGAATCCAATAATGTTTGACCTCGCTGCATATATATAATATGTACCTATCCAAAGTTAGCAGCCTGTAATTTTAAAGTTGTCACTTATTGCTGTGTTTCATATTTGTTTTTTCAATAATTGTTTTTTTACAAGTCTGGCCATTGGTTTGTCACCATCTGAATCGTTTTCACCAGTCATTTTGGTGCCCTTTAAAGCTAACTTTTTGGTGTGAGTCAAGGCTCCTTGTTGAAGGCCAAACTGTGCCCTATAATTGCTTATATTTATGACATTTGGTCTTAATAAGCAAGTACTTCAGTGCGTCCTCTTGTTTGTCTTTCGGACTTACACCAAATTTACTTTACGACCCCATCTTTTCAATGAGTTTGTGTGAACTACTGTCCCTGTCACACCATTCATAAGGACTGTTTAACACACAAATCATCCACCAACTCTTTCTGGTATTTAAGTTTGAAGTCCTTTAAAAAGTAAAATACTATCATTAATAAACGTAAAACCTCTGCAGAGAAGGTTTAATGTCGTTTATTTATATGTTGTAGAGTTCAAATGGGAGAGTTCCGAAGGTTAATTTTATTCCATATCAGACTTACAACTGACAACTTACCAAATACAAAAAAAAACACAAGAATTGCTGTCCATTTGTTTAACATGATGCAGTGTTTCAACATTCCACTACCAATTCTAAAACTGGGAATATTTCGGTTTGTATAAATTTCCTGTAATGAATTTTCATTACTGGTCAATTATACGTATAATCTTCTTAAACATGCCCAGATGCATTCAAATATTTGACAAAAATTGAAATTAAATATGAAAATGTCAAGATTCTATAAAAACATATTATAATCCTTATGATTGTGACTACAATAACAATTAGACTTGGATATCATTTGATGTGATTAAATGATTACAACTTCCATTACAGTATTTATGAAAAATATGTTTGAAATGCAAGCAATGATCTGTATTCAACATGACATAAAGCTTTTGATTGTTGTTGACACCTCTCCTACGGGATCAATAACGGTCACAGTACGATTAATTATCGGGAATTAAATGAGATAAAACAAATGGTCCATAAGTATATACAAATTACAAATAGTATGCTTTTAACATAATACAAGGCTAAAAATAAATCAATATAAATATTCAAATAATTTAATAACATCAGTTGATATATCCGAAAGATGGAATTTCAATTCATGATATTGCAAACCTGGAGCTATAATAACGGCTGATGCTGGGATGTCGAAGAAAGGAAAGAAAAAAAGATTCTCCTCCTGCCTCTCCCGTTATCTCATAATAAAGTTGTGTACAGTTGATGCCAATTCTGGAGTTGCAATAACGAGTGATTCTGGGATGTCGAAAAAGTCTATTTCTTTGGTTTACTAAAAGTCCACTCCCAGTGCAGTGTCTTTCTCTCGTAAAAACTCTTCTAAAATATTAATGGTAAGAGTAATAAAATATGATACAACATAAAAGAATACTCACCAAAGCATCAGCCCATTACTGCTCAAAATCTCCACTGTCGACGTAACATATAGAACTAGCATTTAGATCATTCAACAACCTTTAGCTTTCCTCTTCTGACACTGGCAGTTTCTTGGCTTGAACGGCCATAACTCTATTTTGTAGCTTCTGTAATAAAAACTGTTCAATTTGATTTAAATTAACTAGTTGATATCTATGAGAGAAAAACAATTATTTTCTGCATGCAGTTATTCAACCTTTATGCAGTTGTTATCAAAACCATATTCCCTAAGGGTGACTGGGGAATAGAAATATGGTCACTTGGTCTTCTTCCGACCGGCATTTAAACGCTTGCCAAAGTGGGGCGTCCGTTTGGCTGTGCGGGATGCATCAAGTTTGCAGCCACGTCCGGTCAGAATGGGGACGTTAAATCCGATGTCTTGTGTAAAGAGAAATGTTAACTTGTTCTCGTCCTGAACATGCATGAAATATTTGCCACTGGACGTGAAGCAACCAACAATCAATCAATCAAAATCATATGTACTATGCTCCCATTATGATTTTCCATTTGTAGAGGACCATAAAATTGGGTTCAAAACTCTTAATTTGGCATTGTAATTATAATTACCTCTCCAGTGAGCAAATACTATTTTGTAATCGGTTACATCCACATAGGAAATGATCGTCCTCCCCTATGTCTTCTACTTTGATTTGTAAACATATTATGTACCCACTGCCCGCATAGGTTACATTCAACCCATGAAGGGTTGTGCTGAGGATTTGCTTTGGATGTTTTTAAGCAACAGGACAACCCTTCAAAGGCACATTCTTCAATATTTGCAGCATATGGGCCAGCTGAGCAAACTGCTTGTACAACATGGCGTACAGTGCCATATCTGCAATATCAAAAACAAAACTTATACACATTTTAAGGAAAACCATGATACTTCTATTCAATAGAACATTTTAAGAGATTAGACATTAATAAAATTGGTCAGCTACAGATGTTTTTTTTAATGAATAACATAATGGGTAATTAGGCGACTTATTTGTGCATTTGCCCATATCTGTTTTTCAATATTTCATAATTTCAATCAGTCTAATGTGTAAAAATTTAAATACCCGACACTCCCAGCTTCCTCAACAAACAAAAAGAGGCCACTGTGGAATAGCTAGTAGTTAGTAGTGCATAAACTGGCGTGAAAGACCAAATAATCAATCAATCAATCAACCCGAATTAGAAATATGTATAATGCCTGCATGTTACTTAGTAAATCTAAAAGTAGATTTATTAACTATGTTTTCATTCATAATGTACCACAATAGCTATATAGGACAAATAACCTGTCAGTCAATATTTAAAATGATTTCAATTGATCACTTTTTACCTGCTTGGTTTGCTTGGTACCCAAACAACATTGATTGGCTAGGGAAGCAGCACATCAGAGAAGCAACGGAAAATGTTTTCCATAAATGAAAAAAACAAGCTTCTCTTTGATGGAGTGGTTAATAACAGGCCTCTTTACCACGTTGACCAACATGTGCAAATGAAATAAAGCTGAAATACAAACAGAAAAATAATAATTTATTTGGAAATATTGTTGACACAGAAACATGTCTTGTCTGTGAGCAATTTTTACAACATAATGACAACCAAACTGTACAAACTAGGTAATGAAAGAAAAAACTAAGTTTTGAAATGAGATATTCTAAAGCTTTAACAAGTGCATATCAAATATCATTTACTAACTAAATTGTGATTTCATTTAACAGACCTATTAATCAAAATCATGTACACTATGTAAACGTTTATCTTTAAGTAGAAACAATTTATCCATCTGGGTTATCTCCGCTTAATTTTTAAATCTTCTGAACTCTCCCATAACCATTCATTTTTCTATATCCTGTTATTATATTAAGACATTACTATGAATTCTAAACACGAATCTGCAAAAAACCTTTATATCATCAATATATAAAGATATGGATTAAAATTTAAGTTTCTGATTAGTTATAATACAATTTGACATTTTGTTTTCTTACAGCAATCTCTGTATGGTTTTCTTGCACTAAGTAGGAGTTCTTGTTGACAAATGAACTCTACTATTTCCCCTTGGCTGACATTTTCTGGTACTGAATACTCTGGACCTGAAACGCAGCCGATGAAGTTGCAGCATTCCTCACCAAATTCTTCTGTGATCTGTAAAAAAATAAATTGTGTATCAATAAGCTGGAGGAACATTTTTTTAAGTATCAACATTTATTCAGATAAGTTACAGGTTTAAAATAAACGAGGAAATAACATGACAGAGTAACAATTGTATGCCATCATACATTGACATACAATAAAGATATTAGATATCAAATTGATGAAAGACTAGGTGTGCGAGAACAACCCAAATGGCCCTGCTGGCAACAAAAAACTTGAAACCATTTTTAGGAGAGGAACATTAAAACATCTATTTTAATTGTTAAAGGCAAACAAATTTTGACGCCATCCAGCAAGGGCCAATTAACCTATGTATGATATTCTTTTCAATGACAGTGTGTACACATTTACTATACTTATAAATTAACTTAAAATAAATCTTTTATTTAAAAAAGGAGCAATAATACACCACAAAGTCTAAAAATCTATATTTGTTTGAATAAGCAGCCATTTTCCTAATTGAACTGTTTCATAATCTTCATATCACAGTCTTTTATTAAAGACTATACTGTATGGCTTGTTTCTCAATGTTGAAGGCTGTACTGTGCCTATAGTTGACTACATCCACTTCATTTAGACTTGTCTCATTGGCAATCTTACCACATCTCTTTATATTTACATTGTGACCTGCAACAGATAAGAGATGCCTTTTCAGACCATCCATAGTTAATGGATTTTTTTGGTTAACAACAAAATTAAAATAAAGTTCTTCTTGATCTTGTAAATGAGAGTATATATTGCATAAACACCAGTTATGGATCATCTTCATTCAGATTGAAGATTGGAAAACTTAAAGAACACATATTTATATTAAACTTACATATTACTTTGTCAGCCATTGTCACAATAGTGTGTAGCCGCAAAGCATGGGCATTACCCTCATCCCCATACAAAGCAATGGAAAAAGCACTGAAAATGCAGTTCCCATCTGCTTTGGTGGCCAAGCAGATCCTCTTTCCAATTGAGGCTGGCATAAAATCTTTATACCTGAAAAAGAAAAAGAATTATGCAGTGATGCTAATTAGTTAAATATAGGATATCATATTTATTTTCAACCTATTATGGATGAAACTTTGAGCAAAGTCATAAGATATACAGTAAGTTGACGAGAAACTCAGTACTATAAACTCAATACACTATATGCCTATATTGATTGGTGTCAAATACTAATATGCTTAGATTGTATTTGCTTGAAACTGGATAGAACCAATTAACATCATTTATTATGCGGTAACTGGATTCAGGTTGTATTATTATTAGAAGTTATTATCTACACATACACTACATACATAGTTTTAATTGTAAAAAGTGACTGAACATTGTTGAACTACAATCAACTGTTACTAATAGTTGTGAATCTTGTGAGTATGAATATCATAAATAATATAATAAAGAAATGTCTTTTAACGTATATTGAATACCTTTGGTTCACCTCAATCAGTTTTGGCACATTCCACTCATTTGCAAGGGAAGTAGGAATACTTGGCATGAAAGGTATCAACTCGGCACTCAGTGCCAACAACTCATTCCAATCACCTGATCCAATAATTCTCAGTAGCTCAAGACTGTTTTGAACTGAATCCTGTAAAAAAAGCAGCAACCATAACTTAAACCAAGAAGTAGGGTTTGAGCTGAAAATACATACACACCACAAACAAATGAATTAAGAGGCTCAGTTCATGACAATTCAAATTACACTCATCCTGTGGTGGTCCCAACCATTTGTTTCATTTATTGATAGTTGTGAACACTGTATCACTTCTTATATGTTTTAAATCTTATTAATTAGATCACAAGAACACCAATCAAGAAATATGTTCAGCTGCTGTCCTTTTTGTATAAGCAGTCTTTTTGTCTTAAATTATTACTGATCAAGTTTCTCAATATTACATTGTTAAGTAATTCCAAATTGTTTTTCATCTTCGGATTTGATTGTATCACCTTGACAGGGATGATATTCAACTAATTGTTAGTTCTACTTTACTTGGAATAGTAAATGAAGAGCAGTCAATTTCCTCATTGTCTATTTTGATTATAACTTGTTTGTGTCCTATTTATGGAAAAACGCCTTCTAACATTAAATTAAATATCAAAGAAATATCCAAAAATAACTGCATCTGTGTCCATCTTGAAAATAAACCAATCGCTTGATTTTGCGTTAGTCCTTAAGTAAAACTTCCTTGCCTTTACATTAAGGATGTTCGCTCCTCTGTTTAAAAATAACAAGATTTTTAAATGATTGTTAAAAATTGATAGTATATAAATAACAGAAATTAAAAAGCAGAAAAAAATGATAGGTCCGTGACCTTGTTTTCGAGGTATAATCAATTGAAAATTTGGCGGGAAATGATTCTCTCTAGATTTTTCATACATTTAACATTGGCACCTTTTTTCTTTCAAAAACTATGAAAAAATAACAAGGATTTTATAAGATTTTCATAAATGGCTTGTCAAACTAAATGTATTAAAATAATGAACAGAAAAATAGGGGTTAGCGGGAATTTTTTTTATTGGCAATACATGGATAAAACTAGAGGATTCCGAATATCTGACAAAAAAGTCAAAAACAAGAGCAGCAAACATCCTTAAGTAATCACAAGATTCTTGTTATTGGTTTTCCACTCGTTTTGCTAGATTTTCGGGAGTTTTGGACCATTTTAATAATCATGCCACTAACCTACAAGACAATTTTTTTATTGATTTTAATATGAATCTAATTAATTGAAGGATTTACTTTTTTTTTTTTTTTTATAGTTTTAGGAATAAACAATTTTCATCCCCTGTTTGGAATAATCAGATGTATATCTAAACTCCTGTGTGGTCTTCCGCATTGGGAATAAAATACTTGAATGAAAATAATAAAATATATCTATATAAATTTCTTAAATCTTATATAAATGACAAAATGAAATACTACATATCACACCCAAATAAAGATACAAGAAAAAATGTTAACCAAATTTAAAATAAGCGATCGTTGTCTTTAAAAAGAAACTGGACGATTTAAAAACATACCAAGGAACGAAAGAAATTTAAATTTATGCAATATCTTCGACGATGAACTCCATTCGTTCTTGAATTGCAAAGTTAATAAAAATACAAGAAATATATATCAATTTTAATATACTTAACTTAACTTATAAACTCGTGATAATACTTAATCCAACAACACCAAATGATAAAAAAAACATTTGTTTCTTTTATTAAAGATTCATTAGAACCGAGAAAAGGAGACCAATAACTGTTTCAACATGTATATTATTATTGTCGAGTTATGTTTGTTTTGTCTATGTATTTGTCTTGACCAAAATTGGTCTTACAACATCATGTTTTCCATTTTTATCAATATTAACAGATGATGAGCCGTATAATACGATGGTATGACATCCTACCACATCTATACCCATTTCTAATGCAGTAGTTGCAAATACTATTCTAATGTCATTAGACATTTAATATATTGCCTCTATAATTTATTTTTACTTTTGTCCGATGTTTCAGAATTAAACATTTCATTCAGAGATTTACACATTGACAGCTCAGTTGTAGTAGATTTGTACAATTTGGAAACTTCATCCTGGAATCAATGATGAGTTGATTCAGAATAAAATCTATCTTTTAACAACGAAAACCCCCCAAGGGTGACTGGGGAATAGAAGTATGGTCACCATTGGTCTTCCTCCGACCGGCAGTAAAACCCTTGATAAAGTGGGGCGTCCGTTTGGGTGTGCGGGATGTACAAATTTGCAGCCACGTCCGGTCAGAATGGGGACATTAAATCCGATGCCTCGTGTAAAGAGAGTGCCACGCTCTTTGCACGTTAAGAACCCTTGCAACAACTCTTTGAGGGGTCAGTAGGTGACCTGTTGCAAGGCTAAATTTCTGTCCCTATCCAATATACCCTCATTTCCCGTGGCAGTCTAAATTTCTCCGACCTTAATCCCGGACGCCCCTATTACAGAATCTACTTATTGTATTTATTGTTAATTTGTTCTCGTCCTGAATATGCATGAAATATTTGCCACTGGACGTTAAGCAATCAATCAATCAATTAACAACGAAAAAGCAGTTGACTTTTTCATTCTGCTTCTGATTTTTTTAAGATGCTTTTTTTTTTAGGCTAAACGATTTCCCCTGTTCTTTGCTTTCATTGATTTATTTGGTGGTTGTCCTGCATCTTTTAGAAAAGTGAATATCGATCTGACAAGTCTTTACTCAGAAAATGGATCAAAATCTTTGAAACCGCTTTTATAGCAAAGTCGTCAAAACTCTTGAGATTCTACCACATCTATACCTAATCCAAATGCAGCAGTTGCAAAAACTATTCTAATGGTATTAGACAGTTGACATATTGCCTCTTTAATTTGCTTTTTACTTTTGTCCGATGTTTCAGAATTAAACATTTCAATCAGAGATTTACACATTGACAGCTCAGTTGTAGTATATTTGTACAATTTGGAAACTTCATCCTGGTATCAATGATGAGTCGATTCAGAATAAAATCTAATTTTTAACACCGAAAATGCAGTTGACTTTTCATTCTGCTTCTGATTTTTAAAGATGTTTTAGTAGCTGCTAGGTCTTGTTCTGAGTCATATTTTTTAGTCAACATTTGGTGGCTGTCCTGCATCTTTTAGAAATCAATGCTGGTTCCTTATTACTATATGAGAATATTGCATCTGGCAAGTCTTTACTTTGAAACGGCTTTTAAAACAAATTCGCCAAAGCTCTGAGATTCTACAAAAATTTAAAAATGATTTCATTAGTACATTTCATACAGTGTACTTTATGTATGCATATATGTGCAATGAATTGTCGTTAAAAGGTCCTAGTGTGACACTATTTATATTTCAGTTAAACAATCCAAATACAGCATTAATTGAGTTGTTGATAATAAATATCATGGCATTCTTTAGTAGCTCAAATGAAACAGCGTCCGCTTCTCCAGTAATATCACCACCCGTGAATTTGTAAATAATATTTGCTCAGCGGTTTGTAGCTTGTAGTTTTCGAGCAATTGCCCTGTCTAAATTTAGCTCAAAGTCATTGAATCACAAATCGTGGGTTCGGGGTTGATACTTGTATGTTATCTCCGTTTGCTAGTGCTTGTCATGTTGTACGATGTATCCATGTGATTAATCATCTTGGGTTGTTAATTGCTTAACAAATGTTTTATCGGTTATTAATTATTCACCATTGTTTTTTTTTTTTTTATAAATAATTATAATACTTTAATAACATGAAAAGGGATTTTTATACGTAAACGGGAAGAGCTAGTAATGCCCTAGAATATTTGGAGGAATGTTGTAAGATTTACTGTTATAGACTTCAATAAATATGCATTTTTTTAGAATTTTTCTAAATGTCTGCACAGCTCCCTATATATATACTTTTTCAAAATGCGATTTTCAATCATCCTTTTATATAAAAAAAAAAAGAACATGTGGTATGATTGCCAGTGAGACAACTCTCCACATGAGACCAAAATAACACATAAATTAACAACTATAGGTCACCGTACGGCCTTCAACAATGAGCAAAGCCCATACCGCATAGTCAGCTATAAAAGGCCCCGAAATGACAATGTAAAACAATTCAAACGAGAAAACTAACGGCCTAATTTATGTACAAAAAAAGAACGAAAAACTAATATGTAACACATTAACAAACGACAACCACTGAATTACAGGCTCCTGACCTGGGACAGGCACATACATACAGAATGTGGCGGGGTTAAACATGTTAGCGGGATCCCAACCCTCAACCTAACCTGGGACAGTGGTATAACAATATTTACTTACGAACGAACTATAAAAATCAGTTGAAAAAGGCTCAACTCATCAGATGGACAAAAATATAAGTGGACCTGGACGGGTACTTGAACATCCCAACAACAAAAAGACACTAGGTACAGATCTGAGAGTACTCGCAGTTAAATAACAGCTAGTTCAAAGCCTCTAACAAGTAGTAAAAAAATCATGCATCTAAGACCAAAATTACCAATCCGTACACACCCAACAACCAATGGATTTCGTGTAAAGACGTCATAAACAGTCAAGAGAAAAACATAACCTTGTGCAATGCCAAGTGTAAAATGAAGTTTCTCCAAGTGTAAATAGAAATTTCAGACATTCTTGTATGATGGCATAAGTATGTTCATAGAATTTTATAGATATAATAAAATAATCAATAGAGAAAGTGACCGATTAAAGGTAACATCTAATACAATTATATATGTAATGTGGTTGAATATTGTAAAGTGTAGTTAAATTATCAATAAAGAAAATGGCCGATTGAATATTTCATATGACATAATTATCAATAAGACAAAATCGATTTAAGGCAACAACTTATACATTATCTACAAAAAGTGGTTGAATCTTGTAAAATGTAATACAATTATCGATAGAGAAAGAGGCCAATTTAAGGTTACATCTAATAAAGTTATCTGAAAAAAAATGACCGATTTAAGGTAACATCTAATGCAATTATTACAAAAAAGGTCAAATTTACTGAAAAATGTAGGACAATTGTCAATTAAGAAGTGGCAGGTTTGATGTTACATCTTATACAATTATCTATGAAATATCGTCGATTTTATGTTACATAGTACAACTATCAAAAAAGTCAAATTTACTGAAAAACGTAAAATTCTCAATAAAGCTGTGGTTGGTTGTATATTACATCTTATACAACTATCTATATAAATTGATTGCATTCATTGTAAAATAATCAATAGAGAAAGTGACCGATTAAAGGTTACATCTAATACAATTATTTATATAATGTGGTTGAATCTTGTAAAGTGTAATGTAATTATCAATAAAGAAAGTGGCCGATTGAATATTTCATCTGATATAATTATCTATATGACATGGTCGATTTAATGTAACATATAATACACTATCTATAAAAAGTGGTTAAATCTTGTAAATTGTTATACCATTATCAATAAAGAAAGAGACCGATTTAAGTTCACATCTAATACAATTTTCGAAAAAGTCGTAAAATTTACTGATAAATGTTTTAAAATTCTCAATAAAGCTGTGGTTGGTTCAGATTACATCTTCTTCGACTATCTTTAAAAATTTGTTGACTTCATTGTAAATTATAGTAAAATAATCAATAAAAAAGTTACCGATTTAAGGTTACATCGTAAACAGTTATTGATAAAAAGTGGTTGAATCTTGTTAAGTGTAATATAATTATCAATAAAGAAAGTGGCCGATTATATTAGGTCCGAGTACACAGTTATTGTCCTTTGATTTTCGTTGTCCACGAATATAGTCCCTAGTGTGGACAGTGTGTTACTTGCTAATTTTTTTTATACCCCTTCCAAATTTATTTCTCCATGTTTTATGACTCAAATAGCAAGTAGAGGGGTGAAATGACTCTGTAAAAAAATTTGAGTCATGAATTTTAAAGTAAAGTAGTGATTTGGTCCAGCTGAAAAATGTTAAAAATTAGCACTTCGGAAGCTGTCAAAAGATTTGAAGACCCCCTTAACATAAAATTGTCCATATTTTGAGTTAGAGCCGATGAAGTTTTCTATAATTTTGATATAATTTGTCCCAAAAGTAGTACAACACACTGTAAAAATATTATTGAGAAAGCGCAGGTGGGATTTTTTTAATTTTCATTTATTGTCTAAAAGAAATGCACTACGAAATAACTGTGTACTCGGACCAAATATTTCATCTGATAAAATTATCTATAAAACATGGTCGATTTAAGGTAACATCTTATGCACTATAAAAAGTGGTTGAATCAGGTGTTTTTCTGCACTTCACAAACTCCTCTGAGCTTAAAGGAGGTCCTTTGAGTGTTTTAAGAGACAATTTCGAACTTACATTTTGACATTGTATTGCAGAACAATATTCTTTCAAAGCTATTTCACGAGCTCTAAGGGAAATTAAAAACTGAAATTTCTTATTAAAGAGCAAAATCAAAAGCTCAAATGTGTCATATTCCTAACTTGGTACAACCATTTCTTAGTTAACAGTGATTCAAACCGTTAATAATCCATTACTTTTTGTGAATTCTCTAAAACAGCTCAGACAGAGAAAGACATCACATCCACTATATGGATTTCCTCACTTTTTTAGCAAAACATTGTTTGCAACGCCTCCTTTTGTCATTTTCATAAGGCCAATGTTTAACTTTATGAGGATCAATGTTTGGTAAGCTTGTTTCTTTCCTGTTGACTCATAGGATTTCTTCTGCGTTGCTATGCTCCTTCCAGTATTTGTCTTCAAATTATGGTTTGAGACTTTTATTTATATAAAAGAGTTTGCAATTAGAAGGTCCAGTAGAATATGTATGTCCACCACTTTTTACACATTCGATATGTTGAATATTCCGTCCTAGTTTGGTCGGCTTTATCCACAACATTCATTTTGACATTTAAACTCTGTACAACAGATGGACTGGCGACCATTTTCAGAGTACCATCTTTCTGTTTACGCTGTACCTGTAGGCTGTCTAATGTTAGATCGTCCGCAGAGGACAAGAATAAAATCACTTTCTTGTCTTTCCTCCCTTTTTTAACCACTTTTCTTCCCTTGATTCTTGACACATTTAACATGTAGAGCCTTAGCAAATAGTAATCTGTCTTGGAATGTGTTTCATAGCGTCCACTGTTATGTTCTCAGGAATGTCGCCAACGTCTCCTGTTTAAAAAATGTATCTCGTAGTGTCAGTTTTCTTCTTGGACCAGGTCGACCACCTTGGGTTTGATAATGTTTATAATCATCAATTGTGTCATTATGTCCTCTCCAATACTGTAGCCCTGATGCCTTGGATTCCAGATATTCATGACAAGCCATAAATGTTCCATAGTTTCGAAAACCAGTATAAAATGCCATTGCATCGTTGTCATCTTTTATTTTGTCCAACTGAATCTTTTTTTCTCAAAGTATTCCAGTTGCAAATCATCAATATTTTTGGATGCAATTTCGTTGTCATCTTTTATTTTGTCCAACTGAATCTTTTTTTCTCAAAGTATTCCAGTTGCAAATCATCAATATTTTTGGATGCAATTTCCAAATTCTCAGTAAGAGACTAATTTTTTGTATTCAATAGTTCAACCGTTTCTTGAATATCTAGACTAGTCAAACTTTTCTCCAACATTTTCATTGTGAAGCTATAGTTGTGTTCAGCAAGTGGGACAGTTAAATCAGTTTGATGATCCAACCAGTCTGTCTGTTGGTTTTGTATTCAAATGCAAGTTTTTATCTTCTTCCTTAGACTCAAGCTGAAAAATTACAAAAAAAATAAATTACAGGCTCATTATGAGTGGATAAGTTGCCCCCTCCCACTTTCAAAACAAAAAGTGCAAGTTACAGTCATGCCCTATTTGTAGAATTTTATGTAATGTCAAATCAATCATTATTTACTTGTACAGATAATAAAAAGTTAGTATTTACTTACTTACAGAAAGTTACCAAGTAAATGTACAACTAAATACTGTAAATTTATAAATTATTGTGAGCTTATATTATTGCGATTTTATTAATTTAGACTTAAATGCGATTTTAAGTTTTACGATTTTGAGAAAAATACTGTTTTATTCATATAAAATATTTCAAAATACGAGTTTAAATTATTGCGTTTACAACTCTGTCGCATTTTTAGCAATAATTAAAACCTCGCAATAACTTCTGAATTTACAGTTATTGTAGTTATTTCTCATTTCTCATTTCTGTGTACTTTATCTGATTGTATATGTAGATGTTCATTATCATGATTATAAATAAAAAAAGATGTGATATGAGTGCCAATGCGGCAACTTTTCATCCATGTCACAATGTATTTTAAGTTTTTTTTTGTAACAATTATAGGTTACTGGTAAAAATACAGCCTTTAACACGTAGTCTTGGCTCACACCATATATGTATATATAATCTGCTTATATTACAGATCCCCCAAGGGTGACTGGGGAGTAGAAGTATGGTCACCATTGGTCTTCCTCCGACCGGCAGTAAAACCCTTGCTAAAGTGGGGCGTCCGTTTGGCTATGCGGGATGTACAAATTTGCAGCCACGTCCGGTCAGAATGGGGACATTAAATCCGATGCCTCGTGTAAAGAGAGTACCACGCTCTATGCACGTTAAGAACCCTTGCAACAACTCTTTGAGGGGTCCGTAGGTGACCTGTTGCAAGGCTAAATTTCTGTCCTTATCCAATATACCCTCATTTCCCGTGGCAGTCTAAATTTCTCCGACCTTAATCCCTTAATCTATTACAGAACCTACCTATTGTATTTATTGTGAACTTGTTCTCGTCCTGAATATGCATGAAATATTTGCCACTGGACGTTAAGCAACCAACAATCAATCAATTATATTACAGATACTACTATCTTAATTATATTAACATTTATAATGAACAGGAAAGACAAAAACTATTATTTTGTAAATGTTCCACTGTTGATTATTAGTTCCGTATAATATTGCACTGCATCTTCTGATGATATGTCTGGTTGCGTCTTCAAAGTTAAAGCCAGTGCATATGTATTCACAAAAGTACTATCTGTAAAATCGACATCAATCAACTTGTGAAATCAAATGGCTGGTATAATCGTTGATCCAGTCAACCATACAAATAAAAATCAACACTAAGATAACGTGATAAAAAATAAAATCGTTTTAAATATAATAACATTTTTTATATTTTATAATATATTCCAATTTCTTTTAAGAATGAAACAATATTTGTAAATGGAACATTATTAAATAAATCATACATATTACTGACATTGAAATGCTTCTTCCGAATATCAGCAAAGTCAATACAATGAATTAAAACATGTTTAATAGTATACTTGCAGTTGCAAGATACACATTGTGGTTCATCTTCATTTTTTAAAAGATACTTGTGTGTCACTCTAGTATGACCAATTCGGCATCTAGAAATAACACACTGATCTTTTCTGCACATTAAATTATTGAAAGGTTTACCTAAATTAGGTTAAATTTCATGTAATTTGTTACCATCTCTCTTACTCCATTCATTTTTCAAAATATTAAAAACATATTCTCTAATATTAGGTTTAAAATCGGTATATGGTATATCACATTTAGATAAAGTGTCACCCAGGGCATTCTTTGCCTCTAGGTCTACAGCTGTGTTTCCATGGATTCCAACATGACTCGGCACCCATAGAAATATTATTTCTTTAAGAAGAATTTTTAAATTCCTCATTACATATAAAATTTTGAGAATTGTTGGGTTTTTAATTTTAGTATTTTGTATAGCTTGTAAGCATGAAAGTGAATCAGAACATATAATAAATTTGGATTTATCTGAAGAAGCAATAAATTTCAAAGCCAAAATTATTACTTCTGCTTCAGCAGTAAAATGGATGCAGCAGATGGCAAACGGAGAGTTGCAGCTCTGTCCCTGAAGACAGCAGCAGATGCAACTCTGTCACCATCTTTTGATCCATCAGTATAGACAGTTGAAAAATCTGAATAATTGGCTTTAATTTCAGCATAGTGTTGCTGAATTAAAAGAGCATTTTTATTGTGTTTACGGAGATCAAATATCATTTTTGGTTTGGGAAGTTCTCATGGAGGACATTTGCAAGTTTCAACTTGAGCAACAGATTTTAAATCAAAAGTAGCTAAATGTGGTTTTAAACGTATACCTAACGGAGGAATTTTGTTTTCATGTTTTGCAAAAATATCTTCATAAATTGGATTAAAAACACAGCTGTAAACAGGATTATCTGAATAGGCTTTTAGTTTGACAGCATATTGAAGTCCAAGCTTCAAACGTCTGTCAAAAAGTGAATGCTCATCAGCCTCTACATACAGACTTTCAACTGGTGAGGTTTTAAAGGCGCCAAGACAGAGACGCAAACCCTGATGATGCACAGCATCGAGAATCTGTATGTAGGACTTCCGTGCAGAGCCATACACTATAGAGCTATAATCTAGTTTGGATCTAACTAGAGATCTATATAAATTAAGTAAAACGTTGCGATCAGCACCCCAGTCGGTGCTGCCGACAACTTTTAGAATATCTAATGTTTTTAAACATCTTGATTTTAACATTTTGATACGGGGGGAGAAAGGTTAATTTTTTATCAAAAACTAACCCTAGAAATTTATTTTCATCAACCATTTTAATTGGGTTTCCATATAAAGTGAGTTCTGGATCAAGATGCAATTTCCGTTTGTTACAAAAATGCATCCCGACCGTTTTTGAAGTAGAAAATTTAAAACCATTTTCCGAGGCCCATTTTTCAATTCTTCCAAGACATAATTGTAATTGTCTTTCTATGTTATTCATATTTTTGCCTCTGTAACAGAAAATCATCAAAGTACAATGAACCTTCAATATTACTTTTTAAAACTTCAACAAGGCTGTTGATTTAAAGACTAAATAATGTAACTGATAAAATACTCCCCTGAGGGACACCCATCTCTTGATCATACAGATCAGACATGGTTGAATTTACTCTAACATTAAATTGTCTGTTAGATAGAAAATTCGAAATAAAATTTGGCATATTGCCTTTCAACCCCATATCAAACAGATCTTTTAAAATACCATACTTCCATGCAGTATCATAGGCCTTTTCAAGATCGAAAAAGACCGACACCACATGATTCGAATCGAACAAGATGATCAAGAGTACTGCGACCTTGTCGGAATCCACACTGGATATTGGCTAAAAGCCCATTTGATTCCAGGAACCAAACAAGGCGATCGTTGACCATCCTTTCTAGTGTTTTACAGACACAACTGGTAAGAGCAATTGGCCGATAATTAATAGGATCCGTGTGATCTTTACTTGGTTTTGGAATAGGCACGACGGTTGCAAGCTTTCAGATTGATGGTAAATCACCAGATTCCCAGATGTTATTCATGAGCTGCAAAAGAGCTTCCAGCGAGGAATCTGGCAAGTGTTTTAAGAGTTGGTAGTGAATATTATCAGGTCCACAAGCTGTATCATTGGCTTTTGACAGATATGTTTTAAGTTCTTCAAGAGAAAAGAGTTTATTATAATTATCACCATTTTTTGATTTAAAGTTCAACTTTATTTTTTCTTTTTGTTTTTTAACTTTTTTAAAATCTTCCCTGTAGTTGTTAGAAGAAGAAGATTTCGCAAAAGTTTCACCAAGCTTGTTGGCAATATCCTTTTCAGATGTTAATAAATCATTGAAATTTTTTAAATGTTTTACTGTGGCTTTAGAATTTTTACCTTTGATCTTTTGTATCATGTTCCATACTTTTGTCATCTGAGTGCGAGATGTTATCCCCGAGACAAATTTCTTCCAAGACGTTCGTCGTGCTTGCCTACAAGTCCGACGTGCCTTAGCGCGAAAAATACGGAAATTACTCAAGTTTTCCGTCGTTGGTTGTTGATTAAACCGATTTTCAAGTACTATTGGAAAGTGATCACTTCCACATAGATCATCATGAACACGCCGTGAATAATCCAGAAGAAGAGAGGGTTCGCAAATAGTGATATCAATAGCAGAATAAGACCCGTTTCCAGGATGAAGATAAGTGTTAGATCCATCATTAAAAATGCATTATCCTTCTTGAGAGACAAAGTCCTCAATGATCTTACCTTTGGCATTATGAGACTTGCTTCCCCACAAGGGATTGTGGGCATTGAAGTCGCCCATAAGTATAAATGGTGAGGATAATTGATCAGTGAGGTTTTTGAGTTTTGCTTTATCTATAATTGAATTGGGTGGAATATATATAGAACATAATGTAATTGTTTTATCTAATGATTAACGAATTGCAACTGCTTGCAGATCCGTGGTGAATTGGACTGTGCTATGAATGACGTTGTCCTTCACAAAAATGGATGATCCGCCTGCAGCATGTTCATCTACCTTAGAAAATGTGCTATACATGTTGTATCCTTTTAAAGATATATTGTCACTTTCTTTTATATGAGTTTCTTGAAGACAAAATGCAATAAGTAAAAAAGACTGAACTAGAAGCGTTAACTCGAGAAAATTTATTTTAAGACCTCGGCAATTCAATTGAATGATATTAGTCATGATTTGTTAATAGACGGGCGAATGCTATCGAGTTTGCCAGCATTCTTATTTCGCTCACCCTGATATTGTGATCTTTCGGGTGGCGGAACACTTTCGATTTCCATTTCTGATTCGTCGTTTAGTATTGAAAATCTGTTGTGTGAGGAGAGTCGTCGATCTCCAGGACCATGCGCAGCTGGTTTTACTTCGCCTCGACCCCTACTCCGCGACCTCGAATCAGAAGACTTCTGAGAGAATGTATTTGCTGGCTTCTTTGGGACATCCTTCTGTTCTGGAGAACGAAGAGGAGGAAGACTTTGTACTGGATGCAGAAGATAAACTAGTTTTATTAGATGCAGATGAAGGAGTACTATTGGAGATGGAAGAATCCTCTATGTCACTGCGAAGATCCCAGACAGATTTACCGCCCCAAATTTCTGATTTAACTGTATCTTTTTTATTTGATTTCTTTTTTTTTCATTTTTTTAGATGATGACATTGAGCTCTGTAAGGAAGATTGAGTTGACTGAGTACTGGTTTTAGAAGGTGTTGGTTTTCTTGGAATTAATATTTTATCGTTAGGTTCTGTTTCAACCGGCAGCATTGTGAATGTCTCAGCATCAATTGGCCAGGTCATGCGAGTTTGTGTATGCTCGTGACTGAATGAGCGGACAACTTTGCTGGCGTACGATGGTCTGTTCGAAACAAGGAGATCATTCGAAACAGAAGCTATCTGTTTAGCTTCTGGGTAACTGATGTTGCTTTCTGTTTTAATTTTGATAATATTTTTTTTCTTTAAGGTAAACAGGGCAGTCCCTAAATGATGAAAAATGGGATTCACCACAGTTTACGCATTTAGAAGATTCAGAGCTACAGGTTGTTCCCTCATGTCCTTCGTCAGAACACTTGAAGCATCTCTGCGTACCACGACATTGTTTGCTTCACCCCAAGGTGACTGGGGAATAGAAGTATGGTCACCATTGGTCTTCCTCCGACCGGCTGTAAAACCCTTGCTAAAGTGGGGCGTCCGCTTGGCTGTGCGGGATGTACAAATTTGCAGCCACGTCCGGTCAGAATGGGGACGTTAAATCCGATGCCTCGTGTAAAGAGAGTGCCACGCTCTTTGCACGTTAAGAACCCTTGCAACAACTCTTTGAGGGGTCCGTAGGTGACCTGTTGCAAGGCTTAATTTCTGTCCCTATCCAATATACCCTCATTTCCCGTGGCAGTCTAAATTTTTCCGACCTTAATCCCGGACGCCCCTACTACAGAACCTACCTATTGTATTTATTGTTAATTTGTTCTCGTCCTGAATATGCATGAAATATTTGCCACTGGACGTTAAGCAACCAACAATCAATGTCAATAATATGTATGATTTATTTAATAATATTCCATTTACAAATATTGTTTCATTCCTAAAAGAAATTGGAATATATTATAAAATATAAAAATGTTGTTATATTTAAAACGATTTTAATTTTTATCACGTTATCTTAGTGTTGATTTTTATTTGTAAATAATCAATTTGCTTTAGTCTAGAATTTTAGTTTATTGAAAGACCTTTTGTCTGATTTTAAAAATATACCTTAAATTGTTATAATATTCGAATTAGCTCTCGCCGCGATATAGCCTTTCTGTGCTAATGCGGCGTAAAGCAAACAACAATCAATCAATCAATTGTTTGCCTCTATGACCAAACTTTTGACAAGTGAAGCATCGAAGTTGGTTAGGGATAAACCTGTCAACTCTGATTCCGAAGCAACCTAAAGTAATATATGGAGGAGGAGTTGGAGTTCTATAGGTCAAAATATATGTATTTAATTTGATTATATTTCCATTCTTTTTTATTTGAAATCGAACAACATCAGTTACACTTTGGCTTGAAAGTTCCTCACAGATTTCTTCCACAGTAAGGTCACCAAGGTATTGACTTCTGTCTCGAATGATACCCTTACAGCTGTTCAAACTGTTGTGAGGAGAGGCAGAAACAGGAAAGTTTGTAATTGTTGTCATTGTAAGCAAATTTGTTGATTGACTTTTGTTGGAACACTCAACCAACAAATTGCCTGATCTCATTTTTGAAACTTTTTTTACAGTACCAGCAACGCTTTGAATTTGTTTGTGAATAACAGAGGGAGATATTTTGGAAATTGGTTTTTCATCTGTTCCTTTTATTACAATAAATCTGGGCCAACTGTCATCTTCCTGACAGGGTACTGAATCATCACATTTTCTTTTTTTATGTATTAAAGCTGATTTAGAGGGTTTGTTTTGTTGTGCCATAGGAAATGAGAAAGATTCACCATTCTTGTCATCCACCCACCTCGGAGTGCCTACAAGGGCGATGCTGTGTTTCCGTGGCGAGCCGGGCTCAAGTGTTAATGCTGAAAACGAGCTCCAAGTATAACATGTATAACGTAGCTGGTCCCCAAAATTAGCACCCAAGATCCACTGCGGAAAGCACCAGATGTTCCAAGAATAGTATACTCAAGCAGGGCGTATCCATCAAGCGAAATAGAAAGCGTACCACTTGATTGACCCATGAGCCATCGCCTTCTTCAGTTATCCGAAATATAAATAGCTTAATTTAAAACACATGTGTATATAATGAAAAATTGTTGCAAGAAAGCTTATTGTTGAGGATAAACTGAAGGGCTCAACATGACCAGCCGATTGATCGAACCGGGTCCATCCGACATCCCGTTTAGATGATATTGGAGCCAAAGCAGCTTATTGAACTAAAGTCTCGTCCGTCCGGGTATTTTCTGACCGTAAGGAATCTGGCTACAGCCCTCATCCGCAAAAATCTCGTCAACCACCGACACGGGTAGTAACCCACGGCCAACGGGTTGGAGAGCCTATTTTATTCAAAACATCGGGCAACTCGTACGATGTTCGGATCACTTTAGTCTGGTCTCTACCCTTCGACCTGTCCAGCATGGGTAACCCTACCAGGAGACGAAGCTCCAGCTTGCATAGCTCTTGGGGTCACTGAGAGACGCAAGCCCCCGACCACGGCAAGGATAGCGATCCACCGGGGGGATCTATATATTAAAAAGAACACACTATCTTATGTTTATTTTGTGAAGTCCTTTAGTTATCAATATAAGTATTTGGGTAATTTTGTAAATTTATGTTTTAAAACAGAAAACCCAATAACTGGAAATAAAAAAAAATCTCAGTTATTGGTGGTTAAAACTTTCAAATTGGGATCAAACAGAAAATAGAAAATACTATCTGATGTTTATCTCAAGGAGTCCTATAGTAATTAGTATTTGAAAAAAATGTAATTTTTATGTAAAATGTGATTTATAGTGAAAAATGGAAATAAAACTATGGGTTATTCATGGTTAAAACTTTAAACATAGGGACTATTTTAACTTATGTTTATATGCATATGTATTCGTCTTGTTATCGATATCAATACTAATCAATTTGTTGTGTGAAATATTTTGTTATACGAACTTATTACAAAATAAGACGGTGTCTATAGTACATGGATGCCCAACCGCACTATCATTTTCTATGTTCAGTGGACCGTGAAATTGGGGTCAAAACTCTTAATTTGGCATTAAAATTAGATTGATCATATCTTAGGGAACATGTGTACTAAGTTTCAAGTTGACATCAAAAACTACCCTGACCAAAAACTTTTTATAAAAAACTTTACTCGAAGCGGGACAGACAGACGGACGGACGGACGAACGAACGAACGGACAGACAGACCGTAAAACATAATACCCCTAAGTGAGGGGTATAATAAATGAAAATTTTAAAATCTCGGTTATTTCCAGTTTTGATTTTTAAAACGAAAATGGACAATGGAAACAGGGAATGTAAAAGAGAAAATAGGGCCACTATAATGGGTCTTTAACATAGGAAGTAAGTTCAGCTGACCCCTTAATTATTATTATGAAACTAATCGCTATTTTCTTTTATAGCAAACAACGGGTTGCTGCTGTCTGCTTTCCTACTTATTAATTTCTGTACGATCGTAAATGGACCACAACCCCCCCTCCCCCCCAAAAAAAACAAAAAAAAACGTATAGCCTTAAATTTTTATAAGGGGTATAATATTCCCCCAGCACCGCTCGGACATGCCATAGGGGTATACTATGGCTAAGAACAATGCCAAGGGTATCTCCTACTCGGTTATCATGTATAATAAGGTAATAAGGCAGCCCTTCCCTATGCCGGATAGCCAGCCCCAAATATTGACCAAAATGACCGCCGATCTTTTTACCCTCGAGGCCAAGATGGGCACTATTGTGCAAGTATTTTTTTAGGGAATATGCAGTCAGGTTTAGAGATCTGGTCACCTTTTTGTGTATGGACTTTATATCGAAATACGACTTCGGCGAGCCAGGTGTTCACATTTATTCAGGTGTCAGAGTAAAGAAATCGAAAATCGATCCTTCATGCAGATTCAACTTTAGCTTGTCTGGATCACGATGTTTCAAGCAAAGAATATTTGACCCCATCAGTGATTTTGAATGTAGTTGTGCCTGAAAATGTGACATAGTCTTTTTACAGAGGACAGGTGGTTTTAACCTTGAAAGAGCATGTCAAGAGCAGTTTCACACAGTTGTACCAAATGCAGTTGATTTTCTGAAAATGCATGCCTTCAGTGCTGAAATCAGACGTCGAATTGATATTTCACTTAGCATGGGTGTTAGTATATCTGAATTGAGAGCCCATCGACTTGAGGTAGTACCAGACTTACAAACAAATGCTTGTCTCTCTCAACTACTTAAAGATTACTTGTTGTTCCTAATCAACACATGAAAAGTGGAAAATATTACAAAGAACTACTTGCATTGCCATATCACCGTCAAAATGATATTTAATGTTTACGGGACCTACGATAGTAGAGGAGCATAATGTTTTCTGGTCCATTCGTCCGTCTGTCCCGTGTCAGGTTTAAGTTTTTGGTCAAAGTAGTTTTTTTTATGAAGTTGAAGTCCAACCAATTTGAGACTTAGTACACATGTTTCCTATGATATGATCTTTCTAATTTTAATGCCAAGTTAGAGTTTTGACCTCAATTTCACGGTCCACTGAACATAGTAATTGATCCGTTCGTCCGTCTGTCCCGTGTCAGGTTCAAGATTGTGGTCAAGGTAGTTTCTATTGAAGTTGAAGTCCAATCAAATTAAAACTTAGTACACATGTTCTTTATGATATAATCTTCCTAATTATAAAGGCAAATGATAGTTTTTACCCCATTTTCACGATCCACTGAACATAGAAAATGATAGTGCGAGTGGGGCATCAGTGTACTACGGACTTTTCTTGTTTTACTATCTTTTAATGGTCCAATAAAAATCTAAGGTAGATACATATCAAAGGAATTTACACATTTATATACACAAATTTTCAGAAGTGTTATATAATATGATAAAGATGCATTTCACAGAAATAAAATTGATAGTGACATTTAAGGTAAATTATGACACGTGGGGAAACATTTGGACCGAACCTGTTAAATATGTCTTTCTATTTTTCAGATATCAAAAGAGATGAAAAACTGGGCGTTTGCCGTTAAAGTTGTAACGCCGGAACAGACGAAAAGACGAAGACAGATGGCTAACGGAAAAAAAATTATTAGAATTTTGGACTCCCTAATGCAGACGGTTACAAAGTGTTGGGAGTCATGATGAGTCAGAATATTTTAGTTGTAAAACAAAAAATGAGGTGCATTATACTGGTTCTACAAATTTAATTGATAGTTTTAAATCAAATAATGTCATAATGCCGTTTAATGATACTTTGTGTGCTGGGGTATAATAATCAATGCCCTTCATGTATGTATAAGCAATTAAATAAATATCTAAACTAAAAGATAACAAAATACAAACAATATATCTGTCTTTCCGCTCATAAAAAGTTCGTGTCAATCCATCTTTAGCAGATGCATCAAAACATGTTTAATTTGGGCGATCCAATGATAGTACGTAACCTGGGTCATTCAGTCATTTTTTTCAGTATAAAAAATGAGTCGAAAAAAAGTTTAGTATTAGACTGGAATGTTTTTTCTATAATCAAATCCTGTTTTCTTATTTTATCTTAAAAATCAAATCATATATGTAATATACTTATTAAATATATACTGTAAAGAAAAAAACATATCTCGTGTCTTTTCGTTATTACCCGTGGCCGGCGCGAATCTGACCCCGCTTAATAGTTTGCAGAAACACAAAAGATGGTCGGTTTAGCAGTCAACCTTTTTATTCGCTCAATTATTTTGATACTTTGCATTGGTCTTACCAGGCAAGCCAATTGTCCTAGAGGGTCGTTATCATGCATGAGGGTCTCCCGTTCAGTTTTGAGATGTGGGAGAGGAGTGACATGTATGGAGATTCATCCCCCCCATCACTCATGTGACACGCACTTCATTATTTACCAGGCTCGGAGTAGACCAGGGCCATGGAATAACCACCTCAGGGTGTCAAATCAGAGGTAAGACTTATAATCAATCTTTGTTCAAATATGTATTGTATCTTTAAATTTTTATCCCCCCCCTTTTTTTGTTTTCCCTTCTGGCTGTTTATTCCATATAGTCATACTTTACCACTACCTGTTGAAAAGAATTTTTATTTTTCAAGATTAATTCGAAATCACTCTTTAATTTCAGCTCTTTACTTCTAATGTATTGCTTAGGATGAGGCATATAAATATGTTTTGTGTTTTTATTTTCAAATTCAAAATTTGCAATAAATTACAGTTTTGCATCGGAGTGTATCCCTCAATTGCAAATTCATAAACATATCGTCTCAAATATACAAACGATGATAGAAAATTGTCTGACGTGTGTAAAAATTCCAAGATATTAAAACAGATCCGACAGTTTGATGACATCTTACACCTCATGAAACCCTGAGATGCTCCCCATTTCGTTTTGATAAAAACTTCGGAAAAGCTCGGAGGTGCGATAAAGGATCATTCGATTTATTTTATTCAAGATTGTTTCCTTAGACTCAAGTTATACAATTTTCAACGGAAAACCGTTAAGCTAACTAAATAATTAAAGAAGTTGTATGTATCAATGAACTTGATTACACAAATTGTTTTGAAACGGTACCGCGATTATATTATAAACATCCGGTTGTTCTTGTGTATCATTAGTACATGAAAATATGTATTTAATTCTTACATTTTTTTGAAACAGTGATGATGATGATGATGATGATGATGATGATGATGATAAGGCACAAGAGAAGAAACATGAGGTGAAGTGGTTCTGTGGTGAAAGAACCTCTAAAATGTCACAGAAAACACCACACGGACCACCAACCCACCACTGCCACTACAGACTGTGAGGAGTCAATTCTTAGTATGTTATTAATATTAAAAGAATTAAAAAACAACCAACAGACAATATAAAAAAAATGTGGTATGATTGCCAATGAGACAACTCGACAAGCGACCAAATGAAACAGAAATTAACAACTATAGGTCACCGTACGCCGTTCAACAATGAGCAAACCCCTTACCGCATAGGCCCCAAGGGTGACTGGGGAATAGAAATATGGTCACTTGGTCTTCTTCCGACCGGCAGTAAAACGCTTGCCGAAGTGGGGCGTCCGTTTGGCTGTGCGGGATGTATCAAGTTCGCAGTCACGTCCGGTCAGATTGGGGACGTTAAATCCGATGCCTCGTGTAAAGAGAGTGCCACGCTCTTTGCACGTTAAGAACCCTTGCAACAGCTCTTGGAGGGGTCTGTAGGTGGCCTGTTGCAAGGCAAAATTTCTGTCCCTATCCAATATACACTCATTTTCCAGTGGCAGTCCAAATTTCCCTGACTATCATCCCAAATGGCCTCTATTATGACAAGTCCTACCTATTGTATTTATTGTTAACTTGTTCTCGTCCTGAATATGCATGAAATATTTGCCACTGGACGTTAAGCAACCAACAATCAATCAACCTTACCGCATAGTGATCTATAAAAGGTCCTGGAATGACAATGTAAAACAATTCAAACGAGAAAACCAAAGATCTAATTTAATGTTCATCTACCCTCGTTACACTAGTATAACCAGTCATATACAGTGATCAGGAAAATACTATTTTATGTACTGTCTAAGACAACACTTAAATGAAGACCAAAATTAGATTTTTAGGTATGGTTCCTTATGGAATTACATATATGGGTGGTGAAAACATAGATACTTTACATATAAAAAATAGACGTAGTATGAATGCCAATGAAACAACTCTCCATTCAAGTTAGCACAAGATTAGTTTAAATAACCCTTCATGCCATGCAGATTCTTGGTTTATACCAAACGTACAAGCTATAAAAGTTTTAACGAGGGGGAGAAGAAACATATTTTATTCAAAACATCCAAATTAAAGGCAAGAAAGTTCATTAAAAAAAATGAATATCTGTATATAAAGTTGTGTTTTATTTTGAACACTAAACTTTCTGGAGTGCCTATTATTATAAGTGTTTTTTCTTCAGAAAAACTCATCATTACAGTGGTGATTCGGTGTTGCCATGATGTGTTCCTTTAGATCCACCGTTCCCCAATATGTATCGCTGGTACTGGGATCATGGAGGAATATGACGTTACTTGTGTTAATTCTGTTGACATGCTGTTTAGAACTGAAATAATTAAACTTTATCAACACATTTATATTGTAGGGAAATCAACAGTATGGACCTTATGCAGATGGGGTGGCAGTACCTCGGATTTAAATTATTAAAAGATACGACCAAAACAAGCGAAAAAAAAATATTGAAAGTAATATAATTAACGGTACAAAATTCACTGCACCAGGTGATCGTTTCTACAGTTAATATGTATTAAGTGATGCCCAAGATCAATTCAAACGTTGGAGAGCTGCTCAAATAAAAACGAACCTAACGTATAGCCAAAATAGACCAGAAATCTGAGGGAGATATATTCCTTTAAATCAAAAAGATTTGAAACATGTCATGACATCAAATTTGAATCAAACGATTTTCGTAATTTCATGACTAAATTCAACCGCAGAACTGTTAATCCAGATATAATAATAACATTTGTGGGACTACTTTTATTGCACCAGAAATGCGTTTCAACAATTGTTGTTAATATATATATTATATATATTTTACCTGAGATATGTAAATATTAAAGTATTTATTCTGTTTCGATTGATCTTTTTCTAATAATCTGTCACAAAATTTATAAGTTATCTCTTCTTTGTCGTTGCCCTTTAAATCAACCATCTAGAGAGATTACATACTTGTTTGAGAAAGATAATGATAACTTTAATGTTATGATGTTTATAATATTAGATTGAAACCTAATTTAAATATTTCACACACGTCTCTTTTATTCAAAATACTCAAGTGAAATGGTTAAGTTTTACCTGCATCACCGCTATATCCACCTTTATTCAAATTATACTTTGTTGTGGCATCTCCGACAATGAATTTGCAATACTCTGCATATCTGGAATTTCCTTCAAAATCTTCAAGGTGAATGTAAAGTTTGTAGTTTCCAGAAGTGGTAAGAACATTTATGAAATTATTTTTGTGGAAAAATGAAATAAGAAGTACATCTGCGAACAAATGTCAATCAATCGGCTTATCATTTCTTATTAAATCCTACAAGTCTTAACTTTGCTTAAAACGATGTTATGGGTTAATATAATTGTGAAGGGTTAAGCTAGATATAAAACCAGTTTTTATCCACAAATTTTGAAATGCCTGTACGAATCAAAAACTGGGGTTAATCCAAGGTTCTCCGGAAGAGTGAGCAGATCCTGCATAACGTGTGGTTAACTTATTCTAAAAAAACGTCGTAATAGATACATTTTTCATTTGATAAATGTACTCGATTCAATACTGTTGAAGGAGGTGAATGAAAACAAAGGAAGACCTTAAACTCATAAGTCTAGGAGAGACAACAATAACAAGGTCGAGAACGATTGATTGATTGATTGTTGGTTGCTTAACGTCCAGTGGCAAATATTTCATGCATATTCAGGACGAGAACAAGTTCACAATAAATACAATAGGTAGGATCTGTAATAGATTAAGGGATTAAGGTCGGAGAAATTTAGACTGCCACGGGAAATGAGGGTATATTGGATAGGAACAGAAATTTAGCCTTGCAACAGGTCACCTACGGACCCCTCAAAGAGTTGTTGCAAGGGTTCTTAACGTGCAAAGAGCGTGGCACCCTCCTTACACGAGGCATCGGATTTAACGTCCCCATTCTGACCGGACGTGGCTGCTAATTTATACATCCCGCACAGCCAAACGGACGCCCCACTTTAGCAAGGGTTTTACTGCCGGTCGGAGGAAGACCAATGGTGACCATACTTCTATTCCCCAGTCACCCTTGGGGGTTAATCCACTCGAAGGTTTCACTGAAGCAGTACTTGGTCGGACAAAGACTGGTTGGATGGATTCCGAACTATTTTACACCTGGGTACGTGATCATTTTATTACTGCAATAAAGGACCGAAAAGTCAAGCGACCGGTTATTTTTTAAGTGGATGGACATACTAGCCATATTAGTCTGGAAACAGCTCAGCTTTGTAAGTCTGAGAATGTTATATTGTACTGTTTGCTCGAACATGCAAGTCATATATTACAGCCTTGTGATGTTACTCTGTTTGAGCCTTTGAAGTAACATCAAATCCATGGCAACACAAGTTGTAACACAAATATCACTGCAATCGGCCATATTGTATATAGTCGGTTCGTCCGTTTCTACAGTTGATTCACGTGGTCGGTGTATACCGAATTAGTCAAAAACGAATCGACCCAATGATTTTTAACTCGGGAAAACATAACCAAGGGGTTTTAAACTTACAGATGGAGGTCTAGGTGTAGGGACGTTCGCTTTATAGCACCAGAAGCGGTTTCAATAGATAATCTTGATTTTATACTAGTATTCACAGGGCTACCTTGATTTTATACTAGTATTCACAGGGCTACTGGTGACTGTCAAAATGAGGTGGAAACTGTCACTGTAAAATAAGTGTCGCACAGGTAATGGAAAATAAAGTTGTCGTTTACAGTATGAAGAGAAGCAGATATATATGGATTCTGCGTACATAAACAAGACAGAATAAAGGTTTTAAATCCTTATTGGATGAGCTTCCTCATTAGTGGGATTGATTGATTGATTGTTGGTTGCTTAACGTCCAGTGGCAAATATTTCATGCATATTCAGGACGAGAACAAGTTCACAATAAATACAATAGGTAGGTTCTGTAAAAGATTAAGGGATTATGGTCGGAGAAATTTAGACTGCCACGGGAAAATGAGGGTATATTGGATAGGGACAGAAATTTAGCCTTGCAACAGGTCACCTACGGACCCCTCAAAGAGTTGTTGCAAGGGTTCTTAACGTGCAAAGAGCGTGGCACTCTCTTTACACGAGGCATCGGATTTAACGTCCCCATTCTGACCGGACGTGGCTGCAAATTTGTACATCCCGCACAGCCAAACGGACGCCCCACTTTAGCACGGGTTTTACTGCCGGTCGGAGGAAGACCAATGGTGACCATACTTCTATTCCCCAGTCACCCTTGGGGGTCTCATTAGTGGGAGGAAGTTATAGTAAAGTAAAAGTTGAAGTCTTGAAAAAGACCAGTCAAGTGTCTAATTTAAGGTAGCATTACAGCTGTCTAACAATGATTTCTTGAAGAAAATTTTTTATCATACAATTTCGAAGTAAGTATTATTCCGCACAGTTTTTAAAAATCTCAGTCATCATTTTATCACACCAGGGAGTTAATTGATAATGAACTTATGTAAATAAAGCACATGTAATTAATCAAAGTATTTAGGTATTTGGGAGGGGCTAATATGTCAATCATCTGTTGATACCAGTGTCCAGCTGTTAATCCCTGACCATTTCTCGGGACAATTTTTCATGAGAATTGCAATTAAAAATGAAAAAAAAACCTTATGGGTTCCCCCTTTGGCTTGACTTTGATAAATGTGATTGAAGGCAGTATTTTCTACAATACCGTGTCCCTGTTTTTGAATAATTTGTTTTTAAATTAATTTATAGGTCTTCAAAGATAACCCCCAAGGGTGTCTGAGAAAACGAAATATGGTCACTTGGTCTTCTCCCGACCGGCAGTTAAACGCGTGCCGAAGTGGGGTGTCTGTTTGACTGTGCGGGATGCATTAAGTTCGCAGTCACGTCCGGTCAAATCGGGATGTCTCTATTACATATATCCTCATTTTCCACCTCTAGTATAACAAGACCTACCTTTTGTATTTACAGTTAACTTGTTCTCGTACTGAAAATGCATGAAATATTTGCCACTGGACGTTAAGCAACCAACAATCAATCTTTGTACGGTAAATTTCCTGAAAGCATCTAACTGGTTAGTCCCTTAGAATTCTTTTTTAAACATTTTATGTCCACTTTGGTCTTCCAGACTCGTGTGACTTCAGCATAGTCACAGTGTGTTTTGTAAATTGCAATACATACCACATCTTTCCTGGAAGTGATACCATTTGCTGTTTTGAATTTCTACTCGGTTTTATCTAATGACACTGAAGACATGGTGCTTGATGAAGATGGAGAAACAACAGGTGTGATTGCAGGTGAAACAATAGTTGTGGCGGCAGGTGTGTTGATGAAACTACTGTTGATATTAAAGGTGAAACAGTTTCTGGTCCTGTTGACACAGGTGAGTTATTTGTGTTTTTGGTGAGTTTTGCCGCAGGCTCATGTGTAAAGGGTAAACCGCGGACTGACCTTTCTTCACACTCATCCTATTCATGTGTGCAAGATGTCTGAAAAATGAAAAACAAATACCTTAGGGGATCATGCATGTAATCTTTTTTTAGTCAAAAACTAAAACATGTACAAGTAAGACCATACACATCTGCTTGGCAATCAACCTTTTTGTAGTTAAAAGGCAAACATATAATTACCCTCTGATATATTGTTTTCAGTAAATTTATTTATCAAATCTAAATTGTTCAATTAATAAACCTAAATTATGAAATATTTGCCACTGGACGTGAAGCAACCAACAATCAATCAATCAATCAATTTAATGTTAGAGTAAATTCAACCATGTCTGATCTGTATGATCAAGAGATGGGTGACCCTCCGGGTAGTATTTTATCTGTTACATTATTTAGTCTTAGAATCAACATCTTGTTGAAGTTTTAAAAAGTAATATTGAAGGTTCCTTGTACGTTGATTACTTTTTAATATGTTACAGAGTCAAAAATATGAATAACATTTTACTTAATTTATATAGATCTCTAGTTAGATTTAAACTAGATTATGGCTCTGCAAGGAAGTCCTACATACAGATTCTCGATGCTTTGCATCACCATGGTTTGTGTCTCTTGTCTTGGCACCGTTAAAACCTCACTAGCTGTTGTTGAGTTCAACTTGTGTGAGGGAAAACCTGAAGAGGAAACATTATTTTACACTTATTGATGTCACAATGCTTGACTTGAAATTTTAAATATACAATATAAGAAGACATGTTCTTGCTGATTAGTTATTTTTTCAACAATGTTTATAACCTTTTCACCATTTGCATGAATAATCAAGACTGAAATGAGATTGAAACTGTATAAAACATAAAATTCTTGAAGAGTTTTTGAGAACCAAAGGATGCAAATTTAAAATGGAAATAATCATATCAAAACATGTACAAGGTTATAATTTTTTTTTTACAATACTTTTGGTACTTTTGTAAAACCTGTTCAAAACGAGTTATGCTCCAGACTCTACCTGAAGAGTATCTAGCATATATATCAATTTTAGTTTCAAAATAAAGATAGGATCCACTGTGTCCTGATCTTCCTTGGCCACTTAAACGATTTTTTGGAGCTGATCTGCTCCATGCAGTTGATCTGTAGCAGCAGACCATTCTTTCTTATAATCTGGCCCAAGAACAGTTTGTCTGAAAATGCCACACCAACATACATATTATTCATTTTCACAACCATCATCTGAAAAGTTAAAATGTAGTTTAAACTAACATATCTACTGATATTAGACACAATAGATTGTGTAAAATGGGCTTTTGTCATTGTTGAAGGCCGTACAGTGACATAATTCTACCTCTCTTCTTTTCACAAGCATGACCTTTTTCTACACACATGAACTTGACACGACTCCACTATCATCTTTCTATCGGCTAGTACGTCATCTACACAGTGACCATCTAATAAATCATTGTTATTATTATGTTGAGATGGGCCTACCTCTTGTTTTATTGCCACCTCTTGCATGTTATCTACAGTAAAATAATACAGATATATATATATTCAAACACACAAAACAAGTCATTAAGCAAAGAATGATAAACCTAAGTCATAAACCTACCACACTTGTTGATTTAATTGAATTAAATTCCTTTCAATATGCTGTCATAGACAGTTCAAAAACTGATGTTTCAAGAGAGGTTTCCTGAAAAAAAATGAGTTTAGAATGACTTTAGCTTCAATAAACTAATTTAATATAAAATAATCTTTCAAGGTTAATGCGGGTTTTAAGGAGTTAATCCACTGCAGGCAACACTACTTTATCTGATCCTAACCACTGCATTCAACTAGTTATTGGCCTATCTCTATCCACAAAGTCTTTAGCTGTTTTCTTTGTTGAGTTGAAGCAAAAGTCATCTACCCCTTCCAGTATCAGCTCTGGAAACTGAGAATTATTTTTAAAAATGCAACGACAAATACTCATGGGAATGACCGACGGACAGACAGAGGGAAAACAGTATCCCCCCAACCTTTTTTAAAGCAGGAGTAAAACAACTGCATACTAAAATCTTGCCATAAGTGGTTCCCAGTAAATTTGACTAATAACAAATTTTAACAATATTTCTAAACATGTTGAAACTTAATTTTTATGTGTTAAAAATATTTTACTTACAATTGAACAGAAAACCATGGTTGTGTAACTGTACTATTTTTAAAAGTGAATCTTGCAAGAATAATTCTACAAAACTTACCACTAAGTTTCATTGAAAATGATGTACCCAGGGAACTTTTGCTACCTGCAATTACAGTACTGTGTATAATAATAGGGATAATGTAAGCCTGTCATTAAGAAATGTTTCTCTATAAAAAAAATAATAACATTGCAACTTGCCTGTCTGCAGAATTTTTGAAAAAGCAAATCTGATGGACAGCATCACTGCTTACTAATTAAAATCACTGTACCATGACCAGGGACAGAGCCATAAAATAGTCATCCTATAATCTTATGATAGCAGTGGCGGATCCAGAAATTTTTGTAAGGGGGGCCCGCTGACTGACCTAAAAAAAGGGGGGCGCTCCAGTCACGATCCAGTAATTCCCCATATTATCAACCAAATTTCTCCTACGAAGAGGGGGGAGGGGGCAGGCCCTCCATGGCTCCCCTTGGATCCGCCTATAAATAATAATAGATGTATCACTTAAAATTACGCAAAATATCATTTATTCAATTAGTAGTTCCTATTAAACTGACTTAACAAGAAAACTTGACATTCAAAATCATTGGACCATATACAAAGGGGCAGGGCCTCTTAAAAAGTGCCAAAATGATATTTTCTGATAGACATGCAACATTTTACAAAGTTTCATTGATCTTTCACTAGTAGATCCTATCAAACTGACTAAAGCAGAAAACTTAACATTGAAAATTTATAATTAATTCAAAGTCAATTGCGCAGGTTGTCTCTCTATGTCATTCATATCTTCTTGAAATGACGAACAGTAATATATATGATTTAGGGGTTTATTTTCTGATCAAATATAAAAAAAAACATTACTGCATGTTGCATTAAAAGTGTCAACTATAAGACAAGTAAGCTTAAGCAAACAAAATCTTATACTATAACCATTAATTATTTACTGACTGGGTTACATGTACTTGAAGATAGTTATATAAATCATATAGACTCATGCTTTCTAAAAAATGTTCTGGACATAATAGTAACTAACAAAAATTGAATTTCAACTTGTGATACTTGGGGTGTTGTTTTTGATTAAAAAGCTAATGACACAGAGATTTGTCTTGCCTGTATGTAGGATTGAGTTTAAGAGTTTTATGTTTGAAGTTTAAAACTTTGATTTTGATCTGGCTTTATTTTAGACAATTTTGATGATTTCTTTTAAGGCAGATTACTTCAATTGTTAACATTTTTCGTATCAACTTTGTTTGATCAAATAGAACATTAAGATTTTCTGCATGAACATAAACCAGATCCATACATATTTCTTACTTCAACTTTTAAAAGCTCTATATAGATGCAATTAACTGTTACTTAGCACTTTTTGTGCCGACACGAATTATTATTGATATGGTTACATTTATAAATTAACCGTTTACAAAATTATGATTTTTTGAAATACTAAGGCTTTTCTACCTCAGGCATAGATTACCTTAGCTGAATTTGGCAAAACTTTTAGGAATTTTGGTCCTCAATGCTCTTCAACTTCGTACTTGTCTTTTTTTTTTTTTTTTTAACTTTTTTGAATTCGAGCGTCACTGATGAGTCTTTTGTAGACGAAACGCGCGTCTGGCGTATATACTAAATTTAGTTCTGGTTTCTATGATGAGTTTATTTACACCTTGCAAGTTAAGTAGAGTGGGAAATACATCCTTAAATTCTTTAGGAACTTTTGGAGGATCAGCGCGGGCTGGTGTGCCTGTCATGGAATACAATCGACGCCTCAGTACCTTCTGAAAATCAGAGAACTTCACGAACTATTCAGTGTCCTCATTTCTGCTGATTCCAAGCAGAATTAATTCATTTTCTGTTAAACCACAGTATATGAAAACTCCACGATGCTTGAACAGGTCGTCTTTTGTCCGTCTGTATGCCTCTTTTTATGCTTTAATACTGTGGTTCCCATCCACTATATATACCTCATATTCAGAAAAGTTTTATTCTTTGTAATCGAATTTATCTATGTCAATCAGGCCAATTATATTTGGAGCATCCTCAACACCTACTTTGAACCTTTTAGGTGGATCTTTTAAAGTAAATATGTCTAGGAATTTGAACCCTATTGCCTGTGAACTGATGCTTTTAATCAACTGTCTTCAGTTCAATCTTTCAGACTCATCGGTTGTCCTTTCATCATTTGATTCTTGAGATATATTGTCTTCAGCATGTTGAACATCCAAATGTTTTATACTGATAGCTCTTTCTGGTAAAATTTGTGACAGCTGTGTAACAAAAGGGTTGTCTTCATTTGAAAGGTTATCAATGTTCTGGACCGGCTCATTGTAATACTCATCTTCTCCATCTGATTACTCACCACTAGAAGAAGGTTCTTCAACATATCTTTCCCTAAAACATACCCAGATATATATATATACACCAAATATTTATATTCATGGATATCTGTGAAACCAGTAGGAAACGTTTTTGAACAATTTGATGTTTTAATAGACAAAATGTGAATATTCACATTGAATATAAATATTTCATGCATTTTCAGCCTTATAAGTGCAAAAATCAAGCTTTCAGTTACCAGATGTAACAAAATGCAATCTTTGTTTCCTAGATATCTACACCCCAAGGGTGACTGGGGTATAGAAATATGGTCACTTGGACTTCTCCCGACCGGCAGTAATTAATTCAAAGTCAATTGCACAGGTTGTCTCTCTATGTCATTCATATCTTCTTGAAATGACGAACAGTAATATATATGATTTAGGGGTTTATTTTCTGATCAAATATAAAAAAAAACATTACTGCATGTTGCATTAAAAGTGTCAACTATAAGACAAGTAAGCTTAAGCAAACAAAATCTTATAATATAACCATTAATTATTTACTGACTGGGTTACATGTACTTGAAGATAGTTATATAAATCATATAGACTCATGCTTTCTAAAAAATGTTCTGGACATAATAGTAACTAACAAAAATTGAATTTCAACTTGTGATACTTGGGGTGTTGTTTTTGATTAAAAAGCTAATGACACAGAGATTTGTCTTGCCTGTATGTAGGATTGAGTTTAAGAGTTTTATGTTTGAAGTTTAAAACTTTGATTTTGATCTGGCTTTATTTTAGACAATTTTGATGATTTCTTTTAAGGCAGATTACTTCAATTGTTAACATTTTTCGTATCAACTTTGTTTGATCAAATAGAACATTAAGATTTTCTGCATGAACATAAACCAGATCCATACATATTTCTTACTTCAACTTTTCAAAGCTCTATATAGATGCAATTAACTGTTACTTAGCACTTTTTGTGCCGACACGAATTATTATTGATATGGTTACATTTATAAATTAACCGTTTACAAAATTATGATTTTTTGAAATACTAAGGCTTTTCTACCTCAGGCATAGATTACCTTAGCTGAATTTGGCAAAACTTTTAGGAATTTTGGTCCTCAATGCTCTTCAACTTCGTACTTGTCTTTTTTTTTTTTTTTTAACTTTTTTGAATTCGAGCGTCACTGATGAGTCTTTTGTAGTCGAAACGCGCGTCTGGCGTATATACTAAATTTAGTTCTGGTTTCTATGATGAGTTTATTTACACCTTGCAAGTTAAGTAGAGTGGGAAATACATCCTTAAATTCTTTAGGAACTTTTGGAGGATCAGCGCGGGCTGGTGTGCCTGTCATAGAATACAATCGACGCCTCAGTACCTTCTGAAAATCAGAGAACTTCACGAACTATTCAGTGTCCTCATTTCTGCTGATTCCAAGCAGAATTAATTCATTTTCTGTTAAACCACAGTATATGAAAACTCCACGATGCTTGAACAGGTCGTCTTTTGTCCGTCTGTATGCCTCTTTTTATGCTTTAATACTGTGGTTCCCATCCACTATATATACCTCATATTCAGAAAAGTTTTATTCTTTGTAATCGAATTTATCTATGTCAATCAGGCCAATTATATTTGGAGCATCCTCAACACCTACTTTGAACCTTTTAGGTGGATCTTTTAAAGTAAATATGTCTAGGAATTTGAACCCTATTGCCTGTGAACTGATGCTTTTAATCAACTGTCTTCAGTTCAATCTTTCAGACTCATCGGTTGTCCTTTCATCATTTGATTCTTGAGATATATTGTCTTCAGCATGTTGAACATCCAAATGTTTTATACTGATAGCTCTTTCTGGTAAAATTTGTGACAGCTGTGTAACAAAAGGGTTGTCTTCATTTGAAAGGTTATCAATGTTCTGGACCGGCTCATTGTAATACTCATCTTCTCCATCTGATTACTCACCACTAGAAGAAGGTTCTTCAACATATCTTTCCCTAAAACATATCCAGATATATATATATATAGGAAACAAATAATGCTGATATACACCAAATATTTATATTCATGGATATCTGTGAAACCAGTAGGAAACGTTTTTGAACAATTTGATGTTTTAATAGACAAAATGTGAATATTCACATTGAATATAAATATTTCATGCATTTTCAGCCTTTTAAGTGCAAAAATCAAGCTTTCAGTTACCAGATGTAACAAAATGCAATCTTTGTTTCCTAGATATCTACACCCCAAGGGTGACTGGGGTATAGAAATATGGTCACTTGAACTTCTCCCGACCTGCAGTAAAACGCTTGCCGAAGTGGGGCGTCCGTTTGGCTGTGCGGGATGTATCAAGTTCGCAGTGACGTCCGATCAGAAGGGGGACGTTAAATCCGATGCCTCGTGTAAAGAGAGTGCCACGCTCTTTGCACGTTAAGAACCCTTGCAACAACTCTTTGAGGGGTCCGTAGGTGGACTGTTGCAAGGAAAATTTCTGTCCCTATCCAATAAACCCTCATTTTCCAGTGGCAGTCCAAATTTTCCCCGTTCATCATCCTAGATGGCCTCTTTTGTATCAACCTACCTATTTTGTTTATTGTTAACTTGTTCTCGTCCTGAATATGCATGAAATATTTGCCACTGGACGTTAAGCAACCAACAATCAATCAATCTAGATATCTACATTTATTCAAGTTTTCTGCATCCAAAACATTGATTCGGCAGTTAAATGCAAGAATATAGACTTGGAAGTATCGTTCCCACACCTTACTAACAAACCAAATTCGATATATTAGAGACTTTGTTATCTTTCACAACTAATTAGAATTGTATGTGCACTGTCTAATAAGTATGCTCTACCATAATATAATTACAAATATCTATAAAACAGACCTGAAATAAACTTCTTTCTGCTAAAAGTTTGCCTATGGTAGCAGCTGACATGTGGTCAAGTTTGGAAGGATCTATCAAATTAGCCATGTTCAGTTATGTAGGTTTAGCCCATGCAGCTAATTGCACATGGTACTTCCTGGCAACGAAATCCAAATTCTTCTTATACCTGGCTGGCACTTTCAAGTAGAAGTTATGATTATTTATTGAGGATATTTTATTTGTCCCCACACAATAAACAAAAGAACAAAGTTATTCCTTAAGCTTATTTATTTGTACTTATTAGTATTACTGTCCTGAAAGATCCTGTATGCAAGTATTAGTAACCAATGTTTACATACGTCTGTGACATATTTGGTAATGAAAACATGTATATTCTTCAAAATCATCAGTTTGATTGCTATTGTCTTCTTTATTAGTTGCAGTTAGAAACGCTTTCAACTTGGAATCAAATAAAGTAATATTGCTGAAAGGGGAGGCTGTTGTCCAAGTGATAGATTATATTCATATTGCAAATTGAAACTACACTTGTTTTGCGATGAATTTTTGAATGCAGGCTTTAATGGAAGGAATAACGTCTGATTTTGACTTTAACATTTCATTTTTTTCTGTTCTGTGTCTGGGATCAAGCAAGGAAGCAAGTGCATGCTGTGTTGATGCAGTTTCAATACTATACGGCTGAAAACGAGTGATAATTTCTTCAGAAATACTAGCTTTTATCTAATGCGAAAGATCTGTTTGAGCTTTGGTTTTTGTCATTTGATTACTAGTATGACTTACAACTGGAATTTGAGAATGAGAGTCGGGTGTACACAAAACTTAAGGACAATAGTAATGATTTCAGCTCTCCTTTTAGTGAAGTTGAAATCCTCAGAGTGTAGTATTTATGTTATGTTACTCTTTGCAGCTGTTACTCACACTTTTCAAACGGTCACTAATGTATGGCGAACCAGGGGTATATCAAACAACGTCTCGTCCTTCTTCTAAATAACAAATAACTTTAATATACATCAGGGAGCTATCATTTGATTTTTATGGGGGGGGGGGGGGGGGCTATGATGAAAAATTGTGTCCTGCATTTTTTTTTAGTTGTAATCTCGGTCCTGCCTTTTAATTTTTCACTTTATTCGGTCCTGCCTTTTTTTTATTAGTTTATCCTGACTTTTGATACATAATATGTCATCCTGCCCTTTTTTTTTGCCAAGTTGCTCATCCTGCCTTTTTTTTTTACTCTAAACTTCTGTCCTGCCTTTTTTTTCAAATTTCATCCTAGCAACCCCCCCCCCCCCCCCCCCCCCCCCCCCCCCCCCCCATAAAAATCAAATGATAGCTCCTTTATATGTCTGAAGTGATTATCTGGATTGACATTCAATAGGATAATATTGTTTGTTTAGGTGTGATATAATTCTAACAATGTACAAGACTGTGGAAAGACCATATTAAAGATCATTAACAAATGAAAAAAGAAATCATATGTGGTTCAGAATTGTATTAGATTAAATTTGACTTAACGTACATTGTTTCAAACGAATACCGGGTATGTCGAGTCTTCAAAGGTTGCAATAAAATTTGGTAAATTACTTAATGATGTACTCGTGTTGAATAGATCGTTGAAACAGGTTTCATTTCTATAGATTGGAATTTAGTTTTAAAATTTAAATTTGCAACACAACAAAACATACATATGATCGAACAATCAATGGCAACTGTGTTAGGTTCCTCAACGGTGTTATTTTGCCTTCTACATTTCTTTCTTGCGAACAGGGAATTTCTTTCTTTAATTCATATGTTGTTAATTTCCAGACTGCAAATTTCTTTGTTGCACATCATCCAATCTAAAATGAAATGTAACAAATGATCCATTTATCAATACCAATTAACTGTGTTAATGATATTTTGATTTAATGGTGATTGCTTTATGCTGGATCAGCACAAAACGCTAGATTATAGCAAGTCATGATATATAGAATATTTGTTAATGACTTGGAGACATTTCTGATTGATCTTTGGAGAATCTTGTTCTCTTACATGGTGTAACTCTAATTGAAATGAAGAACATTTTCTTATCCCAGGAGAAGTATAACATTAGCCGTATTTGGCACAACTTTTTGGAATTTTGGGTCCTCAATACTCTTCAACTTTCTACTTGCTTGGCTTTATAACTATTTTGATCAGAGCGTCACTGATGAGTCATATGTAGACGAAACGCGCGTTTGGCGTAATAAATTATAATTCTGGTACATGAATACTTTTTGAAAAAGCTCCACAAACTTTTCATTCCGTTATCTAAATACTAGCTGATTCACATTCCAATGTGGATATAAGGACCATCGCTCGTTCAGCATGCTCAAGTCGATCAAACTGACAACAGAAAAACATTGACTCAACGACAATTTGTATCATACATGTAGCATCCGTAGTAAAAGTAACCGAGTCAGCATCTACTTCTTAGAATATTATAGCTCAGTGTATCAAGACAAGTGCTGTAGAAATTATTAAGGTTCATGTGGATCCTTTGACTAAAATGGCTGCATTTTCACCTCAAAATTTACTCTAAGTACAGACAAACCTGTGCATCTGGAAAAGTTTTAAGGCATAGCATGCCCTAGATAAATAGAATTCAATTGCTTTGTATGATTTAGAAAATTCATAACTAAACTGGATTTTCAGTGCACTTTTTTTTCGTTTTTAAGATTGAACTATAATTAACAAGAGGGACGAAAGATACCAGAGGGACAGTCAAACTCATAGATCGAAAACAAACTGACAACGCCATGGCCAAAAATAAAAAGACAAACAGAAAAATAATAGTACAGTGACACAACATAGAAAACTAGTCTAAGCAACACGAACCCCACCAAAAACTAGGGTGATCTCAGGTGCTCCGGAAGGGTAAGCAGATCCTGCTCCACATGAGGCACCCGTCGTGTTGCTTATGTTATTACAAATCCGGTAAATAGTCTTATTCGGTAGGTCACATTCGTGAAAAGGGAAGGGTATTGTAGTTTCGACATAAGGAACATATCCGATATCATCTGTGAAACGGTTATTCAATAACGGTCAACCAACTCGTGATGGCGTCCGTAAAATTTACGAAGGGATGATTTCAACTTCACCATTTGGAACTCTTGGTTTAATAGCTTCCTTGTGAGCAGGAATCCTCTATCAAGGAAATCATGATAGGAAATACAAGCCTGGGAATGTCGTATCATTTGGGAGATATATACACCGTATGTAGGCGCTGCTGGAATGTTGCTATAAAGAAATGGAAAGTTCACAATTGGGAAGCTGAAATCATCTCTTTTGTCGCAAAGTTTTGTTTTCAACCGACCCTCAATGTCAATTTCTAGATGTAAGTCAAGATATGAGGCAGACTTAACTGTATCTGTAGTATCCTTTATCTCTAGTTCGATGGGATAGATTCGTTCAACATAGTCACCAAATTTTGTATTATTTAGTGAGAGAACATCATCTATATAGAGGATCGTAAAGTTAAAGGATATTGCTAACTTCTTATCTTTCTTCCTAAGAAGTTCCTGTATGAAGTCAGCCTCATATTAATAAAGAAACAAGTCGGCAAGAAGAGGGGCACAATTGGTTCTCATTGGAATTCCGACAGTTTGTTGAAAAACACGTCCTCCAAACGTAACAAATATGTTGTCAATCAAGAAATCAAGCATCTTGACAATGTCAGTTTCAGAGAATTTTTTGTTTGAATCGGAGTGATTCTTTACAAAGTAGGATTTACCCCTCCCCAAGACAATGTGTCATCCATACACAGAGGCAATGATTACTAGTATATCAAATGAATGGCTTAAAACCAAAAATCTCAATGTTATTGCCTTACTGCTAAATTTCACAGCAGCAACTAAATTGAGTTACAGGGTTTGGTAAGCACCTCTATGAATCTAGTGTATATAAACTTTTTATTCCTGTGGTCATACTGCTTTTGTTATGCCCCCGCCGTATTGAGTTTTATCCTTGTTCTTCTGTAAGTATGTACGTCCCTTACTTGTACATACGTCCGTACATCCCAAAAATTGTTTCTGTTCTGTTACTTTAGTTTGCCTGAACCAAATTGTATGAAACTTATACGCAATGCTCAATGCTTATAACCACAAAACACAAGTCAAGTTCGAATTTTGGTGGCGTCACTTTTACCATTCTAGAGTTATATGCTCCTTTACAAATAGAAAAGTTGCTGGAATTTTTAATTTCTGTTCGCTAACTTTAGTTTGTCTTAACCAAATGCTATGAAACTTATACACAATGCTCATTACCACAAAACCCTGATCAAATTTGAATTTTCGTGGCGATAGTTATACCGTTCTAGAGTTATGCCCCTTAACAAATGTAAAGATTGCTGAATTTTTTCGTTTCCGTTATCTTACTTTAGTTCGCTCAACCAAATGTTATGAAACTTATACACAATACTTTTAACCATAAAACCAAGGTCGAGTTTGAATTTTGGTGGAGTCATTTTTACTGCTCTAGGGTTGTGCCCCGTTACAAATGGAAAAATTTCTGATTTTTTCGATTCCGTTCTTAAACTTAAGTTTGCCTCAACTTGATGTGAACATGGTGAAGAATGTATACACAATGCTTATCACCCCAAAACTCAGATCAAGTACAAATTTTGGTAGCGTCAAATTTACAGTTCTTGAGATGTGACCCTTTATAACATTAATGCTAGCGGGGGCATCATTTGTGTCCCATGAACACGTTCCCCATTTTTGATCAAAGCTTTTAATATAAATTCACTTTCATTACAGTTGTATTGATTTAAGTTAACTGTCTTATTTAAAAAAAAAGATGTGGTATTTTTTGCAAATGAACCAATGCTATCGAAAAGAGTTCAAAGGAGGAAGATATATTAACAACTATAGGCCACCATATGGTCGTCAACAATGAGAAAAACTTGTACCTTATAGTAAGCTATACAAGGCCCTGATATGAAACATGTGGAACAATTCAAACAATTCAAACAAGAAAACTTACGGGTTAATCAGTAACAAAACATTTTACTAAAAACAAAAATGAAGGACCTGAACCAATAGAAAAAATACTAAATTCACAGACCCTTGACATGGCATGGGCACACACAGAAATTAACAGAGCTTTCTGTATATTTCATTATTTTAGATCTACAGTTTTAGGTTGCAATAGAAAATATTAAAATTTTCTATAACAAACATATGAAAAAAATTGATTTTTGATAATTGCTGACGAGACAATGGTTTAGTTTAAAAAATCAAAGCTGTGATTAAATACATATTTGAAATAATACATGTCTATAACCTATTTGAAATAATACACGTCTATAACCTATCTAAAATAAAGTTGCAAACTTTCCATAGGTGCTATCCAGCACTTTGATTTTTTTATCTCAGGAAATAATGAATCAGATTGTTTATTAAAAAGCACGGCCACCCTTAAAGAAACACATTAAGATGAATGGTCGGTTCCATTATTTATCTTGTTAAAAGTCAATTCCCATACTCACACAGTATTTATTGGAACATAGCGCCACAGTACTTGCATCGAAAACTTGAGCAATCTTCTCGGCCGTCAGGCTCTCAATTCTAAAGGATAGTCTGTTCGATCCCTTGAATAAAACATAACTCGACGCCATTGTAATTGTTGAAAAAGAATTGGAGACGTTATACGGCTAATCACGGCTAAATCACGCGTCCTTGAAAAAACAACTTTTAACTCCAAAATGAACTATAATCAAGTTTTAGACTAGTTTTATTGATATTCAAGAAATTTCTTGGTATTCCTAAACGGACGATTATACAGACAGAAGTATACTTAACAACAAAATTATTTTCATTTACCTGTGTATAACATGACGTAATTTTTTTCAAAGTTGATGTTTTTTCTGAAATTGTTTAATATTTCACAGCGGTATAATACTTTTACTTTAATTATTTATCCCTTATTTTTTATTAATTTTGTATTTACATTGTATCATAGATCAAATTTATTAGTTCATTGTGTGTTAATTTGTGTTACTACGTTTTTTGATTGAGTTAAGCCATTCCAATTGATATTTTATAGTGTGTCTTTCTATGTTGTGATGTTACACTATTGTTTCAGATAAGGGAGAAGGTTTGGTACCATTAAAACGTTTAATCCTGCTGCAATTGTTAGCACCTGTCGTAAGTCAGGAATCTGATGTTCAGTAGTTGTCGTTTGTTTATGTGGTTCATAAGTGTTTCTCTTTTCTCGTTTTTTATATAGATTATACCGTTGGTTTTCCCGTTTGAATGGTTTTACACTAGTAATTTTTTGGGGCCCTTTATAGCTTGCTGTTCGGTGTGAGCCAAGGCTCCGTGTTGAAGACCGTACCTTGACCTATAATGGTTTACTTTTATTATTGTGACTTGGATGGAGAGTTGTCTCATGGGCACTAATACCACATCTTCCTATATCTATGTTCACACTTTTTGTTTTCGATAGCTATGTAACAAATATCGACAACGTTGTTATAATTTCATTCTCTGATGCACCTTAAAATATATGATTAACATTGCCTCTGTGCCCTAAGGAAGAATTATCATTAAGATATGTGTGCTTTTTATGCAGGAAAGTATGCTGCAAGAATATATTGCATGCTTGTATTATTTTTGTTCAAGATATAAGAGTCTCCTCTAACCAGACCATTATAGGAGCAGATGGCCATTTATATGTATGCTCTCAACTAGGGAGCGAACTCTCTATAGACGATTTCCATGTTTTCATTGTTTCTTACAAAAGTGTAATCAGTGACACGAGCCTTTATTATTCTATATAAATAATAAATTTTTATTAATTATTAAATATTTAAGTGCATTTTAAAAATGTACAGACATTTTCATCATGATTAACAGCGTACAACGCATATATACATTGACCATGTACGATGACTGTAATAGTACTGAGTGCACGTTTTAAGTACTCGGGAGGTTCTGATCAGTGATTCGACGTCCCCCTACCGGTCTTCGTCCGATCAGCAGTAAAACCCTTGTCGAGATGGGGCATCCGGTTGGCTGTGCGCGATATATCAAGTACGCAGCCACGTCACAATGGGGACTGTGTACAGAGAGTGATATTTTTTTAGACCAGAATTATTCATGCAAACTTTGTTAAATATAAAGCACTGGTGTCGCACACTTGTTGGAGTTTTTTCCTTTACGAATGGATTGAATCCAGGTATGCTCTTGGAGTGGGCCGATCGTATAGGACTTTGTATGGATGCTAGTTCAAAAAGACACTTTCAAGCGTCATATAAGTTGTTTGTGGAGAAAAATTATAATCTGTATTCCTACAACATAACAAATAAGGAATATGAATATAATGACGGTAGGATCCGTCGCTATGTCCTTAGGAGCCAAAAAATCTTAAGTATATATTTTTTTAATTTAATAGTATTACATGTGACCCTTTCAACAATTAATGGCATTTTTATTCGTGAGAGAATACTTTTTTTCTTCTTAATTTTAATTTCCGTCAATAGCAGAAGAAGTTGTGTATATATAGAGTATTTATTGTTACTTAAGTGTTTTTGTTGTGGTGATTGTTTTTAAAAATTGAGCGTTTCTGCATGGTGTAGTGGAATATTGGAATATTTATGTTCAGCATCACTGTCATCTAGTAGTAATAAATGGTAGGTTTTATTTAGTTTCAACTGTTAACATATTTTGGACGATAATTTGATATGAAGTAAAATAAATAGATTGTTGTGGTGAGCGATGCAGTCTCAGAGCCTCTTGTTTGTATTGCTAACAAAGCATGTAGATTATTTCAGAAAACCGGGAATGTAACCTTGTAAAAACATCGATTGATTGATTGTTGGTTGCTTAACGTCCAGTGGCAAATATTTCATGCATATTCAGGACGAGAACAAATTAACAATAAATACAATAGGTAGGTTCTGTAATAGGGGTGTCGGGGATTAAGGTCGGAGAAATTTAGACTACCAAGGGTAACGAGGGTATATTGGATAGGGACAGAAATTTAGCCTTGCAGCAGGTCACCTACGGACCCCCCAAAGAGTTGTTGCAAGGGTTCTTAACGTGCAAAGAGTGTGGCACTCTCTTTACACGAGGCATCGGATTTAACGTCCCCATTCTGACCGGACGTGGCTGCAAATTTGCACATCCCGCACAGCCAAACGGACGCCCCACTTTAGCAAGGGTTTTACTGCCGGTCGGGGGAAGACCAATGGTGACCATGCTTCTATTCCCCAGTCACCCTTGGGGAGTAAAAACATCGAAAACTTCATCTGTTTAATTTTAGGCACACGTGCATAGTTATAAGACGAAAACAACAGATAAATCTAAAGGGGGTGCAGCTTCCCGTGTAAGCAAATTATCAGCTGATAAAGGAGTTGAAGCTCTACAAGGTCGTTCTATCGAAGAATGTTTTCACTAAACTCTAGATAAAATATACATATATTTACCTACATAACGCAGGTCCTCCTCCGCCGGTTGCCCTATCTCATTAGCAAGGATGACCGTTACATGTAGGAGGTTCTTCAAGTTATGCCCGTTAATAGCCGCAAGCTCTAGTATCTGCGCTGCATCCTCCCCCGTAATACTCGTGAAATGACGTTTGCAGTCATCGTCTGAGAAGTCCTATGTACAAACTAGAGATTTTACTCTCCCTAGCTCTGACCTAAGGTGGATTCTAAAATCCTAATCCTTGTGAACGATTAAATATATATCATCTGAAGTAAATCTTTAAGAAAATGGTATATTTTAGGTAATATCTAATAGATTATCTATGAAAAGCAGTTGAATCTTGTAAAATGTAATACAATTATGAATAAAGTGGCCGATTTAAGGTAACCTTTAATAAAATTATTTTCAAAAAATGACCGACTTTAGGTGACATCTATTACAATTATCTAAAACGGTCAAATTTACTGTAAAATATAGTGAAATTATCAATCAACTCTCCTCACACAACAGATTTTCAACACTTAACGACGAATCAGAAATGGAAATCGAAAGTGTTCCGCCACCCGAAAGATTACAATCTCAGGGTGAGCGAAATAAGAATGCTGGCAAACTCGATAGCATTCGCCCGTCTATTAACAAAACATGACTAATATCATCCAATGGAATTGCCGAGGTCTAAAAATAAATCTTCTCGAGTTAACGCTTCTAGTTCAGTCTTTTTTACCTATTGCAATTTGTTTTCAAGAAACTCATCTAAAAGAAAGTGACAATATATCTGTAAAAGGATACAACATGTATAGCACATTTTCTAAGGTAGATGAACGTGCTGCAGGCGGATCATCCATTTTTGTGAAGGACAACGTCATTCATAGCACAGTCTAACTCACCACGGATCTGCAAGCAGTTGCAATTCGTTTATCATTAGATAAAACAATTACATTATGTTCTATATATATTCCACCCAATTCAATTATAGATAAAACAAAACTCAAAAACCTCACTGATCAATTACCCTCACCATTTATACTTATGGGCGACTTCAATGCCCACAATCCCTTGTGGGGAAGCAAGTCTCATAATGCCAAAGGTAAGATCATTGAGGACTTTGTCTCTCAAGAAGGATTATGCATTTTTAATGATGGATCTAATACTTATCTTCATCCTGGAAACGGGTCTTATTCTGCTATTGATATCACTATTTGCGATCCCTCTCTTCTTCTGGATTATTCATGGCGTGTTCATGATGTGATCACTTTCCAATAGTACTTGGACATCTTTTTACTTCTGCTCAACAGAGAGTACCACGTTGGAAACTTGACAAGGCGGATTGGCCCTTGTTTGAGAATCTCTGTAAAGCGGAACTTCAGTCAAAGATGTTTGAGACTGTACAAGATCCAATTTTAACTTTTAACACAGTTTTAACGTCAATTGCTGACAGAACTATTCATAAGACCTCGGCAAATCCAAAACATCCCAGCAAACCATGGTTTGATGACGCTTGTGATCAAGCAATAGATGACCGTAAAAAATCTGAAAGACGTACGGTCAACAACCAACGACGGAAAACTTGAGTAATTTCCGTATTTTTCGCGCTAAGGCACGTCGGACTTGTAGGCAAGCACGACGAACGTCTTGGAAGAAATTTGTCTTGGGGATAACATCTCGCACTCCGATGACAAAAGTATGGAACATGATACAAAAGATCAAAGGTAAAAATTCTAAAGCCACAGTAAAACATTTAAAAAATGGCAATGATTTATTAACATCTGAAAAGGATATTGCCAACAAGCTTGGTGAAACTTTTGCGAAATCTTCTTCTTCTAACAACTACAGGGAAGATTTTAAAAAAGTTAAAAAAAACAAAAAGAAAAAATAAAGTTGAACTTTAAATCAAAAAATGGTGAAAATTATAATAAACTCTTTTCTCTTGAAGAACTTAAAACATCTCTGTCAAAAGCCCATGATACAGCTTGTGGACCTGATAATATTCACTACCAACTCTTAAAACACTTGCCAGATTCCTCGCTGGAAGCTCTTTTGCAGCTCATGAATAACATCTGGGAATCTGGTGATTTACCATCAATCTGGAAGCTTGCAACCGTCGTGCCTATTCCAAAACCAAGTAAAGATCACACGGATCCTATTAATTATCGGCCAATTGCTCTTACCAGTTGTGTCTGTAAAACACTAGAACGGATGGTCAACGATCGCCTTGTTTGGTTCCTGGAATCAAATGGGCTTTTAGCCCATATCCAGTGTGGATTCCGACAAGGTCGCAGTACTTTTGATCATCTTGTTCGATTCGAATCATTTGTCCGTAATGGTTTTGCTAAAAATGAACATGTGGTGTCGGTCTTTTTCGATCTTGAAAAGGCCTATGATACTGCATGGAAGTATGGTATTTTAAAAGATCTGTTTGATATGGGGTTGAAAGGCAATATGCCAAATTTTATTTCGAATTTTCTGTCTAACAGACAATTTAAAGTTAGAGTAAATTCAACCATGTCTGATCTGTACGCTCAAGAGATGGGTGTCCCTCAGGGGAGTATTTTATCAGTTACATTATTTAGTCTTAAAATCAACAGCCTTGTTGAAGTTTTAAAAAGTAATATTGAAGGTTCATTGTACGTTGATGATTTTCTAATATGTTACAGAGGCAAAAATATGAATAACATAGAAAGACAATTACAATTATGTCTTGGAAGAATTGAAAAATGGGCCTCGGAAAATGGTTTTAAATTTTCTACTTCAAAAACGGTCGGGATGCATTTTTGTAACAAAAGGAAGTTCTTGATCCAGAACTCACTTTATATGGAAACCCAATTAAAATGGTTGATGAAAATAAATTTCTAGGGTTAGTTTTTGATAAAAAAATAACCTTTCTACCCCATATCAAAATGTTTAAATCAAGATGTTTAAAAGCATTAGATATTTTAAAAGTTGTCGGCAGCACCGACTGGGGTGCTGATCGCAACATTTTACTTAATTTATATAGATCTCTAGTTAGATCCAAACTAGATTATGGTTCTTTAGTGTATGGCTCTGCACGGAAGTCCTACATACAGATTCTCGATGCTGTGCATCACCAGGGTTTGCGTCTCTGTCTTTGCGCCTTTAAAATCTCACCAGTTGAGAGTCTGTATGTAGAGGCTGATGAGCATTCACTTTTTGACAGACGTTTGAAGCTTGGACTTCAATATGCTGTCAAACTAAAAGCCTATTCAGATAATCCTGCCTACAGCTGTGTTTTTAATCCAATTTATGAAGATAAATAGTAAGGATATATATATCTATATCTTTCTGTGACTGTATCTTACATTAGTTTGTAGGATCCTTTACTATAGATAATTTAGCTGATCTGTAACAATAACATCATCATACCTTATATATCATGTACTGTATTACGACGCTAGATTAAAACTGACGAGGAAAGGTAACACCCGGCCACCGAAAGCTTTATTATTGTGAAGCAAAGGTGGTCGAGTGGTCTAGCGCGCCGGATACAGTGCAGGCGATTTGGTGTCACGATATCTCAGTAGCATGAGTTCGAATCCAGGCGAGGGAAAAACAAAAAAATTGCGAAAGCAAATTTACAGATCTATCATTGTTGGGTTGATGTTTAGACGAGTTGTATATATATATATATATATATTAAAAATTAAATACACAAAAAGAGTTTTAAAAGCAGCATTGTCTAGTGCTTTCATCCATCTTGGGACTTTTCAAGACTATGAACGTCGTTATGGGGAACACATTAGTATTTTGACGTAAACAAGTCTAAATTGAAAACAACGTTCAAACCTATGATTGCGTTGGATAAAAACCCCAATTTTTATACGTGTGCATGCAAAACAAATTTCTTGGTAGAGTGGTCTAAATACAGCACAAACAACATTTTCCAAAAGACCAAAAAAGTGAAAAAGTATATTTTAACAAAACGCATTTGACTAGCAGGTCGAACAACGGATGTTCTTAAACCCTGCTGACTGCCATGGCGATTACCAAATAAACAGATCACCAGATGTAAAAATCGATCTTAATTTATTAATAATATACCAAACAGAAAACAATAAACTTGCGGAAAAGATGGTATACCGCAAACATAAGGTGCAAAAATGTGTACACCATATCCAGATTTCGACAATAAATGTCTCTTCAGTGATGTTAGGAATCGAAACGGTATTTGGAAGGCTATATAATTTACCTCAATTTGGGACTGACTCTTGAATTTTGAAGAGTCAAAATAGGATGAACGGATCATATAAACCCGAAGGCAAATATAATACAAGCCCAAACAAAAAAATATAAACAAGTCTAAATTGAAACCAACGTTCAAACCTATGATTGCGTTGGATAAAAACCGCAATTTTTATACGTGTGCATGCAAAACAAATTTCTTGGTAGAGTGGTCTAAATACAGCACAAACAACATTTTCCAAAAGACCAAAAAAGTGAAAAAGTATATTTTAACAAAACGCATTTGACTAGCAGGTCGAACAACGGATGTTCTTAAACCCTGCTGACTGCCATGGCGATTGCCAAATAAACAGATCACCAGATGTAAAAATGGATCTTAATTTATTAATAATATACCAAACAGAAAACAATAAACTTGCGGAAAAGATGGTATACCGCAAACATAAGGTGCAAAAATTTGTACACCATATCCGGATTTCGACAATAAATGTCTCTTCAGTGATGTTAGGAATCGAAACGGTATTTGGAAGGCCATATAATTTACCTCAATTTGGTATTGACTCTTGAATTTTGAAGAGTCAAAATAGGATGAACGGATCATATAAACCCGAAGGCAAATATAATACAAGCCCAAACAAAAAAATATAAACAAGTCTAAATTGAAAACAACGTTCAAACCTATGATTGCGTTGGATAAAAACCGCAATTTTTATACGTGTGCATGCAAAACAAATTTCTTGGTAGAGTGGTCTAAATACAGCACAAACAACATTTTCCAAAAGACCAAAAAAGTGAAAAAGTATATTTTAACAAAACGCATTTGACTAGCAGGTCGAACAACGGATGTTCTTAAACCCTGCTGACTGCCATGGCGATTACCAAATAAACAGATCACCAGATGTAAAAATGGATCTTAATTTATTAATAATATACCAAACAGAAAACAATAAACTTGCGGAAAAGATGGTATACCGCAAACAAATATTTGTTAAAAAGGTAAGATCATTGAGGACTTTGTCTCTCAAGAAGGATTATGCATTTTTAATGATGGATCTAATACTTATCTTCATCCTGGAAACGGGTCTTATTCTGCTATTGATATCACTATTTGCGATCCCTCTCTTCTTCTGGATTATTCATGGCGTGTTCATGATGATCTATGTGTAAGTGATCACTTTCCAATAGTACTTGAACATCTTTTTACTTCTGCCCAACAGAGAGTACCACGTTGGAAACTTGACAAGGCGGACTGGTCCTTGTTTGAGAATCTCTGTCAAGCGGAACTTCAGTCAAAGATGTTTGAGACTGTACAAGATCCAATTTTAACTTTTAATACAGTTTTAACGTCAATTGCTGACAGAACTATTCCTAAGACCTCGGCAAATCCGAAACATCCCAGCAAACCATAGTTTGATGATGCTTGTGATCAAGCAATAGGTGACCGTAAAAAATCTGAAAGACGGTTCAATCAACAACCAACGACGGATAACTTGAGTAATTTCCGTGTTTTTCGCGCTAAGGCACGGCGGACTTGCAGGCAAGCACGACGAACGTCTTGGAAGAAATTTGTCTCGGAGATAACATCTCGCACTCCGATGACAAAAGTATGGAACATGATACAAAAGATGAAAGGTAAAAATTCTAAAGCCACAGTTAAACATTTAAAAAATGGCAATGATTTATTAACATCTGAAAAGGATATTGCCAACAAGCTTGGTGAAACTTTTGCGAAATCTTCTTCTTCTAACAACTACAGGGAAGATTTTAAAAAAGTTAAAAAAGAAAAAGAAAAAATTAAATTAAACTTTAAATAAAAAAATGGTGAAAATTATAATAAACTCTTTTCTCTTGAAGAACTTAAAACATCTCTGTCAAAAGCCCATGATACAGCTTGTGGGCCTGATAATATTCACTACCAACTGTTAAAACACTTGCCAGATTCCTCGCTGGAAGCACTTTTGCAGCTTATGAATAACATCTGGGAATCTGGTGATTTACCATCAATCTGGAAGCTTGCAACCGTCGTGCCTATTCCAAAACCAAGTAAAGATCACACGGATCCTATTAATTATCGGCCAATTGCTCTTACCAGTTGTGTCTGTAAAACACTAGAACGGATGGTCAATGATCGCCTTGTTTGGTTCCTGGAATCCAATGGGCTTTTAGCCAATATCCAGTGTGGATTCCGCCAAGGTCGCAGTACTCTTGACCATCTTGTTCGATTCGAATCATTTGTTCGTAATGGTTTTGCGAAAAATGAACATGTAGTGTCGGTCTTTTTCGATCTAGAAAAAGCCTATGATACTACATGGAAGTATGGTATTTTAAAAGATCTGTTTGATATGGGGTTGAAAGGCAATATGCCAAATTTTATTTCGAATTTTCTATCTAACAGACAATTTAATGTTAGAGTAAATTCAACCATGTCTGATCTGTATGATCAAGAGATGGGTGTCCCTCAGGGCAGTATTTTATCTGTTACATTATTTAGTCTTTAAATCAACAGCCTTGTTGAAGTTTTAAAAAGTAATATTGAAGGTTCATTGTATGTTGATGACTTTTTAATATGTTATAGAGGCAAAAATATGAATAACATAGAAAGACAATTACAGTTATGTCTTGGAAGAATTGAAAAATGGGCCTCGGAAAATGGGTTTAAATTTTGCATTTCAAAAACGGTCGGGATGCATTTTTGTAACAAAAGGAAATTGCATCTTGATCCAGAACTCACTTTGTACGGCAACCCAATTAAAATGGTTGATGAAACCAAATTTCTTGGGCTAATTTTCGATAAAAAGTTAACCTTTCTACCCCATATCAAAATGTTAAAATCGAAATGTTTAAAAGCATTAGATATTTTAAAAGTTGTCGGCAGCACCGACTGGGGTGCTGATCGCAACATTTTACTTAATTTATATAGATCTCTAGTTAGATCTAAACTAGATTATGGCTCTATAGTGTATGGCTCTGCAAGGAAGTCCTACATACAGATTCTTGATGCTGTGCATCATCAGGGTTTGCGTCTCTGTCTTGGCGCATTTAAAACCTCACCATTTGAGAGTCTGTATGTAGAGGCTGATGAGCACTCACTCTCTAACAGACGTTTGAAGCTTGGACTTCAATATGCTGTCAAACTAAAAGCCTACTCAGATAATCCTGCCTACAGCTGTGTTTTTAATCCAATTTATGAAGATATTTTTGCAAAACATGAAAATAAAATTCCTCCGTTAGGTATACGTTTAAAACCACATTTAGCTTCTTTTGATTTAAAATCTGTTGCTCAAGTTGAAACTTGCAATTGTCCTCCATGGGAACTTCCCAAACCAAAAATGATATTTGATCTCCGTGAACACAATAAAAATAAAACAAATCCTCTTTTAATTCAGCAACACTATGCTGAAATCAAAGCCAATTATTCAGATTTCTCAACTGTCTATACTGATGGATCAAAAGATGGTGACAGAGTTGCATCTGCTGCTGTCTTCAGGGACAGAGCTGCAACTCTCCGTTTGCCATCTGATGCATCGATCTTTACTGCTGAAGCAGAAGCAATAATTTTGGCTTTGAAGTTTATTGCTTCTTCAGATAAATCCAAATTTATTATATGTTCTGATTCACTTTCATGCTTACAAGCTATACAAAATACTAAAATTAAAAACCCAACAATTCTCAAAATTTTATATGTAATGAGGAATTTAAAAATTCTTCTTAAAGAAATATTATTTCTATGGGTGCCGAGTCATGTTGGAATCCTTGGAAACACATCTGTAGACCTTGAGGCAAAGAATGCCCTGGGTGACCCTTTATCTAACTGTGATATACCATATACCGATTTTAAATCTAATATTAGAGAATATGTTTTTAATATATTGAAAAATGAATGGAGTAAAAAAGATGGTAATAAATTACATGAAATTAAACCTAATTTATGTAAACCTTTCAATAATTTTATGTGCAGAAAAGATCAGTGTGTTATTTCTAGATGTCGTATTGGTCATACTAGAATAACACACGAATATCTTTTAAAAAATGAAGTAGAACCACAATGTATACCTTGTAACTGCAAGTATACTATTAAACATGTTTTAATCAATTGTATTGACTTTGCTGATATTCGTAAGAAGCATTTCAATGTCAATAATATGTATGATTTATTTAATAATGTTTCATTTACAAATATTGTTTCATTTTTAAAAGAAGTTGGAATATATTCTAAAATATAAAAATGTTATTATATTTAAAACGATTTTAAATTTTATCACGTTATCTTAATGTTCATTTTTATTTGTAAATAATCAATTTGCTTTAATCTAGAATTTTAGTTTATTGGAGGACCTTTTGTCTGATTTTAAGAATATGCTTTAAATTGTAAAAAATATTCGAATTAGCTCTCGCCGCGATATAGCCTTGTTGTGCTAATGCGGCGTAAAGCAACCAACAATCAATCAATCAATCAACTGTCTATACTGATGGATCAAAAGATGGTGACAGAGTTGCATCTGCTGCTGTCTTCAGGGACAGAGCTGCAACTCTCCGTTTGCCATCTGCTGCATCCATCTTTACTGCTGAAGCAGAAGCAATAATTTTGGCTTTGAAATTTATTGCTTCTTCAGATAAATCCAAATTTATTATATGTTCTGATTCACTTTCATGCTTACAAGCTATACAAAATACTAAAATTAAAAACCCAACAATTCTCAAAATTTTATATGTAATGAGGAATTTAAAAATTCTTCTTAAAGAAATAATATTTCTATGGGTGCCGAGTCATGTTGGAATCCATGGAAACACAGCTGTAGACCTTGAGGCAAAGAATGCCCTGGGTGACACTTTATCTAACTGTGATATACCATATACCGATTTTAAATCTAATATTAGAGAATATGGTTTTAATATTTTGAAAAATGAATGGAGTAAGAGAGATGGTAACAAATTACATGAAATTAAACCTAATTTAGGTAAACCTTTTAATAATTTAATGTGCAGAAAAGATCAGTGTGTTATTTCTAGATGCCGAATTGGTCATACTAGAGTGACACACGAGTATCTTTTAAAAAATGAAGATGAACCACAATGTGTACCTTGCAACTGCAAGTATACTATTAAACATGTTTTAATTCATTGTATTGACTTTGCTGATATTCGGAAGAAGCATTTCAATGTCAATAATATGTATGATTTATTTAATAATGTTCCATTTACAAATATTGTTTCATTCTTAAAAGAAATTGGAATATATCATAAAATATAAAAATGTTGTTATATTTAAAACGATTTTAATTTTTATCACGTTATCTTAGTGTTGATTTTTATTTGTAAATAACCAATTTGCTTTAGTCTAGAATTTTAGTTTATTGAAAGACCTTTTGTCTGATTTTAAAAATATACCTTAAATTGTTATAATATTCGAATTAGCTCTCGCCGCGATATAGCCTTTCTGTGCTCATGCGGCGTAAAGCAAACAACAATCAATCAATCAATTATTTCAGTAGAAGATGATAAGGAAATTGATGATCAAACTGCAGATTTAAAAAGAAAAAAGAAAAAAGGTAATTCTTTATTTCAAACATAACAAGTCAAATCATAGAGAAAAGACATTATATGAGTTTTTGTTTGTTGGAATGTGAAATAATGGAAACTAACAATAGCTTTTTCTAATGTTTAGTTGATTTATCATGCAGAAAAAAGTAAAATCACAAAAATACTGAACTCAGAGGAAAATCAAATCGGAAAGTCCCTAATCACATGGCAAAATCAAATGACAAAACACATCAAAAACAGATGGACAAGAACTGTCGTATTCCTGATATAGGTACAGGCATTTTCAAATGTAGAAAATGGTTGATTAAACCTGGTTTTATAGCACTAAACCTCTCACTTTGTTGACAAGTCATTGTTTAACATATCATTTAAACAAATTCTGAGAGCAAATGAACATACTAAAAAAGCATGTATAAACTGCATATAATTGATTTGCATGAATGTAGTTAACCTTACCTAACCAAATCAAACCCAACCCCATTCAACCTAACCAAATCCAACCCAACCACATTCAATCTAACCACTTCAATCTAACCACTTCCAACTTAACCAAGTCCAACCCAACCCCATTCAACCTAACCAAATCCAACCCAACCCCATTCAACCTAACCAAATCCAACCCAACCCCATTCAACCTAACCAAATCCAACCCAACCACATTCAACCTAACCAAATCCAACCCAACCCCATTCAACCTAACCAAATCCAACCCAACCACATTCAACCTAACCAAATCCAACCCAACCACATTCAACCTAACCACTTCCAACTTAACCAAGTCCAACCTAACCATGTACAGCTTAACCACTTTCAACCTAACCAAGTCCAACCCAACCAAGTCCAACCTTACCATGTTCAACCTAACATTGTCAATCTTAACCAAGCTCAACCTAACCATAACCTGTCTGATTCCTTGACACACCAATCACCATTCTCATCACAAAGCCAGCCATACCTATCTGATTCCTTGTCTGACTACCAATCCATAAGCATAATTAGGAGTATGCCACACCAACCTTTATCTAATAACAGTTTTAGTGAAGCCATAAGATTTTCTATGGGTGTATCAGACAATGATGTTGACAATACATCATTAAATCAATCATGTCAATGCAGCCAATGTGATGTGAAAGACATAATCATTAGAGATTTAAAAATTGAAAACAGAGAATTTCAAAACAAACTGGAAGGTAGGATTGAGCATGTCACATTTATTAATTATAGTTAGCAGTCTTTTTACTTGAGGGCTAGGATTGAAAGTTTTCCTACCGAATGTGGTGGTTTTTCTCCGTGGACTCCTGGCTTCCTTAACCAAATAAACAAAAACTTTCCAACACAAAATAGCCAAAAAAATTGCGCTATAAGGGGGCGTTATAACACACAGCAATCAGTCACAATTTAATGCATACAATACAGCATCAAGTACAAGTTCAGTTTACACGTACATGAAAGTGTATTATTGACATCACATGACAACAATTTTTTCAAAGTCCCACGATCCTTCAAAAAACTTGTTTACACAGGAGAACGTAAAGTATAATAAATATAATATATAGTAAATTTTTGTGTAGTATTCAATGTATTTCATGAATCAACTTGTGATGGGCAAATGATATCATTATAGATTGCATGGTTTGAAATGTGTGTCATCTAAATGACATGACAAGCTGTTGTACAATAAACTACAGAATATTTTTTTCTGACTTGGTGTATGAATAAATATGATGATTTTTTTTTATAGAATGTTGGAAATACAATTTAATGCACTTTAAAATCTTTAAAGTTGTATTTTCTTCATTGTTTAGAAATGGAAAAGCATAACAAGTCAAATCATAGAGAAAAGACATTATATGAGTTTTTGTTTGTTGGAATGTGAAATAATGGAAACTAACAATAGCTTTTTCTAATGTTTAGTTGATTTATCATGCAGAAAAAAGTAAAATCACAAAAATACTGAACTCAGAGGAAAATCAAATCGGAAAGTCCCTAATCACATGGCAAAATCAAATGACAAAACACATCAAAAACAGATGGACAAGAACTGTCGTATTCCTGATATAGGTACAGGCATTTTCAAATGTAGAAAATGGTTGATTAAACCTGGTTTTATAGCACTAAACCTCTCACTTTGTTGACAGTCATTGTTTAACATACCATTTAAACAAATTCTGAGAGCAAATGAACAGACTAAAAAAGCATGTATAAACTGCATATAATTGATTTGCATGAATGTAGTTATAGGGTATTAAAATCTGTTTTAATTTGGATTTTTCAGATGTACATGTATATTATTACTGGGTTATGGGAATATTTTGAAAAACTTACTGTATTGAGTTTCACACTTTTCAAGCCTTTGTTCTCTTGAATTATCTATAGTAATTTTACTACAATATGTCCAAACTTGTAATTTCTAATATTGTTTTTAGTGATAGCAGAACAAGAAAAGAAAAGAAAGGAGGCTGAGGCAGAGACAATGCAGAATATTGCTGCAGAGTTTTTTGCATCTTGTTCTAAAAATGTAGGTTCTAGTAACATAGAAAAAATTAGTAATAACCAATCCCAACCAAGCATGCCTAACCATATTCAACCCAACCTAGCTCAACCTAACGATGTTCAACTAAACCAAATCCGACCTAACCAAGTCCAACCCAACCCCATTCAACCTAACCAAATCCAACCCAACCCAATTCAACCTAACCAAATCCAACCCAATCCCATTCAACCTAACCAAATCCAACCCAATCCCATTCAACCTAACCAAATCCAACCCAACCCCATTCAACCTAACCAAATCCAACCCAACCCCATTCAACCTAACCAAATCCAACCCTACCCCATGCAACCTAACCAAATCCAACCTAACCCCATTAAACCTAACCAAATCCAACCCAACCACATTCAACCTAACCACTTCCAACTTAACCAAGTCCAACCCAACCCCATTCAACCTAACCAAATCCAACCCAACCACATTCAACTTAACCAAATCAAACCCAACCCCATTCAACCTAACCAAATCCAACCCAACCACATTCAATCTAACCACTTCAATCTAACCACTTCCAACTTAACCAAGTCCAACCCAACCCCATTCAACCTAACCAAATCCAACCCAACCCCATTCAACCTAACCAAATCCAACCCAACCCCATTCAACCTAACCAAATCCAACCCAACCACATTCAACCTAACCAAATCCAACCCAACCCCATTCAACCTAACCAAATCCAACCCAACCACATTCAACCTAACCAAATCAAACTTAACCAAGTCCAACCTAACCATGTACAGCTTAACCACTTTCAACCTAACCAAGTCCAACCCAACCAAGTCCAACCTTACCATGTTCAACCTAACATTGTCAATCTTAACCAAGCTCAACCTAACCATAACCTGTCTGATTCCTTGACACACCAATCACAATTCTCATCACAAAGCCAGCCATACCTATCTGATTCCTTGTCTGACTACCAATCCATAAGCATAATTAGGAGTATGCCACACCAACCTTTATCTAATAACAGTTTTAGTGAAGCCATAAGATTTTCTATGGGTGTATCAGACAATGATGTTGACAATACATCATTAAATCAATCATGTCAATGCAGCCAATGTGATGCGAAAGACATAATCATTAGAGATTTAAAAATTGAAAACAGAGAATTTCAAAACAAACTGGAAGGTAGGATTGAGCATGTCACATTTATTAATTATAGTTAGCAGTCTTTTTACTTGAGGGCTAGGATTGAAAGTTTTCCTACCGAATGTGGTGGTTTTTCTCCGTGGACTCCTGGCTTCCTTAACCAAATAAACAAAAACTTTCCAACACAAAATAGCCAAAAAAATTGCGCTATAAAGGGGCGTTATAACACACAGCAATCAGTCACAATTTAATGCATATAATACAGCATCAAGTACAAGTTCAGTTTACACGTACATGAAAGTGTATTATTGACATCACATGACAACAATTTTTCCAAAGTCCCACGATCCTTCAAAAAACTTGTTTACACAGGAGAACGTAAAGTATAATAAATATAATATATAGTAAATTTTTGTGTAGTATTCAATGTATTTCATATCCCCAAGGGTGACTGGGGAATAGAAGTATGGTCACCATTGGTCTTCCTCCGACCGGCAGTAAAACCCGTGCTAAAGTGGGGCGTCCGTTTGGCTGTGCGGGATGTACAAATTTGCAGCCACGTCCGGTCAGAATGGGGACGTTAAATCCGATGCCTCGTGTAAAGAGAGTGCCATGCTCTTTGCACGTTAAGAACCCTTGCAACAACTCTTTGAGGGGTCCGTAGGTGACCTGTTGCAAGGCTAAATTTCTGTCCCTATCCAATATACCCTCATTTCCCGTGGCAGTCTAAATTTCTCCGACCTTAATCCCGGAAGCCCCTACTACAGAACCTACCTATTGTATTTATTGTGAACTTGTTCTCGTCCTGAATATGCATGAAATATTTGCCACTGGACGTTAAGCAACCAACAATCAATCAATCAATGTATTTCATGGATCAACTTGTGATGGGCAAATGATATCATTATAGATTGCATGGTTTGAAATGTGTGTCATCTAAATGACATGACAAGCTGTTGTACAATAAACTACAGAATATTTTTTTCTGACTTGGTGTATGAATAAATATGATGATTTTTTTTTATAGAATGTTGGAAATACAATTTAATGCACTTTAAAATCTTTAAAGTTGTATTTTCTTCATTGTTTAGAAATGGAAAAGCATAACAAGTCAAATCATAGAGAAAAGACATTATATGAGTTTTTGTTTGTTGGAATGTGAAATAATGGAAACTAACAATAGCTTTTTCTAATGTTTAGTTGATTTATCATGCAGAAAAAAGTAAAATCACAAAAATACTGAACTCAGAGGAAAATCAAATCGGAAAGTCCCTAATCACATGGCAAAATCAAATGACAAAACACATCAAAAACAGATGGACAAGAACTGTCGTATTCCTGATATAGGTACAGGCATTTTCAAATGTAGAAAATGGTTGATTAAACCTGGTTTTATAGCACTAAACCTCTCACTTTGTTGACAGTCATTGTTTAACATACCATTTAAACAAATTCTGAGAGCAAATGAACATACTAAAAAAGCATGTATAAACTGCATATAATTGATTTGCATGAATGTAGTTATAGGGTATTAAAATCTGTTTTAATTTGGATTTTTCAGATGTACATGTATATTATTACTGGGTTATGGGAATATTTTGAAAAACTTACTGTATTGAGTTTCACACTTTTCAAGCCTTTGTTCTCTTGAATTATCTATAGTAATTTTACTACAATATGTCCAAACTTGTAATTTCTAATATTGTTTTTAGTGATAGCAGAACAAGAAAAGAAAAGAAAGGAGGCTGAGGCAGAGACAATGCAGAATATTGCTGCAGAGTTTTTTGCATCTTGTTCTAAAAAAGTAGGTTCTAGTAACATAGAAAAAAATAGTAATAACCAATCCCAACCAAGCATGCCTAACCATATTCAACCCAACCTAGCTCAACCTAACGATGTTCAACTAAACCAAATCCGACCTAACCAAGTCCAACCCAACCCCATTCAACCTAACCAAATCCAACCCAACCCCATTCAACCTAACCAAATCCAACCCAATCCCATTCAACCTAACCAAATCCAACCCAACCCCATTCAACCTAACCAAATCCAACCCTACCCCATTCAACCTAACCAAATCCAACCCTACCCCATTCAACCTAACCAAATCCAACCCAACCCCATTAAACCTAACCAAATCCAACCCAACCACATTCAACCTAACCACTTCCAACTTAACCAAGTCCAACCCAACCCCATTCAACCTAACCAAATCCAACCCAACCACATTCAACCTAACCAAATCAAACCCAACCCCATTCAACCTAACCAAATCCAACCCAACCACATTCAATCTAACCACTTCAATCTAACCACTTCCAACTTACCCAAGTCCAACCCAACCCCATTCAACCTAACCAAATCCAACCCAACCCCATTCAACCTAACCAAATCCAACCCAACCACATTCAACCTAACCAAATCCAACCCAACCCCATTCAACCTAACCAAATCCAACCCAACCACATTCAACCTAACCAAATCCAACCCAACCACATTCAACCTAACCACTTCCAACTTAACCAAGTCCAACCTAACCATGTACAGCTTAACCACTTTCAACCTAACCAAGTCCAACCCAACCAAGTCCAACCTTACCATGTTCAACCTAACATTGTCAATCTTAACCAAGCTCAACCTAACCATAACCTGTCTGATTCCTTGACACACCAATCACAATTCTCATCACAAAGCCAGCTATATCTATCTGATTCCTTGTCTGACTACCAATCCATAAGCATAATTAGGAGTATGCCACACCAACCTTTATCTAATAACAGTTTTAGTGAAGCAATAAGATTTTCTATGGGTGTATCAGACAATGATGTTGACAATACATCATTAAATCAATCATGTCAATGCAGCCAATGTGATGCGAAAGACATTATCATTAGAGATTTAAAAATTGAAAACAGAGAATTTCAAAACAAACTGGAAGGTAGGATTGAGCATGTCACATTTATTAATTATAGTTAGCAGTCTTTTTACTTGAGGGCTAGGACTGAAAGTTTTCCTACCGAATGTGGTGGTTTTCTCCGTGGACTCCTGGCTTCCTTAACAAAATAAACAAAAACTTTCCAACACAAAATAGCCAAAAAAATTGCGCTAGAAAGGGGCGTTATAACACACAGCAATCAGTCACAATTTAATGCATACAATACAGCATCAAGTACAAGTTCAGTTTACACGTACATGAAAGTGTATTATTGACATCACATGACAACAATTTTTCCAAAGTCCCACGATCCTTCAAAAAACTTGTTTACACAGGAGAACGTAAAGTATAATAAATATAATATATAGTAAATTTTTGTGTAGTATTCAATGTATTTCATGGATCAACTTGTGATGGGCAAATGATATCATTATAGATTGCATGGTTTGAAATGTGTGTCATCTAAATGACATGACAAGCTGTTGTACAATAAACTACAGAATATTTTTTTCTGACTTGGTGTATGAATAAATATGATGATTTTTTTTTATAGAATGTTGGAAATACAATTTAATGCACTTTAAAATCTTTAAAGTTGTATTTTCTTCATTGTTTAGAAATGGAAAAGAGGGTTTTATCACCAGAGTTAGAGAAAGGAGATGAGAGACAAAAAACATATTTCCCCAAGACAAGACCTAGAGTTCATTTTGCAGATTATGTAAGTGAATACATCTATCTTGTAAAAGAATTGGAAGCTTTCCCAATAAAATCCACATTCTAATGGGCAAAGATTTTATTATTTTTCCTTTTAGTTCTGGTGAACATAAATGTTTTTGATAGTAAAAAAAGACAAAGTTCATAGGTGAGGTGGTCCAAAATAACAGCCTTACCCCAACCCTTACTGATAACAATGTAGAAATATATTTATGTTTGATAAAAGATGGTTAAAATTCATACAGTGTATTTGTAAATATTTTAGGCTGGACATCCTAAGGTGACAGCATTGTCATTAATACTTTAGACAAGTTTTTTGCTTTGGAAGAAATTTAACAACTTTTTCGAGGGGATGTGACTAAAAAAAAAAAATTTCACATGTGCAAATTATGCACGTATTATTTCAAATTGCTATAGATGTACCTATCAAAACATAATTGACCTAAGAAGAAATAGATATTTCCCTCTACATAAAACAATATATATTCCATCGAATATATATGCCATATTCTAGTGTTTATTTTTATATCTCAATTTCATATTGATCATAATCACCCTCCCCCTTCCAACTGCCAACACGGAATCATCAATCGGAACTACTCGGCCTTTCTGGTTGCACGCGAGAATAATGGCCGAGTAGTTACGATTGACGCAATCACTCAATATACAAGTTCACAATAAATACAATAGGTAGGTTCTGTAATAGATTCAGGGATTAAGGTCGGAGAAATTTAGACTACCACGGGAAATGAGGGTATATTGGATAGGGACAGAAATTTAGCCTTGCAACAGGTCACCTACGGACCCCCCAAAGAGTTGTTGCAAGGGTTCTTAACGTGCAAAGAGCGTGGCACTCTCTTTACACGAGACATCGGATTTAACGTCCTCATTCTGACCGGACGTGGCTGCAAAATTGTACATCCCGTACAGCCAAACGGACGCCCCACTTTAGCACGGGTTTTACTGCCGGTCGGAGGAAGACCATTGGTGACCATACTTCTATTCCCCAGTCACCCTTGGGGGTTTATAAATTAGAATCCATATGACATTAAATTAGAATTATTAAGATTTGTTAACCTAAAACAATCCATCACATCTGTCACCATACACGTATGCTTACATGATTATGAAACCCAATTTAGCAACAAAAAAAGAGGGGTGAATTTGATGAGAAAAAAAAGCATTTTAGTTTTACAGAGCCCTTGTAGTTGATGGTTAATATGAGGCAGGTGTAACCTTAGTCCAAATAATTATGACGTCTTGTAAGGCTGTTTTTTATAATTTTTTGGTCACCGTACGTACATGTACAGCGTCCAAATAATATAAATTATGAAAAATAGCCTTACAATTGCAAGACGTCATTATAATTTTGACTAGTGTAAGGTGTGAAAGTGGACTGATTAAATATATCAATCGAAATAAATTATGATTTATTATACATAACTTTCAGTTTCATGCAATGACATTTATTGCTTTTCCCAATTTTACTTCACCAGATGTATATCAGACCAGGTTTATAATTAGACACTCCAGGTTTCATCTATATGATATATTTATTATATTCCTTTGCCTGATCAGACATGTTTATGTTGCATGTGCATGAATTTAACTTATAATACTATCAGATTTTCTTAGTACTGCACCCCCCAAGGGTGACTGGGGAATAGAAGTATGGTCACCATTGGTCTTCCTCCGACCGGCAGTAAAACCCGTGCTAAAGTGGGGCGTCCGTTTGGCTGTGCGGGATGTACAAATTTGCAACCACGTCCGGTCAGAATGGGGACGTTAAATCCGATGCCTCGTGTAAAGAGAGTGCCACGCTCTTTGCACGTTAAGAACCCTTGCAACAACTCTTTGAGGGGTCCGTAGGTGACCTGTTGCAAGGCAAAATTTCTGTCCCTATCCAATATACCCTCATTTCCCGTGGCAGTCTAAATTTCTCCGACCTTAATCCCTTAATCTATTACAGAACCTACCTATTGTATTTATTGTGAACTTGTTCTCGTCCTGAATATGCATGAAATATTTGCCACTGGACGTAAAACAACCAACAATCAATCAATCAATCTTAGTACTGCAACACAAAAAATCTGTGTGTTAAAAAAGGATCGGTAAAAAAATTAAGGTCATTTGGTAAAAAATATGTTTATGTCCCACCTACGATAGTAGAGGGGCATTATGTTTTCTGGTCTGTGGGTCCGTCCGTCTGTAATTTTTATTTAGGTATCTATTAAAATTGCTGAAAGACCTCTCTCTTTAATTATAGAAATCATTTTACATCAATCAATTATCTTGGGGTGTAAATTAGATACACCTACTCGGGCTAACACTCTTGTGGTGTATCTAATACATATTAACTTGTTAACTTTTTTTTAATGAGGACTTGACTGACTTGTTCTTATATAATTTGCAGATTGTTACTAAGGTCCCCTGCTTGAGTCACTAAAAAAAGGTATGTTAATTATGAACCAAATAGGATAAAAAGAGAAGTCTCTTTATAAAGATTCATATTCATTATTGTTGCATGTGCATGTTTTATTTTTTTCAGGATTTGTTGACCATGTCAAACTTCAACTTGAAACGTTGGCGTAAGGTCCGTGCTGAAGCTAGAGCATTTGCTCTTGGTACAAGTAGTGAAGATGAAGAAAATGCATCAGTAATTTCAAGTCAAGAAAAAAATTCATCAGGAAATGAGAGAGGAGAACATGCATGTAATAGTGAGGAAGCAAATGAGCCTTGTACTGATGAGAATACGACTGAAACTGATTCAAGTGATGAATCAGACTTCGGATTTGTGGAGGAAGTCGACACGTCGGATTCGGAGCAAGATATTGGCCATGTTTCTGATACCGAAGAGCCAAGTTTGTCATTGAAGGAAAAAATAGTAGATTGGTCAACAAAAAATAATTTGACAACATCTTGTTTAGATGAACTGCTAGTTGTCTTGAAAAGTGAAGGTCTTCAAGTCCCAGTACAGTTTTAACGTCAATTGCTGACAGAACTATTCCTAAGACCTCGGCAAATCCGAAACATCCCAGCAAACCATGGTTTGATGATGCTTGTGATCAAGCAATAGGTGACCGTAAAAAATCTGAAAGACGGTTCAATCAACAACCAACGACGGACAACTTGAGTAATTTCCGTGTTTTTCGCGCTAAGGCACGGCGGACTTGCAGGCAAGCACGACGAACGTCTTGGAAGAAATTTGTCTCGGAGATAACATCTCGCACTCCGATGACAAAAGTATGGAACATGATACAAAAGATAAAAGGTAAAAATTCTAAAGCCACAGTTAAACATTTAAAAAATGGCAATGATTTATTAACATCTGAAAAGGATATTGCCAACAAGCTTGGGGAAACTTTTGCGAAATCTTCTTCTTCTAACAACTACAAGGAAGATTTTAAAAAAGTTAAAAAACAAAAAGAAAAAATTAAATTAAACTTTAAATCAAAAAATGGTGAAAATTATAATAAACTCTTTTCTCTTGAAGAACTTAAAACATCTCTGTCAAAAGCCCATGATACAGCTTGTGGGCCTGATAATATTCACTACCAACTGTTAAAACACTTGCCAGATTCCTCGCTGGAAGCTCTTTTGCAGCTTATGAATAACATCTGGGAATCTGGTGATTTACCATCAATCTGGAAGCTTGCAACCGTCGTGCCTATTCCAAAACCAAGTAAAGATCACACGGATCCTATTAATTATCGGCCAATTGCTCTTACCAGTTGTGTCTGTAAAACACTAGAACGGATGGTCAATGATCGCCTTGTTTGGTTCCTGGAATCCAATGGGCTTTTAGCCAATATCCAGTGTGGATTCCGCCAAGGTCGCAGTACTCTTGACCATCTTGTTCGATTCGAATCATTTGTCCGTAATGGTTTTGTGAAAAATGAACATGTAGTGTCGGTCTTTTTCGATCTAGAAAAAGCCTATGATACTGCATGGAAGTATGGTATTTTAAAAGATCTCTTTGATATGGGGTTGAAAGGCAATATGCCAAATTTTATTTCGAATTTTCTATCTAACAGACAATTTAATGTTAGAGTAAATTCAACCATGTCTGATCTGTATGATCAAGAAATGGGTGTCCCTCAGGGCAGTATTTTATCTGTTACATTATTTAGTCTTAAAATCAACAGCCTTGTTGAAGTTTTAAAAAGTAATATTGAAGGTTCATTGTATGTTGATGACTTTTTAATATGTTATAGAGGCAAAAATATGAATAACATAGAAAGACAATTACAGTTATGTCTTGGAAGAATTGAAAAATGGGCCTCGGAAAATGGGTTTAAATTTTCCACTTCAAAAACGGTCGGGATGCATTTTTGTAACAAAAGGAAATTGCATCTTGATCCAGAACTCACTTTGTACGGCAACCCAATTAAAATGGTTGATGAAACCAAATTTCTTGGGTTAATTTTCGATAAAAAGTTAACCTTTCTACCCCATATCAAAATGTTAAAATCGAAATGTTTAAAAGCATTAGATATTTTAAAAGTTGTCGGCAGCACCGACTGGGGTGCTGATCGCAACATTTTACTTAATTTATATAGATCTCTAGTTAGATCTAAACTAGATTATGGCTCTATAGTGTATGGCTCTGCAAGGAAGTCCTACATACAGATTCTCGATGCTGTGCATCATCAGGGTTTGCGTCTCTGTCTTGGCGCATTTAAAACCTCACCAGTTGAGAGTCTGTATGTAGAGGCTGATGAGCACTCACTCTCTAACAGACGTTTGAAGCTTGGACTTCAATATGCTGTCAAACTAAAAGCCTACTCAGATAATCCTGCCTACAGCTGTGTTTTTAATCCAATTTATGAAGATATTTTTGCAAAACATGAAAATAAAATCCCTCCGTTAGGTATACGTTTAAAATCACATTTAGCTTCTTTTGATTTAAAATCTGTTGCTCAAGTTGAAACTTGCAAATGTCCTCCATGGGAACTTCCCAAACCAAAAATGATATTTGATCTCCGTGAACACAATAAAAATAAAAGAAATCCTCTTTTAATTCAGCAACACTATGCTGAAATCAAAGCCAATTATTCAGATTTTTCAACTGTCTATACTGATGGATCAAAAGATGGTGACAGAGTTGCATCTGCTGCTGTCTTCAGGGACAGAGCTGCAACTCTCCGTTTGCCATCTGATGCATCGATCTTTACTGCTGAAGCAGAAGCAATAATTTTGGCTTTGAAATTTATTGCTTCTTCAGATAAATCCAAATTTATTATATGTTCTGATTCACTTTCATGCTTACAAGCTATACAAAATACTAAAATTAAAAACCCAACAATTCTCAAAATTTTATATGTAATGAGGAATTTAAAAATTCTTCTTAAAGAAATATTATTTCTATGGGTGCCGAGTCATGTTGGAATCCTTGGAAACACAGCTGTAGACCTTGAGGCAAAGAATGCCCTGGGTGACACTTTATCTAACTGTGATATACCATATACCGATTTTAAATCTAATATTAGAGAATATGTTTTTAATATATTGAAAAATGAATGGAGTAAAAAAGATGGTAATAAATTACATGAAATTAAACCTAATTTATGTAAACCTTTCAATAATTTTATGTGCAGAAAAGATCAGTGTGTTATTTCTAGATGTCGTATTGGTCATACTAGAATAACACACGAATATCTTTTAAAAAATGAAGTAGAACCACAATGTATACCTTGTAACTGCAAGTATACTATTAAACATGTTTTAATCAATTGTATTGACTTTGCTGATATTCGGAAGAAGCATTTCAATGTCAATAATATGTATGATTTATTTAATAATATTCCATTTACAAATATTGTTTCATTCTTAAAAGAAATTGAAATATATTATAAAATATAAAAATGTTGTTATATTTAAAACGATTTTAATTTTTATCACGTTATCTTAGTGTTGATTTTTATTTGTAAATAATCAATTTGCTTTAGTCTAGAATTTTAGTTTATTGAAAGACCTTTTGTCTGATTTTAAAAATATACCTTAAATTGTTATAATATTCGAATTAGCTCTCGCCGCGATATAGCCTTTCTGTGCTAATGCGGCGTAAAGCAAACAACAATCAATCAATCAATCTTCAAGTCCCAAAAGATGCTCGCACATTACTACAGACCCCTAAAACTGTTGATTCTGAAGAAAAATGTGGCGGACAGTATATTTATTATGGAATAAAAATGGAATGATTAAGATTCTTGAAGGCTTGTCTCCATGTACTTTAAATAATCTGCAAAACATCTATTTGAATATAAATATTGATGGTGTACCCTTATTTAAATCATCAGGAAAGCAATTCTGGCCGATTTTATGTAGCTTTAAAAAATTTTCGCCGTTTATTGTTAGCCTGTACTTAGGCAATTCAAAACCCAGTTCATTAAATGAGTTTCTTGATGATTTTCTATCTGAACTTGATGAAATAACTAATCAAGGAGTAAGTTTTGAAGACAAAACATTTCAAGTAGAAATGAGAGCATTTATATGTGATGCACCAGCAAGGGCATTTTTGAAACAAATTAAATGCCACACTTGGTATTTTTCATGCGAAAGGTGTGTGATTAAAGGATTTTGGAAGAATAATCGTGTAACAATGTACTCTTGCGAATTATATGAAAAAAGAACTGAAGAATTATTTTCAGCGCAAACTTATGTTAACCATCAGATGGGTATAACACCACTTGTTCAGCATGGCATTCCATGCATATCATCATTTGTCTTAGATTATATGCATTGTGTTTGCCTTGGGGTTGTCAAAAGAATCCTCTGGTTTTTTAAGCAAGGTCCATCTGTGTGCAAACTTTCACATATTCAACTTGATGAACTTTCAAAAAAACTAGTTTCTTACTCCGGTAATTTGCCTTCAGAATTCGCTAGACAACCACGGTCATTAGCAGAGCTTGATCGATGGAAAGCAACAGAGTCTAGGCAATTTTTATTATACACAGGACCTATTGTGTTGCGAAAAGTTTTGTCTAAGGAACGATATATCCACTTTTTAACTTTGTTTATTGGAATTTCGATTTTATTGGAATCCGATTCTCATAAGAGAACTTCTTACATTAACTATGAATCAAGTTTGTTGTCCTTTTTTGTGAATAAATCAAAAGTACTTTTTGGTGAACAGTTCATTGTGTACAATGTACATAACTTACTCCATCTCGCAGATGATGTAAAACATTTTGATTGTTCAATGAATGAAATTTCTGCTTTCCCATATGAAAACCATTTGCAATCCATCAAGAGGATGGTAAGGAACGCAAACAACCCTATTGCACAGGTTACAAAAAGGCTAGCTGAAAAAGGAACGGGCAGGTGTTTCAATGGTAAAGAGTAATACTGAAACCTTCATATACAGGTACATTTCTACTAGACCATATACAGGTACATTTCTACTAGACCTAAAAACAACTGTTTCCTGTTAAAAAATGAATCATTTGCATTTATTAAGGAACAAAGAGAAAACAATAGGCTTTTATGTGACATTGTGCATCCCGACAGAGCACAGAATTTTTTTACAGAGCCATGCAATTCCAAACTTGTTAATATTATATTTGTGCCAAACAATTGTCATATGTCAAGGTAGCTGATCGACAAGGATAAAATTTACAAAAAGTGTGTTTCACTCCCTGTTGATAATGGAAGGGTTGTCATTCCAATGTTGCATGGGCTAGAGAGAAACAACATATAATAAGGTACTGATATCTTTTATGATACTTCTAATCAAGGGTCTTGAATTTTTTATTTTGAGTATTGTTATAATAATATAATTTTTTGTAAAGTTGTGATAAAAATTAGTAGCGCATTTTTATAAGCCCATCTTAGATCGGAGGTATTATGGTATACTGTTGTCGTCTACACTTCAGACAGTAACTCAAAAATGCTTTCACCAATTTCCTGAAAACTTATGTAAATTGTTTATAACTATTGATGTAAGCTCCCTTTTGATTATTTATTGATTTCAGATTTTAAGTTTTAGATTTATGCGACTTTATTCATAAAAAAGGGGGAATTTCCAGTTTTCATTTATTGAAGCAACTACTTTTATGTGCCTACTACAGGCGTATCATGCGCTCTTGGCATAGCTGTCATTTAACTTGGTAAAAAATACAGGATGGGCCAACATCAGTGATACATGTATGTGTGCATGATGAGCTAACATGTAGTTTGCTAGAGCATGATATAAAGGTTTTAACTAATATTTAGATTCTATGCTTGTTAAGATCTACAAATAAATGTAACATGTACATGATTAGAATTTCATATACAAATAATCTGTCTCTAACCAATATAAATATGAATATTTAAAGGATGTGGTGTCTGGCAGTTTGGAAGGAGGGTCAGAAAGAAGTGGAAGATGTTCTTCCATACAGCTGGGTGCAAAATAGTGAGATGAAATGGCCACCAGGAGTAAATGCCAACAAGCATATCGAAGCTATGACAAAACCAGCAAATAGCTGGAGACGTTTTGAGCTGGTGATTGATTGATTGATTGTTGGTTGCTTAACGTCCAGTGGCAAATATTTCATGCATATTCAGGACGAGAACAAGTTCACAATAAATACAATAGGTAGGTTATGTAATAGATTAAGGGATTAAGGTCGGAGAAATTTAGACTGCCACGGGAAATGAGGGTATATTGGATAGGGACAGAAATTTAGCCTTGCAACAGGTCACCTACGGACCCCTCAAAGAGTTGTTGCAAGGGTTCTTAACGTGCAAAGAGCGTGGCACTCTCTTAACACGAGGCATCGGATTTAACGTCCCCATTCTGACCGGACGTGGCTGCAAATTTGTACATCCCGCACAGCCATACGGACGCCCCACTTTAGCACGGGTTTTACTGCCGGTCGGAGGAAGACCGATGGTGACCATACTTCTATTCCCCAGTCACCCTTGGGGGGTTTTGAGCTGGTGAAAGTGAAATGTAAATCTGGTATGTATTACAAACATGTATCTTTATATTTATAGTTTATGTACCGGATAAAGTGTTACATGATAATTTCATGATTGTGCAGATCTAGAATTTACATATAATTGAATATATTGCTCAGCATGTACATTTTGATTGAATCAGCTGGCGATATATATTGTACTAGATTTGTAGTTATATTGGTCTCTTAACAACCTATACCTACATGTATAAAACTTTTTGCATTCTCTCAACCTAAGCTGGAATATACAATACAAAATAGAGCAAAAGAGTTCCTTTCATTTCCAAACGAATATTAAAATAAATGTTTGAAAAATGAAATATATTTCATCACACAGAATCTTCACCTTTTCTGACACTAGCTCTGGAGCGTTTGATTATATTTTAAATGTGTATTGGTCATAGTTTCAACATGGCTTATCAATGAAAGTGAACTTGACATTATTTCGTCCTGAAAATGCATGTAATATTTTCCACTGAACATTTGACAATAAAGAACCAAAGGTTTCTATATCTTCCCTTTTCGTGAAAAAATTGCTACTGAACGTTTACAGAATGTACGCAAAGGACCAGTATTCATAAATCTATGTATTGTTATTGTATTGTAAAAGTATAGTAATGAATTACAATCTCCAATTTATTCTATCACATTTTCTTTATTTAAGCAAAAAGAAGGTTGCTACAGCAAGCTACCAAGAAGACCAGCATCTTTGCACCAACACTAATAATTGTCGCAAACAGACCTTGTTCATGAAAGCTCAAGAATTTAGCACTCTAACAGGCTGCTCTGTAGATTGTAGACAACGAACTACAGAAGTCGTTTGTACTTAGCACAGATGACATGTACGCATCATACCAACTAAGTGGTCTAAAACCAAATACAATTGACAACCAACACCATTTTGGGCTGAACCCAGTGATGCCATCACCTATCAAAAGACAGCCAGCCAAATTGCATTCTTCCTTGGGGACTTAAGCAACTTCCGGTGTTATGACTACATTATTGTACAGCCACATTTGAAGGAATTCAACCCGATTAGACCAAATTACATCTTCTACCTTGTTTAACTAATTTTTTTAATTATGAAATTTAATTTGGAGATCCCATATTACTCTCTCTCATTTTTATTGGGTTTGTAGGAATTGTGTCAACTATGTAAGCATACCATGGTAAATGATTTTCACAATAAAATAAATACTCTTTATTTATTAAAACATATTATACTTATACCCGTTTAGTGAGGTCTAAAATTATTTTACAGGTTGATTCTAAACATTTCATGTCATTAGGAACTGCAAGAACACCAGAAGAAACAAAGGGAACTATCAATAGAATCTATTTGAGATCCAGCTAGAGTGAATAGAAAGCGTAAAGAAAACAGAAAGGTGTATAAGAGGACGAAAATGTGTTTTGGGGATTTAATAGATCCTCATAGGTTTGTTTATGATACATTAAAGTAAATTTAAGTACAGTATGGAGTATTATGATTAATGCAAACTTTTTTGTGAGGTTTTGAGGCTTTAAGTACGCTTTAACACTTCACTCGAAGGGGATTTTAATGTTGGAAATTTAAATATTATGACTAAACTTAAATACTGGAAGTAAAGTTCAGCATCTCAGACAATTGAATAGTAGTTAAAACTTTGAATTTTGAGAAGGTCTCCTTATTCTGTATAGTAGTGGTATACTTTACATCGATGTAACATCAACTCGTCTAATTATATGTCCGAAGCACAGGGACTTTTATGGTATTCATTAGCATAATAGTCGTGGAAGATGTCAACATCCAGATTACCCCTCTTCCAGCAAAGCCAATGCTGACCGGGGATCATTACCTTTTTTTATGTGCAAGCGCTAATGGCTGCAATTCCCATAGCAACAGGTACAAATCTTAAACGCAATGTTCATATGTTTCTCCGTTTCCTCATAGTCAATCTGAAATTAGGACACCAAAATTTGATACCTAGATGAAAAAGGAGGGATGAAGGGACATGTTGATAATATTAACACCTATTTCTAAAACATTTTTTTTCCTATTGAATAGAGTAAACAAATAATATCACTTTTATATAAGTTTATCTGCCTTGGCCAGGGTAAGGGGGAAACCATTTGATTCTGAAAAAGGGATTGGGGATAAGAATGGTCAAAATATTTATAATCCCCAAGGGTGACTGGGGAAACGAAATATGGTCACTACATGTCTTCTTCCGACCGGCAGTAAAATCCTTGCCAAAGTGGGGCGTCCGTTTGGCTGTGCGGGATGTATCAAGTACGCAGCCACGTCCGGTCAGAATGAGGACGTTAAATTAGAGAGAGTGCCACGCTCTCTGCACGTTAAGAACCCTTGCAACAACTCTTGGAGGGGTCCGTAGGTGGCCTGTTGCAAGGCAAAATGTCTGTCCCTATCCAATTTTCCAGTGGTAGTTTAAATTTCCCCGACCTTCATCCCGGACGACCTCTATTACAGGACCTACCTATTGTATTTATTGTTAATTTGTTCTCGTCCTGAACATGCATGAAATATTTGCCACTGGACGTTAAGCAACCAACAATCAATAATCAATCAATCAAAATATTTATCATGTTTATATCCACACCAGCTTAGGACAGATTACTTATTTTTAAGCTAAACAAGGTTATAATATTTATTTTCTGCTTAAAAATACACTTAAAACAAACTAGGTTTATTAAAACTTGAAGACCAGGAAAATCCAAAAGAAAAATAGAATCGGACCAGACGAAATAAAGGCAACAGTAGTACACCGCTTTTCGAAAAGCGGAAGAAAATCATGTAATTTATTATTATCTGACAAGTACAAATTATGTAATGAGATTTCGTTATGAAAGAAGGGTCCTAAAGCTGCTGCGATAAATTATTGTATGCAGGCTGGTCTTTCTCATGTTTCTATGGGATCAGCCGGGTTACGAAAAATCGCATTAAGTTTTAATATTATGGCCCCATCAACAAAGGGAATGCAAAAATCAGCTATTAAAGGTGCGGAAAATATTGCTGAGTCAAACAAAGATGATATGCGTAAGATCCGACAAGAAATAAAATACGCGGCCATCCAGAAAATGAAATTGATATTGAGGGTGATGCGTTACAATAATCAAATCTACAGTGGAGTTAACAAGACTCCTTCTCAACCTGCAACCAAAAGTTGTTATGTTCTGACAAAAAGTTAGTGGCCAACTTGAAAACAAAAAACAAGCTATGCAGTCACGGGAAAGATCACAGTAATGAAAATATCAGTACAAAAAACTGCCAATGTAGACAAATTCAAAAATGGTTCAAAACATAGGAAATGCGGGAGACAGTGCAAAAGAAGGTCTAAAAACAGTGTACTCTGAAGGGTTAGAGATCAGACACTTAACAACTGGCTCAGATACCAGTGCATATAAGGCAGTGGACGACATAGCAAAAAAAGAAAAAGATTTCTCCGCAACATTTAATAGATACCAGACATTTCTCTGAAAACCAGAGATGGCACATTAACAAAATGACAGTATATTGAAATTATTGCCTGCCCTGTTTAAAGGAGAGAGAGATAAAATAGATTTGCCACAGATTTAAGTCAAAGGTGTCATGCAGAGTATGAATCTGCACTTTCAAAATGCAATGGAGATGTATTCCAATTCAAGAGTCCCATGCAGCGGACGCAATAGGTTTGTGCAACCAGGGAATCCACTTTTAATGTAAAGCAAATTCATTTGTTTGCATGTGACATCTTAACAACAATAGAGTCCCATGCAGTGGACGCAATAGGTTTGTGCAACCAGGGAAACCACTTTTTATGCAAAGCAAATTCATTTGTTTGCAAGTGACAGCTTAACAATTTGATTGAGAGAAGTAGGTATCTTTCAAGCTACTTTAAACTTAAATTGTCTATAAAAGAAGAAAAAAACAAGGTTTAAAATTGTGCTAATTTCTGACTTGGTCCCAAAGAACTTGATAAACAAAACTTAAAAAAATAAAACCATAAGAAGGTCCTTACCTAACAGAGTAAAAACTTTCATGGAAGGGCAAACAGTGCTGTACATGCAGCAAACCATGGCCCTGGTGAATTTAGCATGGCTCTGTGGGTCTCAGTTGACTCTCCAATTTCAGATGATAGTAAGGTCCACAAGTCCCTGTAACAAGATATTTATGAAAAAAATAAAGAATGTCAGAAATCATTCAAACGCAAAGCAAAAAGAAAACAAACAACTGATGCAAACTTTCAGTTATATTCAAAACGCCAAGAAGAAGTCAAATATAGGAAAGGTATGTTTCTTCGTGAAAACAAAAAAGTCTGTGGTAAAGAAGTAAAGGCCACCAAAGTTGATCACGACACTTATACAAAACCTTATTGCATGGTCCAAAAGTAATTTTCATTGTTTATTTAAAGCAAACAGTATGGTTTGTGTCTTTTCGAGCAATATCCTGCAGAAAACCAGCCATTTCGCATCACGTTTGTGATGTGCGGCTCATGAACCATATGATTTTCGTGCATGCATTTCTTATTATGACATAAGAGGCTGACCTCAAGCTGCCGGCTGAATTCATTTAATTTAGGCATTTTATCACGTAAAATTTCATTATTTCATTATATATCATGTAAGCAAGCCTATGAGTTTTTTCAATGAACTGTTGGTTATCAGGCCAAGTAACCCTTTTACGGCAATAACAAGTATCGGTGCAATTGTGTCCGCAAGGTAAAATTGTATAAATAATTGTATTAGATGTTACTTTAAATCGGTCATATTCTTTATTGATAATTCTACTATATTTTACAATGAATTCAACCAATTTTTATAGATAAAGAGTAGTAGATGTGACCTTAGACAAACCACAGCTTTATTGAGCATTTTACAACATTTTAAAGTAAATTTGACCTCTTTTCTGATAATTGTATTAGATAATACCTTAAATCGGTAATTTTTTTAAGATGACTTTATTAGATGTAACCTTAAATCGTTCATTTTCTCTATGGATAATTGTTTTACAAAATTCAACAATTTTTTAAGACAATGTATTATATGTTAACTTAAATCGACCATGTTTTATAGATAATTGTATCAGATGAAATATTCAATCGGCTACTTTCTTCATTGTTAATTATATTTTACTTTACAATATTAAACCTTTATTTAAGATAATGTATTAGTTGTTTACTTAAATCGACCATTTTTGTTATAGATAATTGAATGAGATATAATATTAAATCGGCCACTTTCTTAATTGATAATTATATCACACTTTACAAGATTCAACTACCTTTTATAGATAATTGTATTAAATGTGGTCTAAAATCGGTCACTTTCTCTATTGATTGTTTTACTATATTTTAAAATGAATTCAACAAATATGTAATGATAGTTGTATTAGATGTAAAATTGAACCAACCACAGCTTTATATAGAATTTTAAAACACTTTTCAGGAAATTTGAATAAGTGATACTTATATTAGATGTAACATTAAATCGACCATATTTTATAGATAATTGTATTAGATGTAACAGCAAACCTGCTACTGCTTTATTGATAGTTTTTTCTACATTTTACAGTAAATTTGACCACTTTTTAGATTATTGTATTAGATGTTACCTTAAACCGTTCATTTTTTCTAGATAACTATTTTAAATATAACCATAATCGGCCTCTTTCTGTTTTGATAATTGTATAACATTTTAAAAGATTCAACCACTTTTGAAGATAATGTATTAGATGTCCCCTTAAATCGACCATTTTTTTTAGAGATAATTGTATCGGGTGAAATATTCAATCGTCAACTTTCTTTATTAATAATTATATAACACTTTACAAGATTCAACCACTTTTTCTAGATAACTGTATAAGATGTAACCTTAAATCGTCCATACTTTATAGACAATTGTATAAAATGTTACAGCAAGCCTGCCACTGGTTGATTGTTAATTTTACTGCATTTTACAGTAAATTTGACCACTGTTTTGATAATTGTAATAGATGTTACCTTATATCGGTGGTTTTTTTCTTGATAACTTTATTAAATCGGCTACTTTCTTTATTGATAATTGTATTACATTTTACAAGATCCAACCACTTTTTAAGATAATGTATTAGATGTTAACTTAAATCGACCATTTTTTATAGATAATTGTATTAAGATGAAATATTCAATCAGCAATTTCCTTATTGGTAATCATATTACACTTTACAAGATTCAACCACTTGTTCTATATAAGTGTATTAGATGTAACCTTAATTCGGTCAATTTCTTTATTGATAATTGTATAACATTTTACAAGATTCAACAAGTTCTTCATAATGTATTAGATACTACCTTAAATCAGCCATTCTTTTCAGATAAATTTATTTAGATGTAACCTTAAGTCCGTCACTTTCTTTATTGAAGTGCAATATCTTGTGTACATTTCTACTTTGAATATAATTGTAACTCTGCAAACTATTTAGATGTAACCTTAAGTCCGTCACTTTCTTTATTGAAGTGCAATATCTTGTGTACATTTCTACTTTGAATATAATTGTAACTCTGCAAACTCTTAGGTTTTTCATTTCTTCTTGTTATCAACCAAACATTCCAGCTTTATAATCCACACAATGTATAGACAAACTAAATATTCAAGTCAGATTTATAAATTGATTTAGCAAACATGTTAACAAGTCTTTTTTATTTGTTGATGCATACGCTCTATGGCTTTGGTCTAAAAAATCTAATTGAAGTAAACCTGTTTTCAATCAATTTTCGTTCGTGGTAAATCAAAAAATGGGTTGGTCGAGACAACAAAAAACATATGTTCTACCTAGTCTTTGCCATAGCTACGATTCATTATGATATAAGTCAATAAGTGTGAAATTTATGCTAGAAACCTACTACTTTATAAATAAGAGTTTTAATTAAATTAAATTGATAAAAATGAAGATGTTTTATATTAAATTTTCAGTAATTTGGCAAGCAAGAATAAGGCGCCACCAAGACTTGTTGTTGTACAACATGCTGATAAGGCAATAAGCAACTGCTTTTTAGTGGTAGATGTTTAAGAGCTAAGTGCAGGAAATAATTTGCGATGCAATTACTGTTAATGGTATATTATGTGTTTGATTTAACTTATCCAAAGTGCCACCAGCTACTTGGATATTTACAGATGGTCCTGTTGCAAAGGAATTCCAAAGAATGCATGTGTAACATCTAATTGGCATTTAGACAATTGTGGTGGGTCTAGTTATTGCTCTTGTATGCATCAAACACAACTTGAAAAAGCTGATGTAACAAAATATTTTTGGAACTAACAGCAAGCAGAAGAGCAAACAACCATCAAGAAAAATGTCATGGGGATTCCAAAGTTTTTTTGTAGTGGACTGTATAGACATGCTAATTGAAAGTTACTCTATGTCACAAAGTGCTTCAGAGTTAAGGAAAGACAACTTGCCTTCATCGGTTAGTGGTCATTCTGAAGAAGACATTGATCAATTGAACAGAACAATATAATCCATTAATTTAAACAGTGGCAATACAAGCCTTGACGATACTATACCACTTGAATATTCAGCTCCTGTTTCTAAAATATATGATACCTTCAATGAAACATTTCCTGAGTCTTTGTATAGTTTACTAGAGGAAATTGGTATATCAGCAGAATTAAAGGGGGATAGCAACATAAGTATGCATCATTTAGATGATGAAAGATTGTCTTTAGACCTGTCTTAACTTCAAAGTCACTCAACAACACCTGAGTCTTGAAAATGTCGAGCTCGCTAATCTTAAAGATGAGGCGGAAGAAAATATAGAGGGACTAATAAATGCCATTCTGCCAACTGATTTTTAATATTAACTTTCAATACTTTGATTTAAAAAAATTTCCTTTTTTTTTAAACTGTCCTAATTAATATTTTAAATTAAATTTTATTGACAACTTAATAAAATGCATATATATACAGATTTAAATAATTAGTTATTCTTATCATATCACTAACTCTCCTTGAAATACTAAAAAATGATAATGATGACCTCAACACCTGTTAAACAAATTTCAGTGTCAGTTGCTGATGGTATATTTATCTTTTTAATACTGGTTAATGAAATCATAACAGTGTGTGCTGGCTGGTCATTATCTCGTATGCGATCTTGACACGCCTACATAGTTAATTAATATTCATGACTTGAGAGACAAGAACAGCACGTGTAGCCAAACAGAGGGAAGTTATAGATTTGTAGCATAACTGTATATATGTATTATTGTAGTTGATAAAATAGAAGAAATATAGTTTTTGATTGATAATAATCCGAACGAGTATTACACAGATCTATCACTGAGGACTATATTACATGATACGAACTTCGACTGAGAACTTTGAATGTCAAAAAAATTAATGGTTTGTTTTGCTTAACTTTAGTTGTACAGATTTTGTTTGTCGCTGGAGTAAGTTAAGACTTCGGATAATACATTTACTTTATGAAGAAACCGTTTATAAGCCAGTCAGCTTTATTCACTATTAGCATGTCGTTTATTTGTGTATTTCTCTGTCCTGTATGTTCTTCTATTTTTTTTTTTTTATAGTCTTGTCATGTAATGTTGTCATTTTAGTGTTAAATTTAACATTGGCATAAAAGCAGGAGGTTTTGCTAGCCACAAAACCAGGTTCAACTCACCATCTTTTTCTAAAATTTCTGTACCAAGTCAGGAAAATTGTTGTTGTTATCTTATAGTTCGTATAAGTGTGTGCTGCATTTTAGTGTTTCTGTTGTGTCGTTGTTCTCCTCTAATATTTGATATGTTTCCCTCAGTTTTAGTTTGTAACCCGGATTTGTTTTTTTTCTCAATCGATAATGAATTTCGAACAGCGGCTTACTACTGTTGCCTTTATTTAACTGCGCCCCTAAGGGTGACTGGGGAATAGAAGTATGGTCACCATTGGTCTTCCTCCGACCGGCAGTAAAACCCGTGCTAAAGTGGGGCGTCCGTTTGGCTATGCGGGATGTAGAAATTTGCAGCCACGTCCGGTCAGAATGGGGACGTTAAATCCGATGTCTCGTGTAAAGAGAGTGCCACGCTCTTTGCACGTTAAGAACCCTTGCAACAACTCTTTGAGGGGTCCGTAGGTGACCTGTTGCAAGGCTAAATTTCTGTCCCTATCCAATATACCCTCATTTCCCGTGGCAGTCTAAATTTCTCCGACCTTAATCCCGGACGCCCCCTTTACAGCACCTATCTATTGTATTTATTGTAAATTTGTTCTCGTCCTGAATATGTATGAAATATTTGCCACTGGACGTTAAGCATTCAACAATCAATCAATCAATTTATTTAACTGCACCTCTTCATAATATTAACGACAAATTTATTTTCCATTTACCTGTGTGACGTACAAATTATATATTAATGTGCGGTCACTTGCTGTCTTACAGTGTTGACATGAATATCAGTTATAAGGTCATTTGAACCAAAATATGGCCGAATTATTAAATTGACAACCGAGAATGCCCATACCAATAGTTCCATTATAAATGTGTCAATATTAGAAGAACGCCCAATGGTAAATGGAACAGTTTTAGTTGTGAACCATAATCACAAGAATTTGTAACAGCAGATGTGAAAAAGACATTCAATCAATTTTTTAATAATGGATGAATTCATAAAATAGACATCATTGGTAAAATAAAAGTACAAATAAGCATGATATAGATAACAGTACATGTAACATGCTTATTTTTTATATTGTGACTAATGAGCACTATCTAATAAGGAAAGAATTTTTTATATATACATTGTAACATGGTAAATAAGTTTTCATCTGAAATACAAGAGAGAGTAAAAACAGTAACATCAGACAAAGCTACTATTAGCGTTAAAGCATAAGTTATTTTACTACTACATGTACATGTATTACTTTCTGTGATAAATTTTGACAAGAGCTACTGTTTCAGAAAAGGCTATTGTTTAAGATAAACATCAGCAGAAGATGCATTGTCAGACATATTTGTTTATGGAGGAAGTTTAGAAAAACTGAATTATGGGTAACTAAAATAGCATCAAAACTATAGTTAAAATTTAACGACTGGTTAAGATATCCTAAAGCTCTCGTTAGCTAACGCTACCGTTAAATCAAGTTGAACAACAGCATTTTAATTCGATTTAAAGGGCTCGTCCATTAAATCGCGTTATTAGAGTAAAACCAGCAATAGTTCATTAGCGAGTCAAAGCAGACGCGCATGTCTAAATTTATTACACTACTTATAAATTAACTGCTCTTGCACTCCTCATCACAAATTTTGCAAACGCTATCTTCAAGGATTTAAATTGATTTAAGGTCAGATTATTGAGTTAATTTAGTATACACATGATTACTTGATATTTAATTTTAATACATTCAATCGATTTTATTTGTTTATTTTTATTATATGCCTGTATAACGAATTATGGTGTTTAATTTAATTCAATTTTAAGTTTCATTCACATTATTGCTTTGTCTTTTATTGAGGCATCTAACGCTGATGCTATATATGCTAATTACATTTTGTTATGCAGATTATTCTGGTAGTTTCCGATTATAAGGTATGTAATGTATACTTAATATTCGATGCGCGCTGTGAGTCAGCTAATATTGCTAGACAATACAATTATCCATGGTACAACATATTGTTATTTCATGTTGTGAATTATTTCAGTTTAATATATTAAACTAGGCTTCCGTTAAGAAATATTTGGTAAATACTTTAAATTGACATTTGATTAATTGATGTATTATCAATTCTTTTCCGTCATAGATATTGCGTTGTTCATTTCATGTTTACTTTTATATTTAGTTGTACATATATTTTAAGATTGACAACTATTTTTATTTAATTTTTACTGGGTTCATTTATTGGAAGGTTGGTGATGCCTATTGGAAAAACTTTGCGAGGGGGGAAGGAGTTAAAAGAAGGAGAACAGCCAGTGTTACTGAGAATGACAGGACAGCTGCACCGTCCCAAACAGAACATGATGTAGTGCCGCCCCGGATGCAAATTCCAACATTTAATGCACCAGGACAATCTACCATGTCTAACAGTTCAGTGGATTTGCCGAATAATGAAGAGTCCGTAATGCCTGTGTATTCACAAAACATCAATGAACAAAGTACATTTCAAAAATTTGAATTTAATGTCAATTCTGTACATGAAATTCCCAGCATCAGCAATGATTTGGGTAATAATGTTTCTAGCAATATCAGACAAAAAATCTTAAATAGTGAATATATTGATCTGGGTTGTTTATTGTCGAACCCAGAACCTATTGATGATAATTCTATTGCCAAATTCATATAAGGCTAACTTTGCCTGAGGTAGTTTAAACCTTAGTTTCAGTATAATTTCAAAATTTATAAACGGACAACTTTAAAAGGTTTGTTATAAATCATGCCAGTACCGAAGTACTGACTACTGATCTGATTGACTGATTGATTGTTGGTTGCTTAACGTCCAGTGGCAAATATTTCATGCATATTCAGGACGAGAACAAGTTCACAATAAATTCAATAGGTAGGTTCTGTAATAGGGGCTTCCGGGATTAAGGTCTGAGGAATTTAGACTACCACGGGAAATGAGGGTATATTGGATAGGGACAGAAATTTAGCCTTGCAGCAGGTATTTAATTATTTATTTTAATGCTTTTTCAAATGTCGACTCAGGCTCGACCGGTAACCAAAGGTCTTGTTGCATACGGAACATCTGTATGGGTTATCTCCACTATACGAATTCATGTGATCCTTAAGGCTGGTAGAGTCTTCAAATGAACTTCCGCACTTATCACATTTATGCTTCAGTGATTTTCCTTCCTCCCTTTCATTGTGGCGCTTCAAATCCTTCTCAAGAAAAACATTTTATTACAACTATCACATTTAAATTCTCTTTTCCCAGTGTGGGTTTTTAAATGCCTCTGGTGATTAGCGGGACTAGAAATGTGAAATCCATATTCCAAACACTGATATGTTCCTGTATGTCTGTGCCGGTCTTCATGTTGTGATAATCCTGTCTTTGTCTTTGAACTGTCTCCACAGCCCGAACAAACAAACACTGGCATCTAAATATAACTTGTCATTGTTAAAGAAGTGACAGATAAACCATTGCAATGAAACCCTTCAATCATGAGCATCACACTTATTCCACTCCAAAATATTATGATCCCCAATTTTATGTGAAAACATTATTATGAGCAAGCAAAAGACAAAACAAATATTCTCGATCCGTATTTCCCTATATAATACCTCGTAGTGTTAGGTAAGAAAAAAAAATCTTATTCAGACTAAAATCCATGCCCCCGACCTCCTTGAAGTACAACGGTTGCTCTCTTACAATAATTCATTATTTGAATAGCCGACGGCGTCAATTGGCGATTTGACGGTCAAAATACACTTTACAGAGTAGCACTGTCTAATAATTACATAGATGTATATTTCATTACAATACGTTATTCTGATTGGCTAACAGAAATCTGAGTTATTCTGAATTCAACATTCATAAACACCAACTTCTACAATAAAGTGCACAGGTAAATATAAGAAATACTTGATAATAATCGTTTTTTCATGATCATAGCGAAAATTGTAATAATAAGTATTGAATGCTTCTTTTAGTAATTTCATAGGGTTGTAAAAGTGTTGACCGTGCGCTTCATACAAAATGTACTTTGGTCAACGCTTTAACACCTCAATGATTTTACAAAAAGAAGCATATAATTTTTAATTAAAGTAATCGCATCATATAGAAAATAGATTACTACATGCAATGTGTGTGTCAGCATATTTTTTTATTTTAATGAGACCATTAGTATCTTTTTTATTTTATGTAACCGTTATAATAAATTTGGTAAATAAAAAAAACCCTAATAAACACGAAACGGTGGACAGGGATACAGGGGGCATGCAAAAGAAATGAGGGGAGGCTTTTTGCTTGGTCTCTAGTTTTCTATGCTGTGTTTTGTGTACTGGACTATTTTTTTGTCTTTTTCGTTTTTAGCCATGGCGTTGTCAGATTATTTTCGATCTATGAATTGAATCTGGTATCTTTCGCCCCCGTTTTTTTTTTACACTTTTGTGCACCTTTGTTTCATAGAAAAATGAATTGGAACCAATTTCCCATCAGTGATTCTCTTATGAGGAGTACCCAAAATTGCATCCATGCTCTGTTCAGTTTTGTACTGGTAGTGGTATTTGACTCTGTGCCGATTTCAATCGACCCGCAGGTACCAATTTTACCAGATGCCGATTAGACTAAAATTCAAGAGAAAAAACGAGTGAAAGGGAAAGGGGGCTGGGGAAATGGCAGGTCATAGGAGACAGGTACCCACTGTACCCCACATAGCATGCACGAAACTGGTAAACTATCACTATTTTACGTTTACTTTCATATTATATTTATTTATTTGTCGAACAAGATTGGATGTGAATGATACAGCGTTATAGCATATCAACGGAATTATTAATATTGATTAATTGATTGTTGGTTGCTTAACGTCCAGTGGCAAATATTTCATGCTTATTCAGGACGAGAACAAATTAACAATAAATACAATAGGTAGGTTCTGTAAGAGGGGCGCCTGGGATTAAGGTCGGAGAATTTAGACTGCCACCGGAAATGAGGGTATATTGGATAGGGACACAAACTTAGCCTTGCAACAGGTCACCTACGGACCCCTCAAAGAGTTGTTGTAAGGGTTCTTAACGTGCAAAGAGCGTGGCGCTCTCTTTACACGAGACATCGGATTTAACGTCCCCATTCTGACCGGACGTGGCTGCAAATTTGTACTTTCCGCACAGCCAAACGGACGCCCCACTTTAGCAAGGGTTTTACTGCCGGTCGGAGGAAGACTAATGGTGACCATATTTCTATTCCCCAGTCACCCTTAGGGGCTCGCACAAGGTAAAAAATGTAATTAATCATTAATTCTTTCATTGCATTTTCAGAAAGCGCAGCAGATACTACAGGATATTATTTTACCATCACATTCTACGCCATTGAAACATGCAATGACGAAACCTGTTACAGACGAACTGATATGAACTTTCAAATACATATTGACAGCAGTTATGACAAACACACTTATATTCCTATGATACATACAGGGACACACACAGTGACACTACCTTCGACAAAGACATTATCTTTTACACAGACAGAGACACACACAGTGACATTTCCTTTAAAGACATTACCTTTGATACAGACATAGGCTGACTTATTCTCACAAACAAACCTTAAAATAAAGATGAACCAGCAGGCCAATAAAAAAAGTCTTGGAAAAAAAGAGTAAAACAAGGTATTGTAGTTCGAACTTTTATATATTATATAATTTGTGTGAACTTTAACCTTGCATCAGAATTAATAAGATGTAAACTAGATTAATAATAGGATGTCATCCAGAAAAAAACACAAGGTATGTTGGTACATTGAATCGAATTAATGCATTTATAATACACAGCATACACAAATATTATTTGTTTATTGAAATTATAAGCAATAGTTGAATACATAGATGTGCTTTTAAATTTAAAAATGTACTACAACTGTTTTATACTGTGATCTTTGTTAAAGTTTTATTTCATAAGATTAAGTACATATGTGCAAACTTAGAAAACCTAGTTTTTTTTTATTTATTATGTCATTATGATGTAAACTATAATATGTTAATCAAATAAGAGTTTTGAGCCTTATATCATGTTGAACTATTTTTTAATTCAGTTAAAATATAATATAAACAAAACGTAGCTATATCAAATGCATTGTTACTTGTTCCTTCTCTCATGAATTAAAAAAATCCAATTGCTTTTCTGCAATAATCTAATAAATTTAGTATGGTTTTAAGAACTATTGATCGATTGATTGCTGGTTGCTTAACGTCCAGTGGCAAATATTTCATGCATATTCAGGACGAGAACAAATTAATAATAAATACAATAGTTAGGTTCTGTTATAGGGGCGTCCGGGATTAAGGTCGGAGAAATTTATACTGCCACGGGAAATGAGGGTATATTGGATAGGGACACAAACTTAGCCTTGCAACAGGTCACCTACGGACCCCTCAAAGAGTTGTTGCAAGGGTTCTCTCTTTACACGAGGCATCGGATTTAACGTCCCCATTCTGACCGGACGTGGCTGCAAATTTGTACATCCCGCACAGCCAAACGGACCCCCCTACTTTAGCAAGGGTTTTACTGCCGGTCGGAGGAAGACCAATGGTGACCATACTTCTAATCCCCAGTCACCCTTTGGGCGTTTTAAGAAATAGATAGAATCACTAATTTTAAATATCGTCTAAGAAAACTACAAAGCTGAAGGTAAATCAAATTTTACATACATTAATAAGAGGGTCTTTTTAATAAGGTCTTTCAAACTTTCATTGGAAAGACCTTTCCAATTGTTTTTATTATATTAATATTGTAGGTATCTTATTTGACAAAATAAAGATACAGGAGGATTTAGTGTACGATAAGCACACTGGAGGATTGACATTAAGGAAATTGTAATCTGGACTCTATTGGCATTGAAGTTCTGATCTCGTAAAATCTTATAGGAAACTACAAAAATCGCATGCTAGTGATTATAGTGAGAGGTGTGACCAGTAATTTAAAATTTCTCCTAGCTGGGTTCGCTACAAACAGTATTAATGCTGATTTCTTATACCCTATCATTTAAAAGGCCGTTTCATTGGTAGAATGTGTTGCTAAGTTTAAAGATTTATTTCGTACACGAGACGGAACATCAGCTAACAGACGTTTTATTTTTCAACTTAACAAGATAGATAATTCCGAGGAACTCGTATATATCACCATCAACCCTCATGATAACAGCAGAAATTTGTATTTTATCTCAGATGTCCCCTTTTTCATTAAAACTGCCAAAAACTGATTCAGCAACTCTTTCTCTCATAAAAACACCAGACGACTATGGACAAAATGGAAAAGACATATCAAGGATGCACATAGTGAGACTGTTTTAAAAGAACACTTTGAGTTGCAACTATGAAGTACCTGTCAAAAGTTAACCAGGAGGTACATTGACCTTGCAGTATTTATCTATATGAAGGTGAACTTTGCTGCTCAAATTTTACTTGGTAGTGTAGCCAACACCTTGGAACACTTGTATGTTTCAGAAACTGATTTCTTTATTCGAAACTTTAATTCGAAACTTTAATACTTTTTTCCATTGGCTGAATGTGAGAAATTTGTTTGAAGAACGTAAAAAAAGGAATCCTGATCCGTAACCCATCACAGACGGTGATAATCCACGACTAATTTGGTTATAATCAACATTTTTGCGTGAACCCCTGGTTCACGCATATTTATTAGTTAGAAATATAGTCTATGGAGGAATATTCGGAAGCTAAAGTATTATTCATTCGGAACACCTATTTATATTATCTGTATTAGCTTCCTGCAATTAAGAGCACCTCCATACGGTGTATCTAAGATATTTAAAACATGGCAATAAAGAATGTTCACAGATCGCTAATTCACTTATCTGATATATGATAATAAACAATCTATAGATCCTTTTCAAACATGTATATTTATTGTAAAGCTACATTTTATGCATTGCAAGGGTTTACTGACTTGAGCAAAGTTGACAGTTGTACCCTTTGATAAAATAAGTGAAAGTTAAATGGTCAAGATTTAATTATAACGACCTATGGTATCAAACATCTGTGTATAGATATTCACAGAGAGATATTTTAGTGCTATGGTTTCTACATAATGAGTTATAATGGGCTTTGGGATTTGATTGTAACAATAAAATCATTATGCACATTTGTCATTTTGACAAATCAGATAAAAAAATCTGTTTCAAATGAAAATAAAACAAGTAAAATAAAGACTGTTCGTTAATATACATTTTTACAACTTTTACTGTTTCCTTTTTGCAGTATTCTCTTTCAATTAATTTTTCTTGTAAGTTAACTAAATGTTTATTTAATTCATTGATGGCACTTTTATTTCAGTGACCGCTGCAGAAAGTCTTGACTCGTTTAAGAGACTACTGCATGCACATTAAATTTCAATTCTCATGTTTTTATTTGCACCATGTATAAATGTTATGTACAGCACAAATTATTTCCTTTCTGTTAAAATTATTTTTGGACTTGTTAAGTATGCAAGCGCACACCAAACAGTGACAGGATAGTCAAATAGATGACGGTGGTCACTTAGTGGTAGAAGTAGAAATTTCTTATATTATTCACACACTGTAATGCTCTTAAATTTATGTGTGTTTTGGATGTGCACTACTGATTGGTAAATATTGATACGTTTCTGTGTTTTTAATATATGTGACTTAACATCAAGAATTCCATTATTATGGAATCGTTCACTTTTTGTACACTTCTGTACCTAAATAGAGAGTGGTAAAAGGGAGGGTCTGAACACGGAAATAACAAATAGCAAAAACGTTGCACGAAAAAAAAAAAAAACACTCTGGAAAAACGAAGCCAAGGAATAAAATCGTAAATATTAAGGAAAAAAGTACCAAAAGTTATTACTCAGCCGTTCTTGGAGATCATGCAGTCATTATAAATGCATGTGGTCACCTTTTAGCGTCCGTTACTTGCATCCGATTTATCATAGTAATACAATAGGCTATTAATAAATATCTTGGGACCAGTTAATTAGTTTATAATTTAAAACAATATTTGGGCTGACTTTGAATTAGTCCCGGTTTACTTTTTAATCAAATGAGGGACAAGCACGAGAAAATAAGAGTACCGACACGAACCACGGAAAAAAATTAAGGGAAACACGAAGCACGCACATCGAACCAAACACGAGAAAACGAGAAAGAAAACGTCGAAACACGGAAACACGTGAAATAAAAAGGCCGAAAACGTTGCACAAAATTAACACTTTACCACCCTCTAAATAGGCCATACTAGATGTCGACACCTCATATTAGAACTTAAGTAGATGGTCAATTTCGTTTGTAAGGTTAAAAGAAATCTTCAACTTGCTCTAATTTGCCTGTGAAGACCATAAAACCGTCATCCCTATTGACAGTGTAATTTGATGTTTTCTCTCCATTGGAACTTATCTAAGATTTTAATGAATAGGGCAGACAGATGCAGATCTGTGCATGTTGGTGACGATGGGCGCTCCCATTATGTGTTTGTATAACAGTCCATTAAACTCAAATTCATTGTTTCTAAGAATTAATTTAACAAATGCAGTTAAATCTATTTTGTTGAGAATCTTTAAAGTATATTCTACTGTGTGTCATTAAATTCTAATGCATTGATAACATTTTTTTCTAAATTATCAATCATCATATTTGTGTATATTGACGTACATCATAGGCAATAAGAATGCATACTTTTTTTTTACCTCGGGTGACTCTATTTTATTAATGAAACTTTTTGTATCTTGAATGTAAAAGTTATGCCTCTTCAATAATTGGATGTTGGATGCGTACTAATTGATAATTTAGTCTTAGATGCATGACTTTGAACTAGCTGTCAGTACTCTCAGATCTGTACTTCGTTAATGTCTATTTGTTGTTGGGATATACAAGCGCCCGGCCACGTCCACTCTGTGTAGTATTTCTGTTTGTATCCACACGAAAGAGAATACTTTTTCAACTGATTTTTATAGTTCGTTCTTATGTTGTACTGTTACTGTCCCAGGTTAAGGGAGGGTTGGGATCCCGCTAACATGTTTACCCCCGCCACATTCTGTGCCTGTTCCAAGTCAGGAGCCTGTAATTCGGTGGTTGTCGTTTGTTGATGTGTTACATATTTGTTTTTCGTTCATTTTTTGTACATAAATTACCTCGTTTGAATTGTTTTACATTTGTCGTTTCGGGGTCTTTTATAGCTGACTATGCGGTATGGGCTTTGCTCATTGTTGAGGCCATACGGTGACCTATAGTTGTTAATTTCTGTGTCATTTGGTCTCTTGTGGAGAGTTGTCTCATTGGCAATCATACCACATCTTCTATTTTATATTTATAATTAGATCAAGTAAGTATCTCTCGCGGGAGAGTTACACTTATTGATGATTGGTCGGTAATGAACATTAATGTGTTCTGCTAGCTGACTGTGACCAGTTCGCAATGCCTCATTACTTATTTCTAGATTAATTTTATGAATTTTTGAAAGAAGGTACATGTGTCCTCCATGTTTTGAATTATTATTATTCTTTAAGAAATTATACGTCTGGGAATCTTTTTTCTCTCTCCTTGCTTTATATTTAACACTTCTCTCAACATGCCAAAATTGTAATGATTTACACAATAAAAAGAAAATATTATCCTCCACACACATGGCCAAGATAACACTGATATATAATTTCTTATTCAGTTGAATTAATATAATATTAGAATAAAAAAAGTTCTAAGGTTCACACATGTCTTTTATTTTGAAAAAGGCAACTTGTTGGATTATTTGACGGAATGGCAGCAGTCAGTCATGCAAATACCAAACCTGAAGTTGTCACAGAAATTATCTATGCACCTAAGCGCACATACTCTAGCCGGTGACTGAACTTTCCAATTAGTGAAACAACCACCTAATCGACGAGTATAGATTGTAGGACAGCAAGTCACTAATCAATAAGTCACAATTTTTTTTTGGTACGTCACACAGGTAACGGAAAATAAATTTGTCGGTTACAGTATAAAGAGGTGCAGTTTTTCTCCACCATTTTCTTTAATGTCTCTCAACATCATTTTGTCACAGATACATCTAAAGAGAAATTCGTCTTTACCATGCTTTGTATTTACACGTGTTTAAACATGCCACGCCAGTTGTGTTCTCGGAGTGTTTGCCATTCGCAATGAAACAATAAACATTGTAAATATGTAATAGAAAATCGGATGACTACAGACAACAACAGCGAGGGAATACCAATATAAGAATAAATATTTTTTTATGGTTGTAATTATTATAAATTTGTTATTACATGCTTGCATGCAGCTGTTGTGGTCCTGTTTTGGTCCTAATCCATTAAATTACATAATTATTCATTGCTGGTATTTATCAGGTAATCCCGTATGATACTGTACTGAGATCCAAGTGACCTTGCCAAATGAATGATGTCAAGTTCGTTTTGTCTATCTCAACATAAGCTTATCAGAGAATCCATACAATGTCAAAATATGTTTACACGGGTGGAATTCATCTCTTTCTCTGTGTGCGCACCCGAGTTGGCAAGTATACCACACCGAGTAATTAATACTATATGGACATCTTCGTCTGAGCTCTTTCAAGTTTGAGTTACATTTAACACTCTGGCAATGGTGAGTTTCTACTACAACTAGTGTTGGCAGGTGTGTCAGCTTTGTGCATCCGATGAGGAACATTTTTATTAGTAGGTGGTGTTACAGATATAACAGTTTCTGTATTCTTTGTAATCTTCTTTGGTTGTGCCCCCAAGGGTGACTGGGAATAGAAGTATGGTCACCATTGGTCTTCATCCGACCGGCAGTAAAACCCTTGCTAAAGTGGGGCGTCCGTTTGGCTGTGCGGGATGTACAAATTTGCAGTCACGTCCGGTCAGAATGGGGACGTTAAATCCGATGCGTCGTGTAAGGAGAGTGCCACGCTCTTTGCACGTTAAGAACCCTTGCAGCAACTCTTTGAGGGGTCCGTAGGTGACCTGTTGCAAGGCTAAATTTCTGTCCCTATCCAATATACCCTCATTTCCCGTGGCAGTCTAAATTTCTCCGACCTTAATCCCGGACGCCCCTATTACAGAACCTACTTATTGTATTTATTGTTAATTTGTTCTCGTCCTGAATATGCATGAATTATTGCCACTGGACGTTAAGCAACCAACAATCAATCAATCTTTGGTTGTGGCGTGCTAAACGTTGCATATTATGATTCCTTTTTTCTCCTAAATAGGGGGAATCAACAAAAGATAGCAAATTAAAAATGTATCTGTAAGATGTACAATTTAAACTGTTTCAATATAAATGCAAAGATGATAATCAGTATATATTATTTTCTTCTTGAACATGCATGAAATACATGTATTTGAAACGTGACGTAAGGCAAGAAACATTCAATCGATTGATTTATCTTGAAAATGCATGAAGTATAATTTTTGCCATTTGAAATTGAGCAAGCAATAATCACTTTGTTTTACAAAAAATGCACATGTGGTTTCCATACATGTAGGTCAGCTAATTAAAAATACATTTTCCTACAAACCTTATTTAATTTTTTTTGCCCTAACACAATGCTTTCAGTTGCTGTTTTTCAAAAGATGCAGCATTCATTATGAAATTTGTTGTTATACTTGTTTTGAAGTTTAACAAGAGTTGTATTTCCTGGAAAAGTAAAATAAAGCGATTAATTACAACGCTACACACAAAAAATATGATATGTTGTTCGGGAGATTCCATATTTTCTGTTATGCTTAATGGTTTACAACAGATATGCGGTTTTCAGCAGATATATGTTATTGTATGCATCATATTTCCAATACTTATATAGTAAGGAAAACATGTCCATCATTTAGACAACATAAATAAGAATCATTTCAATCGCATACAGAGTAAATAAACAATGATATGTTCGGGTCATACCTCCAAAGAGACCTAATCCCAAGGGTGACTGTGGTAACGAAATATGGTCACTTGGTCTTCTTCCGACCGGCAGTAAAACGCTTGCCAAAGTGAGGTGTCCGTTGGCTGTGCGGGATGTATCAAGTTTGCAGCCACGTCCGGTCAGAATGGGGGCGTTAAATCCGATGCCTCATGTAAAGAGAGTGCCACGCTCTTTGCACGTTAAGAACCCTTGCAACAACTCTTTGAGGGGTCCGTAGGTGACCTGTGACAAGGCAAAATTTCTGTCTCTATCCAGTATACCCTCATTTTTCAGTGGCATTCCAAATTTCCCCAACCAACATCCCGGAATAGACCTACCTATTGTATTTATTGTTAGCTTGTTCTCGTCCTGAAGTTATGGGACTTTGTTTATGTTTTAGTACTTGATTCAATGTCACTTTTGGAATATAAGTAATACTAGAATAATCGCCCCAAGGGTAACTTGGGAAAAGAAGTATGGTCGCCATTGGTCTTCCTCCGACCGGCAGTAAAACCCTTGCTAAAGTGGGGCGTCCGTTTGGCTGTGCGGGATGTACAAATTTGCAGCTACGTCCGGTCAGAATAGGGACGTCAAATCCGATGCCTCGTGTCAAGAGAGTGTCACGCTCTTTGCACGTTACGAACCCTTGCAACAACTCTTTTAGGGGCTAGTAGGTGACCTGTTGCAAGGCTAAATTTCTGTCCCTATCCAATATACCCTCATTTCCCGTGGCAGTCTAAACTTCTCCGACATTTATCCCGGACACCCCTATTACAGAACCTACCTATTGTATGTATTGTTAATTTGTTCTCGTCCTGAATATGCATGAAATATTTGCCACTGGACGTTAAGCAACCAACAATCAATCAATACTAGAATAATCCAAGAGCATCTTCTCAAAAATTAAGATAAACCACAAAGATACATTGCAGCTGCAAGTATACTATTGAACATGTTAAAATGATTTGATATACCTTTCGCCGCGATATAGCCTTTTTGTGCTAATGCGGCGAAAAGCAAAAAACAATCAATCAATCAGTGAGATTCAAAACTGAACCAACTATCTAAAACTCCACAATTTATTTGAGTAAACATAGATTTTGACATTTTATAATTGGTTCAAAGAGTACTGAATGTCATTTGGTCTAAATGAGAGTTGTCGCAATGGCAATTATTCCTCGTCTCCTAATTTTTTTTTTATTATTAAAAATGGATTGCAAACTTTAAATTTAATTAAGTCTGCTAAAATTTAGAAAGAATGACCACATCACTGGATTCCTTTTGAATGTGAGTGTCCTGAATATTATTGCCTTGTTTTACTCTTAATAACTATAGAAAAAACAAAAAAAATAATAATGTTATTTGAAATTTAAATTCATATTGCTCTCAAATAGTCAAATTGGACCTGAGCCCTTTGTTCAAAATTGACTGGAACAACAAAAACCTAACTAGACAAATTTTAAATAACCTGTTGATCTAATAATTTTTACATGTTTATGTGTCTATATAAAACAAACCTTATCATCAAGCTTCAAATACTATTTGCAATCGTTGTAAGGTACAATCTTCTCAATCTTTGCCATTTCACTTGTTTGCCCAAAACATATAAAATTTCTTCAGATCATCAATATCTTACCCCCAAGGGTGACTGGGGAATAGAAGTATGGTCACCATTGGTCTTCCTCCGACCGGCAGTAAAACCCGTGCTAAAGTGGGGCGTCCGTTTGGCTGTGCGGGATGTACAAATTTGCAGCCACGTCCGGTCAGAATGGGGACGTTAAATCCGATGCCTCGTGTAAAGAGAGTGCCACGCTCTTTGCACGTTAAGAACCCTTGCAACAACTCTTTGAGGGGTCCGTAGGTGACCTGTTGCAAGGCTAAATTTCTGTCCCTATCTAATATACCCTCATTTTCCCGTGGCAGTCTAAATTTCTCCGACCATAATCCCTAATCTATTACTGAACCTACCTATTGTATTTATTGTGAACTTGTTCTCGTCCTGAATATGCATGAAATATTTGCCACTGGACGTTAAGCAACCAACAATCAATCAATCATCAATATCTTTAGCTCCAAAGGCATAATTATCAAGGCCTTTCAAACTTTTTCTTAAATTTGACTCAATTGCCTGTAATATCCTCATGTATGACCTATCACTTGCAACATCAGAAATTCCTGGTACCCTAGAAAAAGTATGATACTGTTCTACAACACGAGAGCGGACACTATTTAAATTTATTTGAGGTACTTGATAAAGTTCTCCATTTGATAGTTTTAATTTTGTTCCTAGAAACGGTGAATCAGTCATTACACTTGGAGACGTATCAAAATCAATACAACATATAATTTGATTTTTAGACAGCCCTTTGAGGGTACATAGTGAAATTTGTACAGGCTGTCCTTGTCCTTTTGCTATAGTTTGTTAATTTTGGAATATAAGTCCTAAATTCCTTGAAAGAGAAGTTATTTGTAAATACTGACAAAATCTGCCTCTGTGTTACCCAATCAGATGATCATTCAAAAGCTGTTGATAAAATTTTAAGTGTTTTATCCGAGGATGTTGATGGAAATGAATTCATTACTGAATCATTTATTGTTCAACCTGTTCTCGTCCTGAACATGCATGACATATTTGCCACTGGACGTTAAGTAACCATCAGTCAATCTTTTAAGTCTTCCATTCAAAGAGAAGTTAGCGAGTTCATCAAACCATTAACGTTTTTTTTAATTTGTTCCATGAGCCAAAGGAACATGATACAAAGATTTTATGAAATCTTGTATTCTGCACAAATGGATTTTGATCAAACAAAACATAAAATATCAAATCAATATCTTCAAGCATGAAGAAAAAAAAGGTCTGGAAAACTGATTTGCTAGACTGACAGATGGCCTGTCGGAGTGCAAACCCAAAAGTCCCCTTCTTTCATTATTATAGAATTGTGTAGTTAAAATGGGCTCTTTAGTTGAATATTAGCTATGTAATATGCTTGCTTTTTCATGGAGTATAATTACAATAAATTCAGTGCATGTATTATTCAAATAATTCCTTGTTATATATAAAATCTCCTTTTTATGGAAATAATTGTGTAGTTTTTATCGTTACTTATAACCCCCCAAGGGTGACTGTATGGTCACCATTGGTCTTCCTCCGACCGGCAGTAAAACCCGTGCTAAAGTGGGGCGTCCGTTTGGCTGTGCGGGATGTACAAATTTGCAGCCACGTCCGGTCAGAATGGGGACGTTAAATCCGATGTCTCGTGTAAAGAGAGTGCCACGCTCTTTGCACGTTAAGAACCCTTCCAACAACTCTTCGAGGGGTCCGTAGGTGACCTGTTGCAAGGCTAAATTTCTGTCCCTATCCAATATACCCTCATTTCCCGTGGCAGTCTAATTTTCTCCGACCTTAATCCCTTAATCTATTACAGAACCTACCTATTGTATTTATTGTGAACTTGTTCTCGTCCTGAATATGCATGAAATATTTGCCACTGGACATTAAGCAACCAACAATCAATCAATCAATCGTTACTTATAATGTTTCTGGTGTTTAAAGGGGCATTAGCTGAGAGATATGAAAAAAATTAGTATAGGATCTTTAGTTTGTTCAATCATAAATTGAGTGAAATAATAAATTTATATTTCGCTTTTAGAAGCCAATTTGGTTCAATTTAGTCAAAATAAGTAAAGAACTTTGCTGATGAATTACACAAGTGAATAATTTTACTTCATTGACCTTCAATTTAATCAATTAGCTAAATTGGATTCATATGTATTTATCATGATAAGTCGTTAAAAGAAAAAGGATGTCAACATTGAAAGTGAAACAAAGGTGGCCCATTTCATTGACTGATTCGATCCACAAACCAGAGCATCTGGATTTTATTGAAGAGGTCTAACCCCGAGGTTTATTATATTAGCATGTTGAAAATGATGTAATGAACCTGTTTAACTGATCAGTAAAGTAAAATATATAATACTAGTATGTGAACTTTCAACTTACTCGTCAAAGCATGCAGCCTCCACTTCCCCCTCCATAATTGCAGATGGCTCTTCCTCTTCATCCCTTCCCCAAGGGTGACTGGGGAATAGAAATATGGTCACTACAGGTCTTCTTCCGACCGGCAGTAGAACCCTTGCCAAAGTGGGGCGTCCGTTTGGCTGTGCGGGATGTACAAGTTCTCAGCCACGTCCGGTCAGAATGGGGACGTTAAATCCGATGCCTCGTGTAAAGAGAGTGCCACGCTCTTTGCACGTTAAGAACCCTTGCAACAACTCTTCGAGTGGTCCGTATGTGACCTGTTGCAAGGCTAAATTTCTGTCCCTATCCAATATACTCTCATTTCCCGTGGCAGTCCAAATTTCTCCGACCTTCGTCCCGGACGCCTAAATTACAGAACCTACCTATTGTGTAAATTGTTAATTTGTTCTCGTCCTGAATATGCATGAAATATTTGCCACTGGACGTTAAGCAACCAGCAATCAATCAATCAATCCTCTTCATCCCCAACCTACAATTTAAAGACTAAATCTTAACTTGAAGCCAACATTTTTTTAGCAATGTAATGTTAGCAGCAAGTTTGAAGAGAAAACTATCGCGTAATTACGAGAATAACGTAGTTACGAGATAAGATTTTTTTTATCTCGTTATCACGATATAATTATCGCGTAATTACGAGTAAGGATTTTTTATCACGTAATAACGTATATATATATATATAGTCGTAAGAAGGTTGTTAGAAAAAGTAAACGATGAATTTCCAAAATAAGTACATTCAACTTTACTTTAAAGTTAGATTTAGTAGCAAGGAGATATTATTGCACTAAGCTCATTTGAACAAATTAGTGATAAGTATGTCAACACTCAAAAGAAGATTTCTTGGATTATTCCGGAGAAAAAAATATGTTGATCTATTAGAGGTTGCTGTGTTTATCTACAACAGCAAGAAACTTCAGGAAAGTTCTTATACAGTCTGAAGGGCTGTGACCACCTTGTGACACCAAATACTGGACCTACAAAATTACAATTTAGTTATGTTGTTATTTATTTATTTTCCGTGAAATTAAATATTTGGGACCCATTAAATTTTCTAAGATAACTTACACAACTGTACATAAATAGACTCTTTCAATTTGTATCTCCAATTATGCTCTATGCATTTAACCTATGAATTCAAAAGTACAAACATAAGTGAAATTAGAGTACTTCAGTTTGATAAAAACATAAAGAAAGTATTTTTAAAGTGCTGTCAAAGAGAACAGTAACATATTGAAATAATCAGAGGAACCAACTTACAAGTTTCTTCTTGAAAAGGTCTTCTTTCATTTTTTCAGCAAGGTTTCTCATTTCATGGATATAGTTGTAGGGGTGCTGAATTAAATCTTCTACAATATTAGTGGCCACAACACCACCATTTCCTGTTGCAGCCAACTGTGAAATGGCAGTTTTAATATCTTTGATTCCATCCTCTAATGTTTTTAATTTTTGAACTATAACAGTTTGACAGTCTACAAGACAAATTGTTTAAAATCTTTTAAGAGAATTCAGCTGAAACAAATTATCAACTAGTCTATTTTTATAGTCAGTCGACTCAAATGTAGAATGTTTCTTAATAAGGTGACAGGTCTTCCTGTGAACTGCTTTCTAGTGCCTCAAGCTAGCACATTAAAAATATTTAAACTACCATCCATCCATCCTTGTCAAATGTGCGAGTTTTGCATGATACTTTAGGGGTATCAATAATTTAATTATACAACTGTAACAACACAATATCAAAATAGTTTTAAGAACACTGAAGATTAACCTGTCTTTCTCTGTCACATATATTGACTCCTTTTGTGCAGGAAAAACTAACTAAAGCCTTTTAACTTCCAGAACCTAAACACATCATGCAGTCTAAGAAAGGAATACCATTAAAAAAAATAAAACAAATAATCTTCTTTACATTTAATTATTTGTTCATAATCTAAGAAAATAATTTCAATAACAACTTTTCATTTGAATGCATGAATAACTTTAAAACTACATGAATGTATTGAAACTTAAGCATATACATGAGTTACAAAAATCCTCCAAATTGTCCATATTTTTGGAAAATTTTGCCAATTCTTTTTTAAATTTGCCATAGAACATTCATGTCCTTTTCATGTACATCATGTTTCAAAATTTCAGCTTTTACGAAAAGGAATCCACCATTTAAATTTTGTGAATAAGGCTGCTCTGCGCTATAATATAATCCCATTAATGTAAGATTGATTGATTGTTGGTTGCTTAACGTCCAGTGGCAAATATTTCATGCATATTCAGGACGAGAACAAATTAACAATAAATACAGTAGGTAGGTTCTGTAATAGTGGCTTCCGGGATTAAAGTCGGAGAAATTTAGACTGCCACGGGAAATGAGGGTATATTGGATAGGGACAGAAATTTAGCCTTGCAACAGGTCACCTTCGGACAAAGAGTTGTTGCAAGGGTTCTTAACGTACAAAGAGCGTGGCACTCTCTTTACACGAGGCATTGGATTTAACGTCCCCATTCTGACCGGACGTGGCTGCAAATTTGTACATCCCGCACAGCCAAACGAACGCCCCACTTTGACGAGGGTTTTACCGCCGGTCGGAGGAAGACCAATGGTAACCATACTTCTATTCCCCAGTCACCCTTGGGGACATTAATGTAAGAAGTGCTGTTATGGCATCATGCACTTTTCTCTCAACATTCTCTTTTATTATTACCATGATGGTGGATTCATCTCCCAACCTAATATGCAAAATCCAGAATGCATTTTAATATAAAATGTCATTGAAATGTAATTGCATTTTGATATAAAATGTATCATAATATTGTTATCTTTTATGGCACATTCCTGTGTACCAATGAGTACTAAAAAAGGAAGTTAACCCCTGAAGATCTTTCGAAGTAATCTACATAGTTTTAACGCGAACCTCGAAGGAAACCCAAAACGAACTTTTACAAAAAAAAAAACAGTATTTACTTAACCGTTTGCTCAACGTGGGTTCAAAATGAGCAAACAAATATTTGTGTACAATGTGTCATGTGCACAATCAGGAAAAAAGATTACACAGACATAATACAAGTCTGCTTTCAGGATTCCAATATATAAATTTGTGGCAAATTAGAGCTTCATTATATCAAAGAGTTGTACTATCTGAACATTTATAAATAATTAATTCTATAGCGATACTTTAATTTTGTAGTAGCAACTAATTAGCCATCTATCGTATATCATCAGTATATATATATATGCATTTATTCCAGGTCAATATGTGAAAACTATATAATTCAAGTAATAACCTTTACCAAATTGATGAAGTGGCACCACTCCTCCGCTCACCACGCCCCCCCCCCCCCCCCCCCAACCATGTGTGACCTGGTGATTAGTGTACTTCTTCTATTACATCCTTCTCAAAATCAGTAAAATTCTTCAAAATATGGTCATACACTGTCACTGAGACTATGTTCTAGTTTAAACCATGTCAGCCATGTTTTTTGGCAGGTGAGATCATCGGACACATTTTTTAAATGAGATACCCTAATGATGATTGTGACTAAGTATGGGTATAATTACCTGATCAGTTTCAGAGGAGAAGATTTGTGCAAGATTACAACATTCTACTACATTTTACAATAAATTCGGACACTTTTCTTAATTATAGTATTAGATGTTTCCTAAAACCAGTCACTTTTTATAGCTACTGGTATTAGATGTAACCTTAAATCGGTCACTTTTATTGATTATTTTCCTATATTTTACAATGAATTCGACCACTGTTTATAGATAGTTGTATTAAAAATAACCTTAAATCTACCATATTGTATAGATTATAATTGTATAAGATGTAACCATAAATCTGCCAATGTTTTATCGATAATTTCCAACGTTTTCCAGTAAATGCGACCTCTTTGTTTTGATCATTTTACTAGATATTACCTTTAATCTGTATTTTTTATAAATATTTGTATCAAATGTTACCTTGAATAGGGCACGTCCTTTATTGGTGATGTTACTTTATTTTACAATGAATTGGACCCTTTTTATAGTTAATTGTACTAGAAATAACCTTAAATCTACCGCAGTTAATAAATAAAGGTATTAGCTGTAACCTTCAACTGCTTTAATGATTATTTACAACATTTTAAAGTTTTTTTTATGATACTGGAATGAAATGTAACCTTCATTGGTCACTTTCGTTTAGATAATAATATCGAGACATAACCTTCATTCGAACCTTATTTTATAGATAATTGTAAAAGACGTTACATAAAATCGATCATATAGCTTGTTCATTATTTAAAAGATTGTATTTAAATGTATTTGTAATAATAACGGTTTTTATTCTATATTTGATGAAGTTATCATACAATGTAAACTATCTTACATGTTTTATGAAAATGATATTTATTTATTATTGGACTTTCTTGATGCGTTTAACACAATAAGGCATGCAATCAGTGATACTATGTATGTATTGAAAAGGTTAATATAAATGTCATACAAAGGCAGATAATGTTTTGAAAAGTATGTGACACATGCAAGCAACGTTCACAAAATGGTGCATTGCATTTAAAATTAGGAAGCTGATTTTGAGCCAACGAGTTTAAAACTTCGACTTCTACATTACCATAAAGTTAGAACATCTGTTAGATAGTCTACGTTTTGTACCAAAATATCTCGAATAAAAACAAAGGGAAACATAATACTCTGTACTTTGATTATAAATTAATGTCAGCTTGACAGTGATTGCAAATGATATAAGAAGTTTGTCTATTAATCTTAATACTCATCTCTTCAATTACAGATCGTATAGGTTCATCTGCCAACGTGCTGACAGACGATGTCATCATCGCCCGACATGCACAGCTGTCTGGTGGAATTGGCCAAACTTTACAGTTTGATTGATTGATTGTTGGTTGCTTAACGTCCAGTGGCAAATATTTCATGCATATTCAGGACGAAAACAAATTAACAATAAATACAATAGGTAGGCTCTGTAATAGAGGCGTCCGGGATTAAGGTCGGAGAAATTTAGACTGCAACGGGAAATGAGGGTATATTGGATAGGGACAGCAATTAAGCCTTGCAAAAGGTCACCTACGGACCCCTCAAAGAGTTGTTGCAAGGCTTCTTAACGTGCAAAGAGCGTGGCACTCTCTTAACACAAATCAGACGTGAAGGGTATTCATTAATCCCTCATTTCTAAAAACAAAACGACATGTGCAGATTTGAATGAACTCGTTTTTATTTACAGCTAGTTAGTATCAACTAATAAAAAGTCGTGTATCTTAGTATATTTAAGCACCTCTCTATTCTCTAATTTTTCCACATTAGTCTCTATTCTTCTACCCCGCCCCCTACATTCTCATATGTGGCATGTAAGAACACAGTCAGTTTCTTGTTTATGATGAATTCTTTTGATAATCTTAAGTCATTTTTTAAATACTTTCTCGAGAATTAATCAGGATATATACATGTATTTGTAGGTTAAGGATAACCTCACGAAAATCATGTGTAAGAACTGCCCCATAACGCAGATGGTAAATGTTCTCTGTTCAAACTATACTTATTTATATGTCATGAACTGTATTTAAATACCAAAGCAACATCGTACAAGTTACAACCACAGTACGTATCTGTAAAGGAAAATGAAATATTGCATATTAGATAAATTTATTGTCAAAATGAATTTCACCCTGTCCCGGAGTGGAAACAGTGTCATACACGGAGAGTACATGCACGAAAGAATAGTTTTATGATGAATGTCACGATTCCAATATTTAGCTTGGACACAGGGTAGGGCGTAGAATCCCCACCTTTTAGGGATACATTTATTTTAAACTAACCAAAATAAAAAAAAAATCATTGTAACAGGATGCTGTAACGATGGTCGAAAGTCTCTCACACTTACAGCATATAATTCCCAAAAATTGTCCCGGCCCTTTAATGCTAGAAATGCCTTTAGTTGTGTTTCTGCAACACCCTTCTAAAAAAAATGGGCAGGTGTTTTCCAGACCCCGACTGATATAAGATATTATAAAGGTTAATAGAATAAGTGAAACTCAGAAATTACTTTCATCCTCATCTCCTACGGGGGAAAAAATCATCCAATGGTGTTCTTATAATTGTTACTGAACATGCCTTATTATTAATTTCACGAGTTTTAAAGACGTGACTATTTTTTTTATTTTTTTCAATTAACCCATATATGATCATATATTTCTACAGTAACCCACAACCCCCCTCCCCCTCCTAATAACGAAATACTTTTTTTTTTTGCTTTTCACTTTTATTCAGATCCCTCATACCACTCGCATTACTTGTCTAGCACTACAGGTGAATAACCGGATACTTGACAATAGCCCGTTACCCTTCGTTTACGTTTGAATTGTAGTCGACCTTCGTGTATTACCTGAACTACACAAATCGACACACAGTAGTTATTTTTAACAACACCATGGGGATCTAGACTCTGCTTAACATACGCTACAAACAACCTCATAAAGGGTATGGAATTTGAGGATCTAGGTTCAACTGGTTCATTATGATTGGTCAAAAGATTTATTTATAAATACTCATTTAAGCTGCATCTCCGAACAGCTTCCATATCTAAATCAGGTCAATTTTAAAGGCGAAAATTAATTGTCTTACTGTGATTATTAATTAAAAAAATAAATCTTCTGAATATATGTTTATGTCTGCCCACTCCGTCGCGTGGACGGCCGTGGACATTGGCAGCGTATACCGGAAGTCCACACGTTCTCGTGGACGTCCTTGAGCACAATATCGGACGCAAATCCGATGCAAATTTACGACTTTTTATTCACAGCATTCATTTCCTGTTTAAGATTTCTATAGCTTAAACTGCCGTTATTTTTATTTTTCAGGTACAGAGGGTCAACACAAGAGGTGGGAATCAAACCACCGATTTTTTTGATTTTTTACTTTATATTTTTCTAATAAAATTTACGTTCTCCGTCTTTCGTTGTGTTCCATTTTGTTGATTGTTTGATTACTTTTTAAAATGATTGAATACTAACAAATTATTGTTGATCTAACAAGCATTGTTTAGTATATTTAACAATAATAACCCAATTCACGACAATGTTTTCTGTTCCATGCTCAAGGGAATCGTTGAACTCTTTTATTTAGGTCAATTTATGTTTCAAAGCTTTGTAATACAAAGTTACCTGATTTATTGATTTGTGTATACGTGGCATGCGCAGTACATAATAGTTCACTTGCGTCAATTGAATGAAATTAGTATTTCACGCTTGGACAGAGTCCCTATCATAAAAAGCGTGTGCAACTAAAATGATATTATTAGCAAGCCATTTAAAAAGGACTTCTGATGTTGGTGATGATGATAATAATTAAAAGCTAATTATTTCGAAAAAGCATTTTCATTTAAATTGCTCCCCTTTTTTATGTCTGCATTTGATTATTTGAGTTTTTTATTGGTGGTTGTTTTTGGGGGAGAAATGGGAGTTGGTTTTTTTTTGTTCTACTAGAACGTTTTGCCTTTGTTCCGACTTCCGTTAATTATGACCAGTCTTCAGTTTAGTTAATTGCAGATTAAAAAAATAACAGAGAAAATAACGTGAAACCAAAGGACTTGCATGTTAATGCATAAGATGCGTATGTCATACTGTAAATAATTTCAATTTCATGTTTAGATAAGCTAACCTCTTTAAAACTTTCAGTCTAGATACTTACCTGTTGACTATACCACAGGTGCAAAATTAAATAATCTGAATGCCTTACATGCATCTACATTAATGCATGCATTATATCCGGAAGTTGTAGAACGAGATGGTCAATTTTGGTAAACTAATTAAATTCATATGAAACATCAAATTAAAAAAAAAATATGCATATGATTTTTTTTTATAACGAAATGGCTAGTTTCAGTTTGGGTGAGGTTTTGGAAATTGTGTCAGCTGTTCGGACTCCTGTGTATTTTTCCTACGATACAGGGTAAAATATTTTGCCCCTTAACACTATTTTTTTCTTTTCATAAAAGACCTCAATAGCTCATAAAAGGTCAGTTACCAAAATTATTGCAGATTTTTATTTTATTTTCTTTCGATTTGAGACCCAAATAATAGCAATGCAAATAAGGTAAAAACACAGAGTCAGCCTTTTCTTGCTTTTTTTTAAAACTCAAATATCTCGGAAAGGAGCTCCGTAACATATCCATATTTGAAACTTATTTTGTTCCTCAAGTTATAATCTTTTGACTTCAGTTATAAATTTAAAATTCCTTATTTTTTTAATTTCAAGTAAGTGAATCCTTAAAATATTCAACAGTTCTTTGGACTTGCAAAGTTAAGTTCCATTAAAAAAATATGCACACAAATAATAAATATTAATTTAATTTTAATGTAGGACCTTACATTTACAGCAAATTAAAATACTAAATTACTCTCAATTGATGTTGTCAATAATTTAGAATTTAGTTTTGTTTAAAATATGATGCGAACAATAGATTTAATGAGGTTCTACAAAAAAAAAAAAAATCGTCAATCTTGCAAGGGTTTTTTTTTTTTTTTATTTCACACACAAAAACTCCGAAAGCTTTGTAATTACTGTTTAATGAAAGGTAAAATTTTAACAAATAACCAACGCTACTTTAATTGTTTATTGTAAGGTGACTAAAGTCATAAATAAATGGAACATTTAAATTCAGTATTTAAACTTTTAAATTCAAGGTAAACAAAGTAATAAAACAGATAGCAATCATAATTTTATTAGTAGGGATTAGTTACGACTGATAAAGTAGGTAATTGGCTTCAGTAGAAATGTTTAGTTGAGACAGGTACTTAAAACACGACCGTTTGAAATAGCATTCATAGCGCAGATTGTCAGTCGCTGAACACTTTGCTCATCTTTTTAATTATACAATTTATTCTCTTACAACACACGATGGTACGAACAAGTCATTTAACCAAGCTGGACATAGTTCGCCTATACCGGAACAGCTATACTACCAGAGATATCCGAGCAGCTCTGAATTCCAAAGGCATTAAAGTTACTCGTCAAGTAATTGACTACTGGGTTCAACAGTATCGTCAAGGGAAGTTTACCGACGAGATGACCCGTCCTTCTCCAAGAAAAGTGAAGACATTGAAGACGCTTACTAGAGCCGATGTACAGTTTGTAAAAAGAAAATTATCTTCAGAACCGTGTACATCTAGTAGAAATATTCACAAAAGGCTTCTCCTTAAAGGGTCTAAGGTCAGTCTGTCTACGACAAACAGAGCCATAGTCCATGCAGGCTTCACGTGTACCAAACCAAGGTATTGCCAGATGGTACGACACATTAATAGAGAAGAGGGTAGCCTTTTGCAAGATGCTAATGGAGAACAATGATCAGTTTAATGACATGATATTCACTGATGAGAGTACCGTCCAGCTCCATCAAAATAAAGTTTACATTTACAGACGATTGGACCAAGTCTGACCATCACTACCAAAACCAAATATCCTCTTAAGGTTCATGTGTGGGCTGGTATCAGCAAAAGAGGCGCTACACCAATTCTAATATTCGACTGGATTATGAATGGACAGTTCTTTACAGACCACATCCTGAGGGACACCTTCCTGTCGTACGTCAGACGGAAGTTTCCGGATCAACACCGCTTCCAAATGGACAATGATCCAAAACACAGATCCAACGTTTCCAAAAACTTTATGACTGCCAACGGCATTAACTGGTGGGATGTGTGGCCATCGGGTATGTATATTCAAATATGTTAGAATTACTAATCGTTTGATTGTTAATGCTTTTTAGACAAATTTATAGGCGAAGAAAAGGAAAAAGAGTAATCCTACTTTAAACAAAATAATTGATTATATAATGATGAATAAAGGTAATTTGTAAAGACAATATAATGAGAAAGTTTTCGGACAGTTCCCCCAATTTTTGTTTTTTTGTTTTTTTTTGGAGTTAAGATTTCAATACTGTTATAAATCTATTTATTGTCTTGAAGCGTCTCGAAAAAAGTTTAAAAATAACCTGAATTGTCCTTTAAAGCAGTCCTTAGTGTAAATAAATACTCTGCTTAATATTTCCAAACAATATATAAAAAGTTTAATTGTGATAATCTTTTTCAGAAAGCGCCGACTTGAATCCGATAGAGATGGTCTGGAGCCAGCTAAAGAGACATCTGTTTACAATCAACTAGACGTCTAAAGAAGAACTAGTTAACAACATCCGTCTCTTCTGGCGCACCTACATGACAAAACTGCAAAGTGCCACCTACATCGACCATGTGTACAAAGTTGTGCCAGTGTGCATTTTGATGAAAGGACAAGCTACAGGAAGCATCCCTAATAAGATATTCAAGGAGCCATCCCATGGGAAGAGCATAACCTATTTCCAGACTTTGTTGTGGTCTCCAGAATATGATGACGTCCGTCAGGGCCATCAAATTATTCAAAAAGAGTCAGAATTGTTGTACTAAAGTCCAAAAATTGCCTTTCTATTCTCTTCTAATTACTCTCATACTGAACACCCACACCCACATCAATAAAAATAATAAAAAGTCCCCGAATCGTGATTTCCTTTGTTGAGGAAGACAAAGGTGTAGACCTTTTCCCAACAAATAAAAAGTGGTCCAACAAATTCCGAAAGAAAACTGAATAAAGTAAAATTTCGCTCAATGTAAATCATAGCAAAACTTGTATCAAAATTAATAGAATCGATCAAACATTATAAAATATAGAATTTAAGTAAACTGGCATAATTCAAATACAATGGATAGGAACAAAAATTTAGAATCAAACTGTATTTCTTTGCACTTTTTTGCTTATTCACCGCCCGTAGACTGCATGCAATGAATTTCTTTTTTTTTAAATTTTTATAACATTTACTTGTATAAATAAGTCCGTTAGAAATTCTGTTTCTGCACATCTCCAATATATGCAATACGCAATTAAAGTATCGTGCAAAGAAATACAGTTTGATTCTAAATGTTTGTTCCTATCCAATAAACCCTCGTTTTCCATGTCAGTCCAACCTTTTTTACGACCATTAACCCAGTCTGCCGCATTGACAGGACATAACACATTAATTGTTAATTTGTTCATGTCTAGAACAGGCATGACATTTTGGCCAATGTTATTTAAGCAAACAACAATCAATCAGTCAGTTAACTGTTTATATTTTAATATGTTGTGTTCTATTTTACGTTCCTGTAGGAAGTGCCAGATAACAAATTCGGAAGAAGTTCCCCATTGGTAATACTTGAATAAACGGTATTTATTGAATTAACTTTTTTATCCCTTCTTTCACATTCAGTTTAGACCACCATCTGGTGTATTTTCGAACTGATATTTAGTGGACAAAATCAATTGAATCTCGAGTGAGTGTTGAATGATCTGACGGTTATTTAAAAAAATACACAGCAAAATCCAATTTTATAGTTTTAAATTTCTAAAAACGTAACATGTTTGCCCTCCAGCACCAAAAACAAAAACAAACAGGTTTTTCTTAACTCAGAGTAATTTCTACTATAATTTTGGCTTAACCCTATGTCAGTACATGCACATCCCTGCTGATATGGACCAGTCTAGAGATGTTCCGAAATTTGGAAGGCACACACCAAATCATTTATTCTTAAAATAGAACATCGGCAACTTGAATACTTAACTAATCTTGCATTTCTTACGTATAGGGGTAATTAATTTATGTAAATTTTTGATCTTTTGCCCACCAATCTCAACCTAAACTGAAGGGTCTATATATTTCAACGTTTAGCTATACATATGTCCATGGTTGGGTTAGGGTTGAGCGCTCACAAACATGTTAAACCATGACACTTTCTTTATGAGTTCAGTGGTTGTCTTTGGTTCATGTATGTCATATTTGTCTTTCGTAAATTGTGTACTCATAAATTAAGACGTTATTCTCGTTGGAATTAATCAGTTCCTTTTTATGTCCGGTCATTTCAAAGCTGACTTTATAGTATTTGAACTTTGTTGGATAGTTATCTCATTGACAATCAAACCACAACCCCTAGTTTTTGTCGAGTCTTAGACCTCTGTACTTGGAGTTTTATACGAATAACTATTATATGTATTATAATAGTCACAGCTCTGCCGAAATACGGATAGTGATCCAACTTGGCGGCGTTCACTACAAAATGTACAAACATGTACTTAAAAACTGTTTTTCTAACATATCTATTGTGGGCAATTCAAGACAGAAAAAAAATATATAAATGATACAGTTTATTGATCAAGACGAGGCTTTTGAAAATTGAATACAGATATAATATTATACACAGACATACCATATAATTATCCAAATGTTATTACACACTGAATTTCATAATATTTTGTATATACAAATTAAAAGATTACCCAATTGACGACTACATATATATAAATAAACAAAATAAATTACTACAGATATATAAACAAACAAAATACACGACTACAGGTATATACACACATAAGGTTGAGACGGACAGATAAGTCAACTAGTAAAACTATTCTCATCAACATGTAATTAATTTGTATTTGGAGTGTCCAAAAAACGACGGGGACAAGCCTTCACACTTGGGCGCCTCAAGGCCTCGTTTGCCTTGTGCACAACAACGTTTCTGAAAGTATCCTCTTTCCGACACTCTAGGTAGTAATGGACAACGTACTGCCTAGCGGCTAACTTTGCCCGTGGGCACACTTCTCTTTTCGCATTTATCCCGCCACCGTTCCAATTATACATGTTTCGTAGATTCTCCTGTCCAAAAAGATGGGGCATTAACTCCTTCAAAAGTAGTGAAGCAAAGTTCCCAGCGGAATGGGTTCTCTCCTTAAGGATACATAGTCTGTCAGCTGGAATTATCATGTCATCTGGGATAGTGTTTTCGTCATCAGTGTCATCATCACTAGCAATTGCCAGCAGTCCTGGTGCTGCCTGCCTCTGCGTTGTTAACATCTGTTCTAACTTATCTTGTTTGGTTTCCATTGTCCGGAGTCTCTTTTCGAAGTTTGCCATAATGGTGAACAGTCTAGACTGGCCTGATATCATTACACCAAACAATCTGTATATACGGTGGTCGTCCGGGAAAATGTGGTTGGGTAGTGCAGTTGGGGAAGGTGTTGATGCTGGTGCCTGTGGTTGAGGGGTTAATATTTCTGGAGCTGGTGGTGGCTGTTCCTCGTCTGATGACGGAGGACTCCCGGTCAAAATAACATTTCCAGGTGTTGATTTCTGAAAATGAAATAAAAGTTTTACTGAAATGACTGTTATATTTTTTTAACAGTTGTACAATTCGTAATACTTCGACAAGGGCTGTGATAATGTGGTGTATATACATTTTTGTTTCGTTCTTCGCCACCATCCACACTTGCTCAAGTACATGTTAATAGTGAAAGTCTTGAAACAAAATTAATTTGAATACGGAGTAGCTGACTTCTGGACTACTACATGTTTTTTTCTCTTTTTGCTGGACACTTTTAAAAGAAGAAAAATTGCATGGACTATGAAGGAGTGTATGACAGAAAGTCACAGGAAAAAAGTCACAGCACAAAAAGATCACAGTTGAAATTTAGGTGATTTTTCTTTGAACATAAAAACACTTGATTTAAAAACATTTTTTTTTTCTTGAACTATTAAATATAAAGAAACCTCTTAATTAAAATGTATTCAATAAGTATCAATAATGATCAAATAATTGTTATGAAAACAAAATGTAACCGGGGCTTGATACTTAAATGGCTTCATGGTGACAAGAAATATATCCTATATATGATTAAAATTGATTTTTTTTTATTAATGAAGGCTTATAAACAATTTTCTTAACTTAAAAAGGAATATATGTAATAAAAAGGAAATATTTCAAGATCTTTATCTTATATATTCAAACAATTGTCAACACATTATTTGTGACTTTTTGTCCTATCAAATTTGTGACTTTCTGTCCGTTTACTGTCAGTGATATAATGTTGGTTTCAAATAGAATTATGGTTATTGATTGCGAGTTCTCAGAACAAAATCGTTGAAGCACATCGATTGTGCTACTAAATTGTGTCTTCCTTGAATATAAAGTTAAATAATTAAAAGATTTTTTTTAGAAATACTGCAATGCTATAAGAAAAAAGCCTCTGATTAATTCGGACACCTCTCCCTTGTTACAATTTATATTCATGTATACATGCTGGTTTCATTCTCCTTTGTTACAATTTATATGCGTGTATACATGCTGGTAAAAATAAAATAATGGAAATTGCCATCTAACAGCCTTCAAAACATATTAATGACAAAAGAAATTAAGACGTGGTTAAATCTTGACTTGAACCTTGAACATGATTATGTGATTGAAAAAGTACATATTCGGTGCCATACACAGATTTCATTGAAGTATTGGTGTTGCTCATTGCAGAAGGCCGTATGATGACCTCTAGTTTTCACTTTTATTCATTTGATCTATGGTGGAGGGTTGTCTCATTGGCAAACATACCTTAACTTGTGATCTTCATATATACTAAAGCAAGTAAATAGAGACTAGGCCATCTTTGAAATCATAAATAACAATATCCAAAGTTTAATCAAGTCACAAGGACATCCAACAGTCAAAGCTAGAAGAGTTAAATTTAACCTTAAATTTATACTATTAATAAATAAATGCGGAATGTGTCTAACTAATACTCCCAGCTTGCATATCATATGAAGTTATGGTGTAATAAGCATTGTGTCAAAACATTTGGTTGAGGCAAACTAAAATTAGAGAATTGAAACCAAAATTCAGTTTAAACAGTTAAAGTGACGACAACAAAATTCAAATATTTGTGTGTTGTTGTAATAAGCATTTTGTATAAGTTTCATAACATTTGGTTGAAGCAAACCTAAGTGAGAGAACGGAAACCAACTTTTGGACAGACAGGGGTAAAACTTTATGCCCCATCGGTACGGCTGGGCCATAATCATAAAAAATACACTTTAATAAGCATTTCGTATAAGTTTCATAACATTTGGTTTAAGCAAACCTAAGTTAGAGAACGGAAACTACTTTTTGACAGACAGGGGTAAAACTTTATGCCCTATCGCTACGGCTGGGTCATAATCATAAAAAATACACTTTAATAAGCATTTCGTATAAGTTTCATAACATTTGGTTGAAGCAAACCTAAGTTAGAGAACGGAAACCAACTTTTGGACAGACAGGGGTAAAACTTTATACCCCATCGCTACGGCTGGGTCATAATCATAAAAAAAATACACTTTTACCACTCCCCCTCCCCCTCCCCCTCCCCCTCCAAACTACAGTAACTTTATGACGGGTTGGGTTAATACAGGGTTATAACACATTGATCACTAATTCTTTCTCCGTTCAGTTGATTTACATTTTGTCACCTTGGGGTTTCTATACGACAAGGATTTGGCTCATTGTAAAAATCTTTAGTTTACCAACTTTTAAGTTCCAGCATTATTGATAATGTAGACAGTTTCGCCGTACACATCATTTTTACAGTTCAGCCATTTATTAATTACTCAGTAAATGTACAAAGTACCATTTGTGAAAGTAAAAACTAACCTTCTTTTGCTGTTTGTTGGTGTTCTTCCTTCGCCTTGCTGGTATACGTAGGGTTGGCATTTTGTCAGATGGTCTGTTGGATGAAGACCTAGGTTGTGGCGTTGGAGGACTAGGTGGTGGAGTTGGTGATCTTGGTTATGGAGCTGGTGATGGGGTTGGTGATCTGTTGTCTTCTGAAATCTCTCTGTCAAGTTTGTTTGTCTTGTCAATCTCGGTCCCACTGGCCAAAACAACTGCCGTAGCAACTTGCTTCTTTGACCCATACTGTACCTCGTACAACCCCAAGTCGGTTATCTAAAATTGAAGAGTCGTACATTCAATTGTCTTATTGAAACAGTGTCCATTTTTGTTTCAGGGTCAAAATTTAAGTTTTCAAATCCTACTCCATTTTACCGGAATCATAATTTAAAAAAAGTGTTTTACAACGAGTTTAAGAATTCAATAAAACAAAAAAGTTATGCCGCGATACGCGTTGTTGTAAAAGGTAATTTCTTACACATGATTTTATACATATAAACTAAAAATTTTACATTGCTAACCCCAAATATTATTGTTTATCTGAAAAGTCAAAACATAGCTGTAGTTCTATGAGAATGTAACTGTTGTTTAAAGGTAGCAACGCCCTTTACATTTCATTAAAAATATTAGTTTCTCTAAGAGCGTAAATTAAGCGGTCCCTATTTATACTCCGCAATGGAAATCCTTTGTGTACAAAGGACCACAAAGGAGCTTAGTTTTCTGGTTTGAATTGTATTACATTGTCATTTCGGGGCATTTTATAGCTGACTATGCGGTATGGGCTTTGCTCATTGATGAAGGCCGTACGGTTACCTATACACATCTTCTGTTTTATATTTATTAGAGCACAAAGGAATTTACTTTATTTATTTCACTTGACTGGTCGGGGTTTAACCCGTTCGCTCATCATAGACCAGTCCATCTATAGGTGTAATACCACCATTTATATTCCCCAATTAGTCTTTGTTAAATTTGCACTTTTCAAAAAATTGTGCAGAATTTATCTTTGTTTCAAATAAAGAAATACTTGGCATGAGTAAAGTTTTATCCTATCCAATACTATAGAAAAAATTTCACATAACATTTCATTGCATATAAGAAAATAACCATCACTGGAAGTTAACCAATCAAATTTCCCCCTTTTTTAACTTGTGTACAAGCTTTAGTAACCATGTAACCTCAAGTTTCCAAAATATTCTATTGAAACCCCAAATAAAAAAATAATGGTGCTTTGAAATACCCAAGATATATGTTTATGACCCAGAAATGTTTTACTGCAATGATAACAAGATCAATTACCTACAACTGTCAAATTCAAAGGGATATTTTTTTTCGACCTATTTTCGTATGCAACCGGATGTGATGTACTATGATTTGGTGGTATTACACCTAAAGAAGACTTTTTTGTTGAATAAACTGAATGTGACTTTTTTCCTTTGTAATACTGGTTATTTCAAGCATTCCTGTCAAGTTTTGTCATAATCAGTTCAATAGTTTGAGAAAAATCTAGTATAATGTAAGACGACATCTACAGCGATTCGAGCAAAATTTCTTCGAAAAATCCAAACCAAGCCACATCATGATAGAATATAGTGTGGACCAATAAATGATCAAATATTTATCTCATCTGCCTACAAACAATTGAATATGATACAAAAGATGACTTTAGGATGATAAATACTACTAATGGACCTCTTTGTCTTCCTTGAAAGGTCTCTTTTGGTCCATTTATACCTCTCATTTCCTCAAAATTTCTACTTTTGAGGCCAATAAATAAAATTTTTGGGTAACTTACACTCATTTATGATAGAAATGTTATAATAAATGATTGATTGATTGATTGATTGTTGGTTGCTTAACGTCCAGTGGCAAATATTTCATGCATATTCAGGACGAGAACAAATTAACAATAAATACAATAGGTAGGTTCTGTAATAAGGGCTTCCAGGATTATGGTCGGAGAAATTTAGACAGCCACGGGAAATGAGGGTATATTGGATAGGGACAGAAATTAAGCCTTGCAACAGGTCACCTACGGACCCCTCAAAGAGTTGTTGCAAGGGTTTTTAACGTGCAAAGAGCGTGGCACTCTCTTTACACGAGGCATCGGATTTAACGTCCCCATTCTGACCGGACGTTGGTGCAAATTTGTACATCCCGCACAGCCAAACGGACGCCCCACTTAAGCAAGGGTTTTACTGCCGGTCGGAGGAAGACCAATGGTGACCATACTTCTATTCCCCAGTCACCCTTGGGGGTATGATTAATTGAAGTATTCAAGCTGAATGAACTATCCGTATAAAAGTTTACTGTCTCCAAGGAGGTTTCAATAAGTCCTTACGTAAAACTTAATTTTACGCCACGTTCCAGAGAGGGACATAAAAAGCTTCTCTTTTGGTGAATAATTTGTTGTTACTACTTTAAAAATAATTTCATTAACTGAAAACTATATATTTATTAAAGTATTTCTTAGGAAACATTTTCTAGTATAGCAGAATATAAGAAATAAGGAGAAAAAGCTCCCCAAAACTCTAAGTATGGCTTGTTCTGTCAACTCATATTCATGGTAAAGTCCTATTTCAAGAAAATTTTCTCATAAAATGTATTTTGGAGACTCAATCCACTCAGAATATTTCATTATTTGTAATATTTCACTTAAATAACATGAAATTTTAACACAAATGAGTACTCACAAGGTCAAAGGTGCATGTACAGCTTCCCATAAAGAAGACTTTTTTGTTGAATAAACTGAATGTGACTTTTTTCCTTTGTAATACTGGTTATTTCAAGCATTCCTGTCAAGTTTTGCCATAATCAGTTCAATAGTTTGAGAAAACTCTAGTATAATGTAAGACGACATCTACAGCGATTCGAGCAAAATTTCTTCGAAAAAATCCAAACCAAGCCGCATCATAATAGAATATAGTGTGGACCAATAAATGTCAAATATTTATCTCATCTGCCTACAAACAATTGAATATGATACAAAAGATGACTTTAGGATGATAAATACTACTAATGGACCTCTTTGTCTTCCTTAAAAGGTCTCTTTTGGTCCATTTAAACCTCTCATTTCCGCAAAATTTCTACTTTTTAGGCCAATAAATAAAAATTTTGGGGTAACTTGCACTCATTTATGATAGAAATGTTATAAAAAATGATTAATTGAAGTATTGAAGCTGAATGAACTATCCGTATAAAAGTTTACTATCTCCAAGGAGGTTTCAATAAGTCCTTACGTAAAACTTAAATTTACGCAGCGTTCCAGAGAGGGACATAAAAAGCTTCTCTTTTGGTGAATAATTTGTTGTTACTACTTTAAAAATAATTTCATTTACTGAAAACTATATATTTATCATTATATTCATGGTAAAGTCCTATTTCAAGGACATTTTCTCATAAAATGTATTTTGGAGACTCAATCCACTCAGACTATTTCATTATTTGTAATATTTCACTTAAATAGCAAGAAATTTTTACACATGAGAGTCCTCACAAGGTCAAAGGTGCATGTACAGCTTTCCATATTAGGTGTAATACCACCATTGATTTTCCCCTATTAGTCTTTGTTAAATTTGCACTTTTCAAAAAATTGTGCAGATTTTATCTTTGTTTCAAATAAAGAAATACTTGGCATGAGTAAAGTTTTATCCTATCCAATACTATAGAAAACATTTCACATAACATTTCATTGCATATAAGAAAATAACCATCACTGGAAGTTAACCAATCAAATTTGCCCCCTTTTTTAACCTGTGTACAAGCTTTAGTAACCATGTAACCTCAAGTTTCCAAAATATTCTATTGAAACCCCAAATAAAAAAATAATGGTGCTTTGAAATACCCAAGATATATGTTTATGACCCATAAATGTTTTACTGCAATGAAATGTAAGATCAATTACCTACAACTGTCAAATTCAAGGTAATATTTTTTTTTGACCTATTTTCGTATGCAACCGGATGTGATGTACTATGATTTGGCGGTATTACACCTATAGATAGGTATTTTGGGATAAACATATCAATGAAGTGTCCAGTTATGGTCATTGTTCCGGTTGAAATTAATATGTTAACAATATATATGGTTCACTATAAATATAGGATTAAAGACCGTACTTTGACCTATAATGGTTTACTTTTACAAATTCTGGAATGAATGGAGAGTTGTCTCATTGGCACTTTACAACATTTTCTTATACCTATATATATCGTCATTGTATATACTTTCATTTTTCTTCTCAGAGGTGGATTGAGGGGAGGCGCCCCCCTCCTTTTCTTTATGGAAAAAAGCTCCCTTTATGAACATTTCTGGTCCGCCACTGCTTATATTCATTTTTTTTTTCAATCTTTTTTAGGAGGTTGGGGCAAGGGGATAAGTTACGAATATGATCGATTATAATAAAGAAAGGAATAATTGGTTAAAATATTTAGTGATTAATAAATGATAAATCTCAATGCAGTTGCTTCCAATCTGTTACCGATAATTACACCAAGTCGTAAGTAGTGATAAATGCAATTTGTATGATTTTTTAATCTTTTTTTACATTTTCCCTCAGAAATAACATTTGATTTCCTTGCAACTCATCAAATTAAACCCTAAATGAAGTCATTTTATAATAGAAAATAAACTTCTAAAGTTGTGTCATATAAAAAAAAAGCAGATTGTCAATGAGACAACTCTCCACAAGAGACCAAATGACATAGAAATTAACAACTATATGTCACCGTAAGTCCTTCAACAATGAGCAAAGCCCATACCGCATAGTCAGCTATAAAAGGTCCCGAAATCACAATGTTATACAATTCAAACGAGAAAAATGTTTGTTATCTTTAAGAAGATTTGAGAAGCTTGTACAAATTAATTCTTGTTATATGATATCATAGTAAATATCCAATACAAGCTATTTCTAGTATATTTATCTCTAGTTTACACATATTTTATTTGCTGAATTAAAGCAAAATGGATTAGACAAAAGTAAATCATACTTATGAAGTCTACTCCATAATACAATATAAAATTACAATAATAGTATAATATAATGGACATGCATTTAAAGCAAACAGTTTATAGAATATAATACTAGATTTCATAGGTAAGAAGAGGAGAGAGAAGAAACTTTGAAAAGTCATATAATTCAGTGACGATGACGTGTGAATTGATGACGACGAGGATGTTCCGTGCCAGTAACAATAACGCTCTATCAAGGCATAAGAAATCTGTTTGACCTTTTTATGAAATTTTGAACATGTTTGAAAATTTGAATATTTTGTTCATTCGAAAGTTCCAAGTGTCCGCAAATTAATAGCTTTGTATCTAAAACAAAGTTTTCGGATAGCCAGTTAAGATTATTGAATAAGGTTTTTCTACATGATGTGTATTTTGGACAAACGAAGAAGTAATGGTAGACATCCTCAATATCTGTCCCACAATGACAAGAAGGATCATTTATAATATTAGCTCTTAATAGGTCATTGTTTAAGAATGAAGCGGAACATCGCAATTGCGTTAAGATATTTATGTCCATATACAGAGTAATGGCGAAAATAATTCAAATGTATTTAAGAAAACACGAGCAATTTTGGCAAAAAGGGGGAGGGCTAAAAGACATCTGTCTTGTCCCCAAAGTACCTTAAAAAAATAGCTTTTACTCAAATTTCATTTAATTTTATTGGGACTTGACGAAGAAATGATTTTTTTGATCGACTGATTGATTGATTGATTGTTGGTTGCTTAACGTCCAGTGGCAAATATTTCATGCATATTTATTGATTGATTGTTGGTTGCTTAACGTCCAGTGGCAAATATTTCATGCATATTCAGGACGAGAACAAGTTCACAATAAATACAATAGGTAGGTTCTGTACTAGAGGCGTCTGGGGTTGAGGTCGGAGAAATTTAGACTGTCACGGGAAATGAGGGTATATTGGAAAGGGACAGAAATTTAGCCTTGCAACAGGTCACCTACGGACCCCTCAAAGAGTTGTTGCAAGGGTTCTTAACGTGCAAAGAGCGTGGCACTCTCTTTACACGAGGCATCGGATTTAACGTCCCCATTCTGACCGGACGTGACTACGAACTTTTACATTCCGCACAGCCAAACGGACGCCCCACTTTAGCGAGGGTTTTACCGCCGATCGGAAGAAGATCAACGGTGACCATATTTCTATTCCCCAGGCACCCTTGGGGATTTTTTTAATCGAAGTACCATATACATGTATATTGACGAGGAATGACAGTCATACAATGTTTACACATAAATGATATAGGTCAATCACAAATTAAACATTATATATAATTACATTAAAACAGATATAAAATCTGTTTCCCACGAAACAAAATCGGACATTTGACAAAATTCTACTGGCTATATTTTCATACTATGAACTTGTATTTCTTTTCTTAACATGTTAAATGACTAATTTTTGTTTCCTGATTGAATACTATAGTATTGTCCAGTGCTTCTGTTTCAATATGTTAAAACAAAATGTCAATTTGTTTAGTTGTAAAAATAATTATCAAGTGGTAATCCATTTCGAACTTCCCCTCCGGCAAATTTCAAGCGATTGGAGGGCAATAAATTGCGTAATCGCACACCTGTGAATCCACAGTTACAACTCCAAGTAAATATTGATGACCGGGAAATCGGACACACACAATTTCACTGTGTATTAGAACTTAAGCAAACTTTAGAAAAGAAATCAAATGCGGTTCAGAAATGTTTCTTGTAATGTCAAGTTATCATTACCAGATTTAAAATTTGAAATTAAAAGAAATGCTGAATAAAATGTTTTTTCTCAATAAATACATAGAAATACATACAACGATTTCAAGTAGCTTTTTAGAAAAGAAAATATTTGATTAAAATGCTTTTCTTGATTAGTTATCGGGGGTTATTTATTCCCGATTTGTAGAATAATTATCGACGAAAATCATTCAAATATATCGATAACAGTTCAAAACTTTATCACGGTGTTTATAGTACACTTAAAAAAATGAAATTGAATTGGAGGAATACTTGCACAATCTAAGCAATTAAAATTCTTTTTTCTTTCATTCCTATTTAATCTCCTAAACAATCATCTTTATTGAAGCCAGTCACAAGGATGGTTATATCCTTTCAAATTTGTGTATTGTATTATGCTTCAGTCCAACTCGCTTGGCTTTTTGCAGTGTAAGAGAGCAGTATACGGGAAACAAGCGTTCCTCGTCTTTTTCGTCTTTCTGCACACAATTCTTATGTCTTTAATGTGTTTTTCATCGCTATTGTCCCCCCCAAGGGTGACTGGGGAATAGAAATATGGTCACCATTGGTCTTCCTCCGACCGGCGGTGAAACCGTCGCTAAAGTGCGGCGTCCGTTTGGCTGTGCGGGATGTACAAGTTCGCAGTCACGTCCTGTCAGAATGGGCATGTTAAATCCGATGCCTCGTGTAAAGAGAGTGCCACGCTCTTTGCACGTTAAGAACCCTTAACTCTATGAGGGGTCCGTAGGTGACCTATTGCAAGGCTAAATTTCTGTCCCTATCCAATATACCCTCATTTCCTGTGGCAGTCTAAATTCCTCCGACCTTAATCCCGGACGCCCCTCTTACAGAACCTTCCTATTGTATTTATTGTTTATTTGTTCTCGTCTTGAATATGCATGAAATATTTGCCACTGGACGTAAAGCAACCAACAATCAATCAATCATTTAATAATTGGAATGAAAATATCTTTACACAAGTATATGTAGTACAAATAAGTCATGTGTTATAAAGGAGGTCTATTGGAAATCGTTACTGAAATGTTCAAATTAAAGGAAGTGATACTTGTGGAACAACATTAAAACAACAACATTGCAATAGAAAAATACACAAAGAACATTATTAAAATCATTATTAGCATTTGCATGGACTTAGTACAATGGATAAATGATAAATCCAAATACATCCATACATCCAGATGAGAATTAAATTAGTCTGAATCAGATGTTTACGAGATATTTTGATTATTGCAACACTTTCTTCAACAACATTATTATTTACTTTATAAAAAATGTCATAGTCTTCCCAATATGCATCTTGTATTTTATCGTGCAGCTGTTCTAACAAAAGACATTGTGTATGGTTGATTGAAAATACCGGTATTACACTCGAACAAAGCCACTAAATTGGCCATATTCACTGACTTAAGCCCTTACCCCTGGTCTACATCTATTGTTGTCATGTCAAGATCACTAAGATGAAAATTTATTTGAAGTACTAGTAGACATGTCATACCTTTGATACCATATTTATTTTTGCAGTATTTCATTTTTAACTGACGGACTAATGAATTCGACAAAGCACTTCAAAGTTCGCCGTAATTAATACTGCAAATAATACAATTTATTGCTGTATTGCAGATAACTGTGATATGGCAGTTTTGATATCTTTAATTTCATCCTCTATGTTTTAAGATTTTTGGTCTAAAACATCTACTTCGGCCAACACATGTTTCGCCAACAGGAATGGACGTCTGCAATATCTTCTGTGGCATACTTTTGTTTTTCCCTTACTTCATATACCGATGCTATGTCTGCAATAGTAATATAGTAAAAAATTTGTTCCAATGCTTTCTGCTTTTTGGCTCCTTTCATCGACCAATTTTCTTTTATATTTTTTACCTTTTTCAATAATGCATTTCGATGACGATTTGACAATAACTTTGACATAATCTTTTCTTTCTTTCGGTTTCTTATTTATTATAAATGTAAATGTAAATCCCCGTGCTTGCAAATTGCCTTTCCGGTAAAGAATGCAGAATTCTTATACCTATAATTCATATACACTATTTTTGAGATAGGTAGTCAGATAATTGAGAGAGAGCAAATAATTGAATAACGAAATTATCAATATATGTAGATGTGACAATTCGTACTACAGATTTACTTTCCTTTAGGTCATCTTAGCCAGTCTGATTGCGACATTTCTGCTTCACCTTTTATTTGTTCGATTTCTTTCAAAAGTGGGGTAATTTTATTCACCTCATTAGTATAAGGTGGTGTAGTGTACCTAATATGCGGACACAATTCTTCATCAGTTGACGTTCAGTCACACTTACTCATAACCAATTCACTACCCATATCCAGTGGCAGATTCCGTGTTATTTGAAACTTTCTGATGTTACGTGCAGGATAATTGCGTATTATCTTTTGCCAACTATACTGTTTAAAACTGCTGACTGATAATTTTTTTCAGATGACTTGATTTCATTTCCTACTTTCAAATGAGAAATTTAGAATGGCACACACCTCTGTCGATTTTTTCTTGTGGCTGCCTTGAAATCATCTGGAGTGAAGCTGTACTTTTCCTCACAAATATCAATATGTTGCAAATTTGGGAACAGATTGTTATTAAAAAGGCTGTTAAGGTGGTATGGGAGTCTAAACTAAAAGTTATAGAATTTCTTCATACTTTGTCAAAACGTAGTTTATATTGATATATGTTCATAAATATAAAAAAAATTATAGGTCATCGCGAATTTTCTCAAGGTACAGGTTGTAATAAAATGAATCATTGTGTATGGATTATACACAAGAAAACAACATTATGTGAATAAAAGCTAAACTAAATAATAGAATTATAAAAAAGAATTCGAAAAGATGCTTTGAGAATATCAAAAAGAAAAGATAAGGTCGCCGTTCAGTAATAATGGACGTCATACTTAACTAAAATTAAAAATCATACAAGACTGATAAAGGGCCAGAGGCTTCTGACTTGGGATAGGCGCTAAAATGCGACGGGATTAAACATGATTTAGAAGTCTCAACCCTCCCCTATACTTCTAGCCTATGTAAAAAAAAAAACCAAACACACAACAATACTCACAGTAAAACTCAGTTCAAAAGACGTCAGAGTCCAATGTGAGAAAAGGTAACAAAAGAAACTAAACAAAATGACAATGATACACAAATTAACATATGATACTAGCAGTTACAGACAAGCCAGCTTCAGACCTCAATTAAACTGATTGAAAAATTATGTCTTCATCATATGAATACCAAGTAAAATCCCTCACGTTAGGGGTTTATTATTATACCATTATAAAACATAACCCTTATCATGTCAACAACTGGTTTTAAAATAAAAGTGTTTATTTCCGGTGCAAAGACTCTATACGTGAATCAATATTAAAGTCAAAATTATGGCTTCTTTAATGACATGACAACAATATCATAACAATATCATAACTGTATCCCTTCTTAATAAGTCTGTTTAAAGGTTTTGAAAGCTTATGAGGTGAATACCGACATTTTTGTGCTTTGTATAGCATATTACCATAACAAATTGGATGTGAAATACCTGAACGTATAAGATGTCTGCATGTTGAAAGATATTTACGAATGATGTCCTTGTATCGATGATACAATTAAGTAAATGTTTTGACTCGTTTGTGATATCGAAAACCCTGGTGTAATACACGCATTTTTTCGCGCCCAAAGCTTATACGTTGTTACATACACGAGCGAATCTTACAAATTGAGATATATAAACACCATAAGATTGTGACAATGGAACGTCACCATCTTCAAATGGATAATAAAAAAAGTGTATAAATGTTGGATAGCTCACTTTTTTCAAGATAGTTATTTGAGTCCGATATGTTTTCTTTGCTTGTATTTTCACCCATTGCTACAAAAGATTCAGGTTCTGCAGATTCCTCTTTTGAATGTTTGGTCTGTTCTTTATGATCTATTGTATCTATTTCATATTTCAAACGATGAACTATTTGTAACAGTTGCGGGAAGTCTCTTTGGGCAAATAGGGTATCAAATTGAGTGCCTTGACCTTGCAGAAACCATGTTTTAATGAAGAATGATAGTTCATGTAGCTTCTAGGTTTGATAATTCTATGGCGACACTTTGCAGTAGCTCTGTTTGTGAAATGACCACAGGACTATCACCATCTGAGCATTCATGTCAGTTTCCCCCCAAATATTCATAGTAGTAAACATCAAGTGCAGTTAGCCAGGTCATGATAATTTTAATTATTTTTTATTAACATTATTTTAAAATGTTGAGAAGATAGAACACTTTCAGAATTCTTGTGTTGATACATAGTTCAACTGTGTGCTCGTTTTTCATCATTTTATCATATTATCGTCTATATTACCAGAATATAGTACTGAATATGTTTATGAATTGTCTACAAAATTAGAAAAAAAATCATGAATTTGCACGAAAACATATTGCTGCGGGTAGCAAGAATATGAAGCGGTTGTATGATAGAAGTACAAATGTTCCTGAATATAAAGCTGGGGATGCTGTTTGGTTCTAAAAAGGAACATATATATATATACTAGTACATGAAATAAAAAAAAATATGCTGGATGAGGTTGCATTTCTCTTAACCTTTTATCATACATATCAGATTGCTAATATTTTATATAATGCTGGGTTAAATACAATAAAACAAACTTGTGTTCTTACAAACACTTTTTTTATGCAGATTACGCTTTACAGATGTGGTCTGTGTTTTAATCATGATTTTTGCCGTCCTTTTAAAGTCGAACGGCACATGGACGAACAGCATTCCAACTTTGGTTACACGTTCCCAGATTGCAAAAGAATCTTCCTTAGAAGGAACAGCAAACATAAAAATTGCTTAAAGGGGAAAACCGATGGAAAAGACTTAAAATATGTTAGTAGGGAAAACTTTCTTTTCGGGGAAGCAGAGCAACAAAAATTATGGAAGTTCAAAAAAGAAAACAGGCAAATGCTTATAGAAATTCACCCCTCACAAAAGCAAAAGGAAAATAATGTTAAAGTAAGTGTACAAAAATCACCAAGTGGGGAACAGAAGTCAGAGGAAAACACTAAACATGATAAAAGTATTCATGAGAAAAAGATAATAAATAAAGATCAACAAAGGAAAGAAAAGCCAAAAGAGAAATGTGAAAATGTGGCACCAATAGAAAACAAAAATGATAAAGTATATCAACCAAAAGAAAAAGTAAACGAAAGGAAAAGAAAGCGTTCTTTGTCCCCCACCAGGTCCCCCACCTACATACCAGAGTCCAGAAAGAAAATTATAAAACCTGTAGAGAAAGTTATGCCACCGCCCCCTCGTGTGTATGCCCCAACTTTAGTGCCACCTGTTATACCGTTATTCAGTGAAGAAGCACAATTTGTCTGGATGAACTTAATATTTACATTGCTGAACCAATATTAGCGAGAACCAATGATGTACCAATTGTATCTAATTATTATGAATACATAATTCCTCCACCTGAGATATGTACAGCACCATCAGTGTGTAGCTTGAAATCTACTTTTGAAACGAAACAGTTTGATGTGTTATCACTATTAGCCCCAGATGAATATAGCCCTGAATTAAATGCACCATGTGTCGACGCCAGTTATATCCCGACCCCCAAAAATACATTACAATTAAAAGCTATGGCTGACTGCCAGAAATCAAGAATTATTTTAAATGTAGGAGGAAATCGTTTCGAAACTTGTGGTCCTATTCTCCAGCAAGACCCATAAGCCATACAGATGGGTGCAGTCCTAACCTGTACAGCAAGTTAACTTGATAACCAGTCATTTGGACTGGTCAAAGTTAACCTGTGACAGGATTTAGGACTGTTCTGACCAGTCCTAGGACCACAATGTAGTTAACTTGAAAAGCGGACTTGGTCCTAGGACTGTTTTTATGTCTGCTGAAAACGTTAACTTGGAAACAGGTCCGCTACTGCTATAAGTTACCTTCGAACCAGTCCTGACATAAGTTAACATACAAGGTAGCTATTTGTTAAAATTTTGCCACCACTTGAGGACCGTCGTCCGCTATCTTTTATAAAAAGATCTTCTCTGAAATAATTAGGCCAATTAAAACCAAAGTTAGCCTTAATTATCTTCAGGGGTTGTCTTTAAAAATATGTCCGATGTCCTGTCAACTAACCAACATGGCCTCTGTTACTATGAATAGTACTTTAATAGGGGTAAAATGATAAAAAAAATGTTGCAGGAAAACATATATACAAGCCCCAAGGCAGAAGTGATCGACTTTTTAAAAGAAAACAACATCTGAAATATCATCCAAAGAAAAATGTTGAAAAAATAACTCATGCACTTCTGATGTTTGACGAGAAGAATATGTATTATACAACCGCATCCACAGCACCTATTACAGAATCAGACATAATAAATAGCGCTGTTCCACTGAACAGAAAATGTATCTGTCAAACCACAAAATGGTAATCCTTTGCAAAAGAAATGTAATGCATGATGATGCAGGTGAATTGTTTTATACAGGGTTGGCAAATAACAATGATTTTAAATTTGTTTTGGATTCATTTGGTAAGGGAATATACTAAACGAACTATGTTGACCAGCTTAAATGTTGAAAAAAAATTATGAAGCTAAGAAAACACAAAAGCAATTTTGAATTAAGGAGACTGTTTTGCATTCTGAACATTCAGTGAATATTTGAATTTTGTTATCTATAATGAATTTAGTTATTTCCTTTTTTTCAATCATTGACATTATTAAATATTTCAGATGGAGAAAATGCCACTGGAGACGATGAATAATAAATGGCCATAATCCCCCAACTACCAAGTTTGCAACATTATGGCTACATTATTATACAGCCATATTTGCAGAAATCAACCCGATCAGGCCAAATTACATCTTCCACCTTGTTTTAACTAAATCTTCTAATTATGAATTTTAATTTGGAGAAATTCCCATATCATTCTCTCTCATTTTTATTAGGTTTTGAGGAATAGTGTCAAAAATGTAAGCATACCAGTGTAAATGATTTTCACAATAAAATAAATTATCTTTATGTATTAGATAGATATAGGAAGATGTGGTATGAGTGCCAATGAGACAACTCTCCATCCAAGTTACAATTTAGAAAAGTAAACCATTATAGGTCAAGGTACGGCCTTCAACACGGAGCATTGGCTCACACCGAACAGCAAGCTATAAAGGGCCCCAAAAATTACTAGTGTAAAATCATTCAAATGGGAAAACCAACGGTCTAATCTATATCAAAACGAGAAACGAGAAACACGTATGAACTACATAAACAGACGACAACTACTGTATTAGAACATATTATACATATACCCTTTTAGTGAAGTCTTAAGTTATTTTACAGGTTGATTCTGAACATTTCATTTCATTAGGAGCTGCAAGAACACCAGAAGAAACAAAGAATACAATCAATAGAATCTATTTGAGATTCAGCGAGACTGATAAGAAAGCGTAAAGAAAACAGAACGGAGTAAAAAGGACGAAAATGTTTTTTTTTGAGATTTTATAGATCCTCATTTGTTTGTTTATGATACATTAAAATAAATTTAAGTACAGTATAGGGTTATTACGATTAATGCAAACTTTTGTTTGAGGTTTTGAGGCTTTATGTACGCTTTAAAACAACTATCCAACAGAGTTAAAAAGAAGAATAAGTAATATAAGCCACTGTACAGCCTTTAACAATGAGAAAACCTATATGGTATAATCAGCTTTAAAGGTCCTGATATGAGAAAGTAAAACAATTCAAATTAAAAACCAATTGTTCAGAGAACAATTGAAGGTCTTTCCACTCATTAAGATCTATTTTGAAATAGAACTATTACCATTTGGTTTAAAATATCATATTCAGCGTCTAATGATAGTTTATTGTACGCTGATTCCAAAAGTACATGGTTTCTATACATTTTTTTCAAAATAAGGGAGATAAATTGTTACTTCCGGTTTGAGAGATGTCACTTCCGGTTTTATTTGATAGTTTTCTTGATACGGATTCCCAAAAAATATGGTTTAATATACTTTAAATAAGTACAAAAAATAGCTACTTCCGGTTTACACAAGGTCACTTCCGGTTGATTTGGTCAAGTGGCTTGCAACGTAAAGCTAAAAGTCCTATGGCTTTATCACGTATACATACGAGATAAAAGCAAAGGTCAAAATCTAGAACGTCAAATTTACCTATGACCTTAAGCTCAATTTCAAGGTCATAAACCGAGGGCTTCAAATCAAAAGACCACAGGTCTTAATTATATATGGTTAATGAGTTATATCACTTTACGCCTTATTTTTAACATTAGAGGGGAAAAAACTCCAATTTAATGTTAGCGTACCATTTCAACCAAAATTTATGTGTTACGACCCAAAATTTATGTGTTACGACATGTCGCAACTTACAATTTAGTAAAAATATCTTGTCCATATTTTATACGGTTTTTTAAAAGAAGTGAAAATAAGCCAAAATCAAAATTTAAAATATGACCTTGACCTCTGACCTTGAACTTATTTTCTTATTTTTGGACCAAGGACCTCAAATCAAAAGATCCTAGGTCTCTATCACTTACGATTTACAAGATAGAAATGCATATCACTAATAACAAACGCATAAGGGGAAACAACTCTCATATGGAGTGTTCGTATCGCTTCAGTCAAAATAGGACATAACGAGCAATTTTATTAAAGTTACAGAGGAGATGCAGTCACAAGGAAAACAGTGTTCGGGGAGATAACTCCTACAAAGAAAAGTCTTAAGTTACGCAGGGTGAATTTCAAAGGCGCATAAACTGTTCGATATCATATATCAAACATCTAAGCGACATCTTGCGTAACAAAACTTATACGCAAGAAATAAAAGTGGCGGAAGAAGAAAAACAAAAAATAATAATCAGAACAAATACAATAGGTCTTTCCACCGAAAAGTGGAAAGACCTAATAAGAAAACAGACGGTCTAATTTATAATACAACCATTTACTTAAAACATTACAAACCAAAAAAAAAAACAAAAAAAACGCTTAACTACTGGCTCCTGAGTTGGGAAAGGCCAACACAAAAAATGTAGTTTTGTTTATACCATAAAGGTCAACAAAAAAATTACTACCATAACTGTAAAATTAAATAATGAAAAACTTAATGCTTATTATTTTTTGATTTTCAGTTACAGCTTGCACCTCTCAACATGAGTTATGCAGGAGAAGCTGGAAAGTATATCCGCATGGTGTCCTGCCTTGCAAAGGCATGAAGGAAAATTATTGAAAAAAACAGTAACATGGTTACTGTTTGACAGTGTTATAAACAAAGGATTTAGAAATTGGTATTTGCTCTATCCTTTTCGTCTAGTAATAGGGAAATTTTCAGTAAGGGTTTTATAACAATTTTTGAAATATTTTAACCTATAAAATATTATGAATTGTCATTTATTTTATGAAATTTTCCTTTAATCTTACTGACTGATAATTTTCTTACACTTCTTACTCAGCCCAGTAAAGTGATGTGAAAAATTATCTCAAGAAACTAAGGGCACTTATGTCCTTTCAAAAATTTCTTTCCAATGGAAGCACTTTTATTTTATGCAAAAATATATGTACAAACATAAAACTATAGTATGTGAAGATTAGTTTGCACATTTTTGTGTAGTACTAGTATCATATTTACAAGCTTTTCCTTCACATACAATCCAAAATGTTCTGTTACCAAAAGGTGTCAACAATCACATTTAGCTTCTTTTGATTTAAAATCTGTTGCTCAAGTTGAAACTTGCAAATGTCCTCCATGGGAACTTCCCAAACCAAAAATGATATTTGATCTCCGTGAACACAATAAAAATAAAACAAATCCTCTTTTAATTCAGCAACACTATGCTGAAATCAAAGCCAATTATTCAGATTTTTCAACTGTCTATACTGATGGATCAAAAGATGGTGACAGAGTTGCATCTGCTGCTGTCTTCAGGGACAGAGCTGCAACTCTCCGTTTGCCATCTGATGCATCGATCTTTACTGCTGAAGCAGAAGCAATAATTTTGGCTTTGAAATTTATTGCTTCTTCAGATAAATCCAAATTTATTATATGTTCTGATTCACTTTCATGCTTACAAGCTATACAAAATACTAAAATTAAAAACCCAACAATTCTCAAAATTTTATATGTAATGAGGAATTTAAAAATTCTTCTTAAAGAAATATTATTTCTATGGGTGCCGAGTCATGTTGGAATCCTTGGAAACACAGCTGTAGACCTTGAGGCAAAAAATGCCCTGGGTGACCCTTTATCTAACTGTGATATACCATATACCGATTTTAAATCTAATATTAGAGAATATGTTTTTAATATATTGAAAAATGAATGGAGTAAAAAAGATGGTAATAAATTACATGAAATTAAACCTAATTTATGTAAACCTTTCAATAATTTTATGTGCAGAAAAGATCAGTGTGTTATTTCTAGATGTCGTATTGGTCATACTAGAATAACACACGAATATCTTTTAAAAAATGAAGTAGAACCACAATGTATACCTTGTAACTGCAAGTATACTATTAAACATGTTTTAATCAATTGTATTGACTTTGCTGATATTCGGAAGAAGCATTTCAATGTCAATAATATGTATGATTTATTTAATAATATTCCATTTACAAATATTGTTTCATTCTTAAAAGAAATTGGAATATATTATAAAATATAAAAATGTTGTTATATTTAAAACGATTTTAATTTTTATCACGTTATCTTAGTGTTGATTTTTATTTGTAAATAATCAATTTTCTTTAGTCTAGAATTTTAGTTTATTGAAAGACCTTTTGTCTGATTTTAAAAATATACCTTAAATTGTTATAATATTCGAATTAGCTCTCGCCGCGATATAGCCTTTCTGTGCTTATGCGGCGTAAAGCAAACAACAATCAATCAATCAAAAGGTGTCAACACATATATCTAATTCCTTAAACAAACAAAAAATTTGGATCAAAAGGTTGTGGCTAAAGTACCATAAAAAAGGTAATTAAAAAAACAGTCTATCTTGTAATATTTTGAATGCATCAATGTCGAAGATATGGATAAATCTCGGGGTTTTTTTTAATTTTTACAAGAAATTGAAGAATATTAGGTCCTAATCGAAAAAATCAGTAAACCAATAATGAGATTCTTCATGTCGAGCTGGATATATCAGATGGAGAATACAATTCTGATTGCAGCGTGGGCGTTGTCGTTGATAGCGATGATCAGTTCGGAGATATCAGATATTTCACAGAAGAAGCATAAGGAATGTTTTCAACTTGTTTTTATCTGAATTGTATGATAATGAGGTAGATCCAACACAAATAGGAAAATGAAACGTCTAAATAATTCGAGGATGATGGACAGTTATAATCAACTTGAGAGATATAGTATATTCTAATAAATCTGACTATCATTCTAAAAAAAGTATTAGTACCGGGCTCTTTATTGTGTATTATAATGTATAAAATATGTAGTTATATATGTGTGTTAATCTTTTCAGGACATTGTACAATTATTGGGACAGTTTCAGGATAGGTGCAAGGTTTCTCTGTAAGGAGCAAATTAGGCAAAACTTTGCTAGAGTGTAATATTGTTTAAAGTACGAAAGCTAACAAGAAGTCCCAAACATGTTACATCAACTAGGAGGGAAGCAGCAGTGCTTTGGAACAAGACATGGTTATTGAGATGGTACCAAACAAGGAGATGGCAGGCAATTCCGTATCAACAATAGTAGCCGATGATGACACAACAACCATTCCACGCTTAAGGCAGATTCCAGATAAATGGAGCTACAACTTCACATAATGTGGCATGTTAAAAATATTTACAGGGGAAGTTTTGCTGATGATCTTGGGTTCAATACACACAACCAAACATTGTTTGATCAAAAACAAGAGCTATTCCAGCCATTAAAAAGCAAATATTTGTATTTTAAAAACTACGTTGTAATCATAAGAAAATTGATGGAATTTTGATCGGATTTTTATTATGTTATCAACATGATGATTTTCAAAATATTCAGATAATAATCAAAAGTTTTGCTATAATAACTTAATCTTAAGGAAACAGTAAAACCTATCAATACATTTAATCAAATCATTAATTTTCTACCAGTAAGATAGTATTTTCATTTTTGCAAACAAGAGTATTTTGCACATTTTTTTGGAATTAATGCTCTTCAACTTTATACTTGTTTGGCTTTATAACTATTTTGATCTGAGGTCACTGATGAGTCTATGTAGACGCAACGCGCGTCTGGCGTATTAAATTATAATCCTCGTACCTTCGATAACTATTTGATGGACATAAAGGTTGCTAACATAAAGATTTGACGCCCGTAAACGTTGCTATGGACATACAGGTTGCTAACGTAATATTTTGACAGAAGTATGTATGCTTATGTCATATTGACGGAAAACATTGTTTGTAAACATGTCACTTTTGTGGGAACAAAATTTTGTTAGTCGACTGGACAGAAAGAATGTGCTTAATGATCATGTTCATGTCATATTAAGACCAAAACAATTAAATTATTAAATTAACTTTTGGGATGTTTGAGAAAAATGTGCCCAGAACTAATCTTGCACTTAAATCTTATATCAGAAAGCATTGTTCAATTTTAGACAAATATGATTCCAGTAGTCTAATAAAACTGAATTAATAAAGAGTGGAACAATTCCAAATTAAAAGTTTTTTTTTTTATCAATTAATGTAATTCAGTCTTTAGCAGCCATTTGCTCAAGGGGTCCATTGTTGAAATTAGGATCTGAAAAAATAAATAAATAAATAAAACAAATCATAAATTATACAAACATACGTACATTGGTGAAACTTAATACTCCCATCGTCTGAATAGCAGGTGCATTAAAAATATTCTTTCACTCGATCACAAAGGCAATCATTTAGTTTGTTGAAGTCTTTCAAATAAATGTATAGCAATATTAAATTTGACGTGGGGGATTTCAATGCGAATATATCCTTGCATAAAGATAAGTGTAGTGTACCGATAAGAGTGATCAAATTCATTATCCATTTATAAAATATGTTGCCGACTGAAGTTCCACAGAAACAGTCTAAAAATATTCCCGGTTGTTGACATATGTTTGGTGAAATGTTCGTGTCCACTCAAATTATTTTTACTGCTGCGTGCAGCATGAATCTTTTCATGTTATTCTTCTGCAGGAGTTTTCAATTTGGTCTCAGATGCATTTGTATTGTTTTTCTACAACTCATTTATCTGAAATGGTTATACATATTTTGCATTAAAACACTCTCTGTATAATTGAGCTTCACAGTGTAATAGAAACATGATTAACTTCTGCAATTAAGTTTATATGTCTTACCTATGATATTTAACTGATGGAATTTCCTGGTATTGGGGATAGTTATAATATCAGTGTCAGCTCTATCTCTGTTTATATCCACTGATGTAACAAACAAAAATGCTCTTTTATTTACGGGTTCATTCACTTCAAAATGACTTTGGCAAAATTTAAACAAGTGTTCAGAATTGTTGATATTTACTGTTTCAAATGGCTCGGTAAACAATTCCTACCTCCCTATCACATTCGCTCTTCCCATGTTCAGAACCAAAACAGTTCCTGTTTATTCGAATATGTGCATTTGCTTTTTTCTTTTTCTGTATTTTCAATGTTTAAATAATGATTGACATTACGAAAATCATGATTGTTATCTTCACTGATTACCACTATAGATTCCCTTTTAAAATTCGTACTGCATTTATAATATGAAAAGCCCCAAAGGGTGACTAAGGAATAGAAGTATGGTTACCATTGGTCTTCCTCCGACCGGCAGTAAAACCCTTGCTAAAGTGGGGCGTCCGTTTGGCTGTGCGGGATGTACAAATTTGCAGCCACGTCCGGTCAGAATAGGGACGTCAAATCCGATTGAGTGCCACGCTCTTTGCACGTTAAGAACCCTTGCAGCAAGTCCTTGAGGGGTCCGTTGGTGACCTGTTGCAAGGCTAAATTTCTGTTCCTATCCAATATACCCTCATTTCCCGTGGCTATCTAAATTTCTCCGACCTTAATCCCGGAAGCCCCTATTACAGAAGCTACCGATTGTATTTATCGTTAATTTGTTCTCGTCCTGTATATACATGAAATATTTGTCACTGGACGTTAAGCAACCAACAATCAATCAATCAATCAATATAATAGGAAAATATTATATGCAAGGTAATAATTTATTACTGTGTATGATACGCACTTTTTATTTCATCTTGATATTTAATATCTTATTTTTTGCAAAATCTAGAACCTGCATAACTGTATCACTTGGTAATTTTCCTTTATTTGAGAAAACTTTGTTAAGGACGTTACATGTAGTAGATGCTTCATATTAATATCAGTTCATTTCGCCATACAGTTTCAGAAAAAAACAAGCATTATGAGAGTATTGAATGGCTATACATAAACCCCTACCGGTTAAGAATTCATTGTACTGGAACAAAATGCTAACTTGATCTATAACTTGTCATGTTGTAGACTATATAACTAATATCAAGTCAATATCTTCAAGCTTGATGAACAAAAGTGTGGAAAACTGATTATTTGAGTGAATTTTCTAAGTCCAAGGACCATAACTCTGCGCAAAATCTGTAAATTGTCATAATAAAACCATATCCATTTATTAAATCAATATCGTGATGCATGACAAAAACATTTTTCGGAACACTGATTATTTAATTGAATTTTCCAAGTCCAAGGACCATAACTCTGCACAAAAACATCAGACCGGAACATAATCGACTTTGTCGGTAGGGGACTTTAAAAGATTGTTAAATTAGACTAATGAATCAGAACAAGTAAATGATCATGGCGGCCATTCATATGATGCAAATGGACTTTTTATGCAACTATGTTACGGACCTTCCGTAGATGCTCCATACCAAATTTCATTTCATTTGGCCATACAATTTCAGAAGAGAAGGATTATTAAAATAAAACCAATCAGAACACATATACAAATGCTCATTGCAGCCATTTTATTTGACAGACAAGGATAATTTATGCAAATTTGGTCCCATGGATTCTTAATACAGAGTTTTAATTCAATTGGCGGAAGGGTTTTATGAGGAGAAGATAAAAATGCAAAACTTTGACAAACGGGCGACAAGTGTAAACAAAAGCTCACATGGTCTTCTGCCAAGTGAGCTGAATATTTTGCTCGGCAAAGCTTAGGCAGAATACAACAGCGTCAGGAGTACATTTTGACCAGTGTGGGTATATGTTCTAGTTTGCGTTTATATATGAAATAGATTGGGACTCATTTAAGGATATGTTCCTCATGTCGTAATTACAATCCACTTCCTTCTTCACCAAGAATGTGATCTACCGAATTAGATTGATTGATTGGTGTTTGCTTTACGCCGCCTTAGCGCAAAAAGGCTATATCGCGGCGAGAGCTAATTCGAACATTTAACATTTTAAAGTATATTTTTAAAATCAGACCAAAGGTCCTTCAATATACTAAAACTCAAGTCTAAAAAAAAATTGTTTATTTACAAATAAAAATCAACACTAAGATAAGGTGATAAAAATTTAAATCATTTTCAATTCATACAGCATTTTTATAAAAAAAAAATATATATTTTATAATATATTCAAACTTCTTTTAAGAATGAAACAATATTTGTAATTGGAACACTTTCAAATAAATCATACATATTATTGACATTGAAATGCTTTCTACGAATATCAGCAAAGTCAATACAATTGATTAAAACATGTTTAATACTATACTTGCAGTTGCTAGGTATACATTGTGGTTCTTCTTCATTTTTTAAAAGATATTCATGTGTTATTCTAGTATGACCAATACGACATCTAGAAATAACACACTGATCTTTTCTGCACATAAAAGTATTAAAATGTTTACCTAATTTACGTTTAATTTCATGTAATTTATTATCAACGTTTTTACTCCATTCATTTTTCCAATATATTAAAAACATACTCTCTAATAGTAGATCTAAAATCGGTATATGGTATATCACATTTAGATAAGGGATCATCCAGGGCATTTTTTGCTTCTTCGTCTACAACCGTGTTTCCATGGATTCCAACATGACCCCGGAACCCATAGAAAATTATTTCTTTATGAAGAATTTTTAAATTCCTCATTACATATAAAGTCTTGAGAATTATCGGGTTTTTAATTTTAGTATGTTGAATAGCTTGTAAGCATGAAAGTGAATCAGAACATATTATAAATTTAGATTTGTCTAAAGTAGCAATAAATTTTAAAGCTACAATTATTGCCTTTGCTTTAGCAGTAAATATGGATGCGGCAGATGACAAACGGAGAGTCGCAGCTCTTTCTCCAAAGTAAGCAGCAGATGCAACTCGGTTACCATCCTTCGATCCATCTGTATAAACAGTTAAAAAATCTGAATAATTTTCCTTAATTTCAGCAAAATGTTGTTGAATTACAAGAGGGTTTGTTTCGTTTTTTTTTTTGTATTTACGGAGGTCAAATATCATTTTCGGTTTTGGAAGTTCCTATGGAGGGCATTTGCAAGTTTAAACTTGTGCAACAAATTTTAAATCAAATGTGGTTAAGTGTGGTTTTAAACGAATGCCTAATGGAGGAATTTTATTTTCATGTTTTCCAAGTAGATCTTCATAAATTGGATGTAGGCAGGATTTTCTGGATAAACTTTAAGCTTGACAGCGTATTGAAGTCCAAGCTTCAAGCGTCTGTTGGAGAGTGAGTGCTCGTCAGCCTCTACATACAGACTCTCAACTGGTGAGGTTTTAAAGGCGCCATGACATAAACGCAAACCCTGGTGATGCACAGCATCGAAAATCTGTATGTAGGACTTCCTTGCAGAGCCATACACTATTGAACCATAATCTAGTTTAGATCTAACTTTAGTTGAGACAACCTTTTAAATATCTAATGCTTTTAAGCATCTCGATTTTAACATTTTGATGTGGGGTAGAAAGGTGTTAACTTTTTATCGAAAACTAACCCAAGAAATTTGGTTTCATCAACCATTTTAATTGGGTTACCGTACAAGGTGAGTTCTGGATCAAGATGCAGTTTCCTTTTTGTTACAAAAATGCATCCCAACCGCTTTTGAAGTAGAAAATTTAAAACCATTTTCCGAAGCCCATTTTTCAATTCTTCCAAGACATAATTGTAATTGTCTTTCAATGTTATTCATATGTTTACCTCTGTACCATATTAAAAAATCATCAACATACAATGAACCTTCAATATTACTTTTCAAAACTTCAACAAGGCTTTAAATTTTAAGACTAAATAATGTAACAGATACAATACTGCCCTGAGGAACACCCATCTCTTGATCATACAGATCAGACATGGTTGAATTTACTCTAACATTAAATTGTCTGTTAGACAGAAAATTCGAAATAAAATTTGGCATATTGCCTTTCAACCCCATATCAAAAAGATCTTTTAAAATACCATACTTCCATGCAGTGTCATAGGCCTTTTCAAGATCGAAAAAGACTGACACCACATGTTCATTTTTCGCAAAACCATCACGGACAAATGATTCGAATTGAACAATACTCCCCTGAGGGACACCCATCTCTTGATCATTCAGATCAGACATAAAATTTGGCATATTGCCTTTCAACCCCATATAAAAAAGATCTTTTAAAATACCATACTTCCATGTGGTGTCATATGCCTTTTCAAGATCGAAAAAGACTGACATCACGTATTCATTTTTCGCAAAACCATTACGGATAAATGATTCGAATCGAACTAGATGATCAAGAGTACTGCGGCCTTGTCGGAATCCACACTGGATATTGGCTTAAAGCCCATTTGATTCCAAGAACCAAACAAGGCGATCATTGACCATCCGTTCTAGTGTTTTACAGACACAACTGGTAAGAGCAATTGGTCGATAGTTAATAGGATCCGTATGATCTTTACTTGGTTTTGGAATAGGAACAACGGTTGCAAGCTTCCAGATTGATTGATTGTTGAATGTTGGTTTCTTAACGTCCAGTGGCAAACATTTCATGCATATTCAGGACGAGAACAAATTAACAATAAATACAATAGGTAGGTTCTGTAATAGAGGCGTCCGGGATTAAGGTCGGAGAAATTTAGACTTCCACGCGAAATGAGGGTATATTGGATAGGGACAGACATTTAGCCTTGCAACAGGTCACCTACGGACCCCTCAAAGAGTTGCTGCAAGGGTTCTTAACGTGCAAAGAGCGTGGCACCCTCTTTACACGAGGCACCGGACTTGACTGCATATTTGTACATCCCGTACAGCCAAACGGACGTGTATAAAGTACATTGTGATATGAAAGCTAATTATGAGGATTAACTGAAGGGCTCTAAATGACCAGACGATTGATCGGACCGGGTCCATCTGATCTCCCGTTTAGATGATATCGGAGCCAAAGCAGCTTATTGAACTATAGTCTCGTCCGTCCGGGTATTTTCTGACCGTAAGGAGTCTGGCTACAGCTCTCATCCGCCAGGATCTCATCTACCACCGACACGGGTAGCAACACACGCCCTACGGGTTGGAATGCCTATTTTATTTAAAATATCGGTCCATTCGTACGATGTTCGGATGACTTTAGTCTGGCCTCTACCCTTCGACCTGTCCAGCATGGGTGACCCTATCAGGAGACAATGATCCAGCTGGCAAAGGTCTTGGGGTCACTGAGACACGCAAGCCCTCTGACCACGGCAAGGATAGCGATCCACCGGGGGGCCTACCGAATTAAGACTATTTACCGGATTTGTAAAAACATGAGCAACACGACGGGTGCCACATGTGAAGCAGGATCTGCTTACCCTGCCGGAGCACCTGAGATTATCACCAGTTTTTGGTGGGATTCGTGTTGCTTAGTCTTTAGTTTTCTATGTTGTATCTTGTGTACTATTATTTGTCTGTTTGTCTTTTTATTTTTTTAGCGATGCCGTTGTGAGTTTTTTTTTTCGATCTATGAGTATGACTGTCCCTCTGGTATCTTTCGCCCCTCTTTTAAACTATTATGGTTCTATCACATATAAAAACCATTTGCAGACAATTAAATGTGATGTTTAGTTCAGGAACTTATATACTTAAAGATGCATGTCAGAGTGCTGCGCAAAATTTTGAAGAAAAAATCAAGTTTGAGCTTAAAGTTGGCAAAAATCTATGACATTAATCATGTTTTAAAGACAGTAGGCCCAATCTAGTTTCTGGTGGTCTCTAATATTTGGTGTTTTGTGAACTAACAATTTATTTCATTTTTTTTCAAATGACTAATAATAGAACGACAATAAAAATAAATGTAATCTTTGTTATGCCTAGTACATGCATGCATGTTTATGTGCATAAATTTGAAAGTCAACTTGAATTGTATTAAAATTTGAAAGTCAACTAGAATTGTATTACCTAAAACATGTGTACTTTCTTCCACCAATACTTCTTGTCTTTGTTCATTTGGAGTATAAATCTGGTAGGTCATCTGATTCTAGAAATGATTCAGGTAAATCAGCATTTTTGCCAAATGGCCTAAAACAGGTGGATGATAATCTACAAATAAACTTGATGTGGCCATACTGGAACGTTAATATTGAAAACACAGAATTAAAAAAATAATTAAAAAATATGAGATATGAGAAATAAAATTTAGCTAATCTACTTGTTCAACAACAACCATGATAGCAATTGTCCTATATGTTAAGATATCTAATACTTTTACTTACAGACTGTTTAACTCCACAAAGAAGCTGCAATTATCACATGACAATGAAAGGGTACCTGTTCAAGAACTTACATTTAATCTCCAAAGGTAACGAGCAAGGCTATTTGGACTTGCATCTAGTCGTTTAAGTGGAAGGCGGTCTCATTCCTCGTCCGCAACTGGTCCAGACAACAAAAGACAAAAGAGTAAGAGAGGATGGACATTTCAATTTTTTTGCTTTAGTTCTATAAAAAAAGAAAATATCCAAAAAGTGATCAAAAAAAGAGATACTGACCATGGCAGACTTAAGATTAGAAAAAATAACTCTATATCAGGCAGAAGCCGAGAGTGAAGTGACTGACAAGTTGATGTCAGAAGAAGGATTCCCTAAGCTGAAGGAAGCAGGTGGGTTTGAGTTATTAGGAAGTCATCCAAGCACCCGCACACTTACCCTTATTTCTTGCGAGTGGTATGCAGATAACTTGAAGAAAAATTGTAAACCCACAAGCAAATGTGTATATAACCCCAATACAAAAAAAAAGAACATATCAACTGAACCCATTAATACCCATCCTTTGAGAAGAGTGAACATTTCAATCTATATTCTAAAAGACAAAATGGCAGAAAATAGAAAAGGGATGTACCAAAAATTGTGTTATAACATATTCTTCTTTGCATTATCCAAATAACACATACATGCATTTAAATTTTACAGCGCTGTTAATTGTCACTCATCTAAATTAACCTAGAATGAAACAAAATGAAAACATTATCGTTTTTATTTTATTATTATAATTTATCTTATTTAGGCTTCATGTTTTGTCATATCTGGGACATAATATACAAGTATCATAGCCCAAGGTTATATACTGTGTAAACATTTATTTTGGTAACATTTTTTTTTTTATATTTACTAGAAAAACAAAACAAACTTCTTGTAATAAAAAAAATATATATAAGAAACAATGTTTACCCGACAAAAAAGTTAATTCTTTTTTCCCGCAACTTTGGAAATTACTAGTATATATATATATATATATATATGTTGTGTACAAGTTGTAATTTCGTACAAATTATAATGTGTACAGGGTTTTTGTACAAGTTATCAGTATTTTGACAGACATCTTTTTTCACCAGCTGATACAAGTTTATCTTCAATAATTATCCAGTTCGATGTTTTACTCACAAATTTATATACTTCAATATAACATTAAGCACTGTCCTCTGTGTCATAAAACTACAAATAAGGACACCTGATTTGTTTAGATTATATTTTCATTTTTTGACTTATACCAAATTCTATGTCCACAAAATATATTTTAGTGTTTTTATATAAACTTTGTGTCAGTACTATGTGCAAGACTGTAGCATATAGTTGTGGAAATAAAACAGTGATAAGCTTAATCAAAGACACTGTGCTTATTTTATCTAATTATGAAAAGAGATTCACAAAACACTGATAACTTGTACAAAAATACTTTACAAATTATAATTTGTACAACATTACAATTTGTACACAACATATATAAATCTGATTAACATATATGTTGATAAACTTAGTAAAATAAGGGCCCAACTTTCCTCGTGAATTTCATTCATCTTGCTTTTACAACGTAAACGTGGCAGAAATATTCTTTTGTTTGGATTGGTATATAAGCCTTACTTTTTAAGTACCATCCTTTCCAGTTCAGTCGACGGTATGTCAAGTTTGAAACAGCAGCCCAAAAAGACAAGTTCCAAAAAGGTAAGTAATGTTTAATGTGAAGTTAAAGCTTTAGACTTTTTTAATTTTTAAATTATTCTAAAACTCGAATTATTCAGTTAGATATAAAGTAAAGTTGTATCAAAAAGTTAAATCAAAGTCTGTGGTCCTATTTAAACAGAAGTTTTCCACGACAACTTATAATTTGAACACATTTGAACAAATTTAAATAAAACTTTATTTTACAGTGGTCATTTTGGGGTCCTTTATAGCTTGCTTTTGGATATGAGCCAAGGCTCCATGTTGAAGGTTGTACACTGACCTATAATTACTTTAAATACATTGTGACTTAGATGGAGAGTTTGTCTCACTGGCACTCATACCACATCTGTTTATTTATAATGATCACCTAAATTCACCACCTGTTTTTGGCGGGGTCCGTGTTTACCTTAACTCGATCAATTGAACAATCAGATTTCCCTGCAGTTTCTTTAAATTTTGGCATACACAATTTCCCAGTTGTTCTCATACCATTTTCCCACTCCATTTTAAGGATGTTTTTCTCCTCTGTGGAGAAATCCACTCTTCTTTTCAGCTGTGTAAAGAAAATTACATTGTGTAGTTTCTACAAATACTTCCCTTTTATTCATTTACTTCTCTACCATTGTGTGAAGTTTCATTTGAAAAAAACTTCATTTGAATTTATTTACTAGTTTAGGTATATGATAAAAAAAACAATAAAAGTCTTATTATTTTTTCAGACATTCAGGATTTACCCCTATCGGGATTTGGGAATCAATTATTATTTTTTCCAGTTCAGGGAACCGATGTTTTATTTTTTCTAGAAATTCAGGATTCAGCAATTACTGGGAATTCTCTATCACAGGCATTTGTCTAAGAAAACAAATATATCTCTATACATTAAAGGAGACTTTTGATTAGTCAATATTATTTCTAAAATTTATATTGCATTCATTTTGATATCATTTTTAGACAATGTTGACATATTCTCTGCCCAGAATTTAAAAAAAATCCAAAATTCCCAACATTTATTTTATAGATATTATTGACTAATCAGATGCATCAATTCTATTCAAGGTTATTGCAAAATATGTAACCACAAGGGCGATAGCCCGAGTAGGTGTATCAAATTGACACCCCGAGATATAATTTTTATGTAAAATGATAGACTTCTATACTTTAGGAGAGGGTTTGATTGATAACTTCAGCTGATTTCTATTAGTTATGTTTTTTTTTTTATTTGGTATTTGTGAATTTGAGAATTATACTTACATTGCACATTGTATGCAAACTTGGTATTATTAAAAAAAACAATTTCACCTCTAAAGTTGTTCTTGTTTTATTCCCATATGATATTTTAATTTTTCATAATGTCCTGTTTTATTCAGCAATAAATGAGATTTAATGTTGGTATAAAAGGTATTACAGATACACATAATAATAGTGTACTTGTTTTACATTTGTTATATATCATTTCCACTGTTGGGCTTCTTCATTTACCTGAGCTTGTAGCAACTTGTGTTGGGCTTTCTTCTCTGTTGACTGTTGGGCTCCCAAAACTAATGTAGTTCCGTACAGTCGATTCTATAATTTCAACACATTCAGAATCTTGAAAACACAAAAAAATGAATATTATATACTGGTATGAGATTGCAATTCAACAACACAAGAAAAGAAAGGTACGAATTAGTCTTCAACAAATGAAAACAGTATTGTTGCGGAGAGCCTCAAACTGATGGTTTGTCATATAGGTTCTTCTAATACTCAATTTAATTGACTTTAAATTGAACCAGAGTTTACATTGTTAGAGCTGTACCTGTTTTATCTGAGTGATTGATGCATAATGAAGGAAATCGTGTCATGCATTGATGGAATATCCAAGACTGATAAATTAAATTCTTCAAAAGTACATAGGTAAGATGTTAGTTCATCTCTTTCGTCTTCCGTGATTCCTTTGGTGGTGTCAAAATATTCATTTAATATGCTGTCTCCTATTTTTGGTAATATTTTATGAGGCTTGTATTTCTGGAGAATTTTATTTATTTCATCCTTCATTTATTTTGCTTTAGCAACAATGGATTTTACATTTTTACCTGAAGTAAATATTGTGTACATTCAATTCTCTAACAAGAAACTTAACCATGAGAATGTATGTAGATAGACATTAATGCCACTTAGCTTTTATTTTTTATTTGCACTATTCTGCTATCAAATGGCTTAAATAAAAGTAGGTATAATTGCTTAAAACACCTAATTTCTTAATTATTGAAAAAATTGATAAAAATTAGCATAATTATAACTTAACTACCATGATGCATCTAAGCCCTCATGTGGGTATCATCCCTTCATACTTTAAACCCATCATTTTGATTGATTCCAATGGCTACTATTTCTGAAATATACTAGTAGTGAAAAAGGTAAAGACAATTAATGGATGGAATGATAAAATAAATGAGAAATATATTACAAACCATTTATTTCTGTATCTATGCCATGAACACTTGCTCTTGGAAGCAAAGGTTCTTAACGTGCAAAGAGCGTGGCACTCTCTTTACACGAGGCATCGGATTTAACATCCCCATTCTGACCTGACGTGGCTGCAAATTTGTACATCCCGCACAGCCAAACGGACGCCCCACTTTAGCGAGGGTTTTACCGCCGGTCGGAGGAAGACCAATGGTGACCATACTTCTATTCCCCAGTCATTAAATACATTGCTTAAGTTTTGACTCAGATTTTATTATTAAGACTGTCAAAATAAAAAGAAATAAAACATCTTGCTTAACTTTTGTTGTTTTTTTTTCTTATACCCGTAACGTCATAGAAAATTAATCAGTACAAGACAATAATGATAGGACATTCAGTATAATAAATTAAATAACACATAACTGAGAGGGTGATAGAGCAGGTTGGTACCCCTCGAAAAAGCATTGTCAACCTTTTGAACACAGCAAATGACGCTTAGCAACCTGCTCACCATCTATAAGAACGATATCCTTCTTATTAGGCAAAATTCGTGAGTTGTCCTCCAGACAGCTTTCAAGTTTACCTCTCCTTTTTGCTCGAAACAACCTAGGCTTTGACATGGATTTTGACTGAACTTTCTGTGTTTTTGAACCTGTTTAGCATCTTTTCATCTAAATACGCCCTCCTTCATCTGAAAATGCTAGTTTCTTTTTGGCCTGTTGAATGTCCATTAGAAGCCTGCCAACTTTATTTAGATTGAGGGTCTTTTCAAGATTAGATGCCATGTTATCTTCAGAGACTAGTTGTGAGAGGTGATTTGGTGTTGCTGTAGTTATGAAATGTGATATCGTTTTTGCCCGTTTTTTTTTTTTTTTTGCTATTAGGGATATGTTTCTGTGCTCGCTCAGCCTGTTTTCTCAAATTTTGTGTCGTTTGCATTTTCTTTTGAGTCGAACATTTAGAGTCATTTTCTCCATTTGTGTTCTTCTCATAAACTTTCTTGGCTTTAGATAATTTTCTTCTTTTATTTTGCCATTCTCTTTGCTTTTGCTTCATTTGATTGTCAATATTAACACTTTCCTTCCTCATGTGCTTGAGTTTAGCCTTGTATTTCTGATTTTCAAGCTTCTTTCTCTTTTTATATTGAAATAGCTTTTTTTCATTTTTGAGTTTCTCTCAGATCTCTGCTTCTTTTTGTGGATTTTGTGCACAATCACCTGCTATTGAAACGGGGTGATACAGTTTACCAAAAACTTTAGCAACTAAAAGTATCTGCAAATTTTGCGGAGATAAAGCAGAATATGGTGTGCACTTACTTTTATAATGTCCCCTATATAAAAAACCTTCGGGAGAATATATGTCCCAAGTTTTCAAAAATTGGTTAAAGATGATGTTATCAAATCATTAACTTATTTAATTAATCAAAATAAGTCGGCTGATGCCAACCAAATTTGTAAATATATGAGATAAGACTTTGAATATAAAAAAGAAGATGTGGTATGATTGCCAATGAGACAACTATACACCAAAGTTCAAATGAAGTGGATGTACGCAATTGCAGGCAACCGTATGGCCTTCCAAAATGAGAAAAAAAAACAATTTGAATTTCAAAACAATGCTTAGTGTCAGTTAGTCTACCTGTAAGTAATGGAAGTACTATACAAAAATTAGACTTGTAGTTATATATACAGCATATAATTAATTTTCCCTTATTATGCATTATGTTTTATTTACATTATTTGTCATGTTGTATATTTGTCATGTATGTTGTACACTTGAATTACGCAATGTCATATTTTTTATGTGCTTTATCAATATTTGAATTGATTTAAAAGAATTAACCGAAAATATGTAAAACTGACTTGAAATTTTGAAAAGTATAGTGCTGTTTTGCAAAAACTTAACGTTTTCTTCCAACCACTGCAAAGTGCTTGACATTAGCTAATTGAAAAGCGCGAAATTCCCAAGGACGTGACGTGAACACCATTATGACGTTATGTTATGTCAAATAAATAACGTTATTCTTTGAAAAAAAACCATCTTGACTTTATATCTTAGTAACTCTTCAATTATTTATGTTTACATGCTGTTATTCAAGAATAAATAAAAAAATACTTTTTGTGGTATTTTTTACTGAAATTGTCCCGTTTCTGGACAATGTTTTGAAATTTCGCTACGCACTAAGAGGGTTAATCACCCAGTTCATTTATAAGATTTGAGTGTAGGTCAACTAAATTTACACGATGTATTTGGTTTACAGTTTTATTTAGAAGAAATACCGACATAGCTAGATAATACAATTAATTATCTAATTACTACCACAATTTTATATTAATAAGTATTCTCTAGCCTTTGTTAGTCTTGTATTATTTTTTGTGTACAATTTGGAGTTTAGTATGGCGTTCATTATCACTGAACTAGTATATATATTTGTTTAGGGGCCAGCTGAAGAACGCCTCCGGGTGCGGGAATTTCTCGCTGCATTGAAGACCTGTTGGTGACCTTCTGCTGTTGTCTGTTCTATGGTCGGGTTGTTGCCTCTTTGACATTCTCAATTTTATTGTAATTTTCATTGTTATTAATACATGTAATATCAGTATTACAAACCTAATCTTGAACTCTATCCTATTTTTGGAAATTTTTAGAAAATTTAAATGTGACGTCACTTTAGTGCGTCGATGTCTTCGGCTAGCACATAATACGTTGTTCGGCTGTGGCCTATTTGATGTGCTGATTGGGGTTGTTTTACATATTCGTTTTTATTCTGTCGTTAGTCACCACATCGAAGTTAACGTATCTATTATATAGTTATTTATACAAATTTACTGTTTATATAAGAATAATCATTCTAAATATTAAGGATTTTCTTGTCCCGGGCAGATAACCTTAACTGTATTTGACAAAACTTTTTGGAATTTTTGGTCTTCAGTGCTTTTCAACTTTATATTGTTTTAACTTGCGAACTTTTTTGATCTGAGCGTCAATGATGGGTCTTATGTAGACGAAACGCGCGTCTGGCGTAGTAAATTATAAGCCTGGTACCATTTATTAGCTATTATTCGTATGTTTCTGTCCTATATGTTCTACCATTTTTTTGTATTGTAGTCCTGTCATGAAATGTTGTCATTTTTCTTTTATATTTAACATTGTCAAAAAGCGGGAGGTATGCCTTGCCACAAAACCAGGTTCAACCCACCATTTTTTTCTTAAAATGTCCTGTACCAATCAGGAAAATGGCCATTGTTATATTATAGTTCGTTTCTGTGTATGTTGCATTTTAGTGTTTCTGTTGTGCCGTTGTTCTCCTCTTATATTTAAATGTTTTCCTCATTTTTAGTTTGTAACCCGGATTTGTTTTTTTTTCTCAATCGATATATGAATTTCGAACAGCGGTATACTACTGTTGCCTTTATTTATAGAATGAAGAGGTGCACTTGTACGGTTTCACCAGGAAAAACAATGTATTTTATGAGAAATAATCATATGTTAAAATAAGTCAGGTGGAACCATCCACAATAACCCGATCGTCATTCAGGGCTAAAACTTACTTGTTTTTGTCCTAGTTGTGGAATCATCTAATATTACCTGGTTGTCATTTAGGACTGAAACCTCCGATGGTTGTTTTACCCCAGTTGTGAAAACAACTACCATTGGCTGATCACCACTCTGATGAGACATTTGAATGATGTGCTTTCTCAGTTTTGGGACCACCTTCCAAGGGCTGATCATCATCCCATGGTCTATCGACATCAACAGTATTTTGTGTTATCTGCCAGTTTTATACAGAAAATTTATAATTTTGATATATTTAACACGTGAACTTATTGCAAAGAAAGGAATGGATACAAAATCAAATAATTTTTGAAATTACTATAAAATTTCATTCCGATTGGTATAAATGGTATTTAATTTTAAAGAATAAGAGTTTTTAACTCTATATGAAATAAAGTCTTGGTACACTTTTATCTTTATCTGGGTAGAACGGTTGAATAACAGTGTTTAGTACAGAGCTTAGAGCATGTAGATGCCAAATACTCATTATGTACCTAGCTTACTCAAATTAAATACTTCCAGTTGAAACAATCTATTTATTACTGCATGTGTCAACACATCATCAGAAACATATTTCAATTCTCAGAAAACATAGCTAAGTTTTTGAGATATTCTTTGCCTCTTTATTATGATAATTGGCTCCCTTTTTTTGGGAAATTGTTTTCATTGTACCTTTGCTCATTTAAAGCAATTTCAACTGTAAACGAGGGACAAAAGATACCAGAGGGACAGTCAAACTGACAACGCCATGGCCAAAAATAAAAAGACCAACAGACAAATAATAGTACAGATGACACAACATAGAAAACTAAAGACTAAGCAATTCTTGTCCTGATTTCTTCTGTCATTGTAGCTCGGTTGTCAGAATCCTCATCTTTAAACTATCCTTTAAGAAGAAACTTGCAATTACCTATCAAAAGCTTTACCACTTAACTGTTTTTTCTACAAACCAGTCATAATTGATGCTGTCTGTCAAGTATTTAAACCTTTCAAAAGCTTCACCAATAAATTAATTTTTCTACAAACCAGTCATTATAATGGATGCTGTCAAGTACTTAAACCTATCAAAAGCTATACCAATAAACTTATTTTTCTACAAACCAGTCATTATAATTGATGTTGTCAAGTATTTAAACCTATCAAAAGATTTACCACTAAACTAATTTTTCTACAAACCAGTCATTATAATTGATGCTGACAAATTCACAGAAAAAACAACTTTCACTCTTATTATACACACAATTGCATACCTTGATATACATGATATACAATTTACAAATTAAAACTTCAAATGTGTATGTTTTCACACTTTTCTGTTCTACGTTTGAGTCATCTGACTCTGCTGTTTCTGTATCTGACGACGTATCGACTCAATCTTCTTCATCTGATACGGGTAAATCTATAAATGTTCCTTCAGGAATACAAGATTTAGGTTGTGTAACTTCTATAGGGGACTGTATGAGTATAAAAAAATATATGAATAGTATTTGAAGTATTTGCTAGTTGCATTTAGTATATAATTTTAAGGCTTTTCAACAAAAGATTTACAAATATGGTCTAAAAAGATGGAACTGATCTGTAAGTTGTTTAACAGGATCAAACAAATCAAATAAACCAGTTATCAAATAAAGTTATTAGCTTCTTAAATTCTACCGTTCTATAGTTCATGGAACATGCATTGCTTTTGATTTAAAAAAAAAGTAGATTACTACTAAAAGTATGTACAGAAGCACTACTTTACCTTTTAGCACTGAATTTGTCAAAGTAAATAAAACGTTAGTCTTCGAGATTTTGAGAAGTCTTTTTTTTTAACTGGTGAGCCAAGAGTTTAACTTTTGGAGTAGATATTTTTAAATGTGCGTTGACATCCCTCTGAAATAATGTGAAACAGCTGTTCTGATGGTAATTGTTTAACTAAAATGTCGATATCTCACTGGATGAATGGCTTGGTGTTTGAAAAATGTTTTAATCTAGTGATATAGGAATCATCCTGTTTTCGGCGGCGTCAACAATGTATTAGTTTGTTATTAGGTCTAGTTTGTGGTGAACCATTAGTTATAGGTCAATGATATTTGGTATGTATAACCATTGGACCCCCCCAAGGGTGACTGGGGAATAGAAATATGGTCACCATTGGTCTTCCTCCGACCGGCGGTAAAACACTCGCTAAAGTGGGGCGTCCATTTGGCTGTGCGGGATGTACAAATTTGCAGCCAAGTCCGGTCTGAATGGGGACGTTAAATCCGATGCCTCGTGTAAAGAGAGTGCCACGCTCTTTGCACGTTAAGAACCCTTGCAACAACTCTTTGAGGAGTCCGTAGGTGACCTGTTGCAAGGCTAAATTTCTGTCCCTATCCAATATACCCTCATTTCCCGTGGCAGTATAAATTTTTCCGACCTTAATCCCGGACGCCACTCTTACAGAACCTACCTATTGTATTTATTGTAAATTTGTTCTCGTCCTGAATATGCATGAAATATTTGCCACTGGACGTTAAGCAACCAACAATCAATCAATATAACCATTGGCATATCTCATTTCCATGGAGATTATTTGACTCAACACCCTTAGTCATGGTCTATTGATTTTTGAAAATTTTGTCTAGTTATCATGTATTAGTTAGTGATTAGGTCAGTTCAAGGGGAACCAATAGTGGAAGGCCAATGTTAATTGTTTTCCTATCATGATTTCCTTTTTAGAGGGTTGCTGCTCAAAAGGAAGCTATTAAACCAAGAGTTCCAAATTGTGATGTTGAAATCATCCCTTCGTAAATTTTACGGACGCCATCACGAGTTGTTTGACCGTTATGGAATAACCGTTTCACAGATATCGGATATGTTCCTTATGTCGTAATTACAATCCACTTGCTTTTTCACCACGAATATGACCTACCGAATTAGACTATTTACCGGATTTGTAAAAGCATGAGCAACACGACGGGTGACACATGTGGAGCAGGATCTGCTTATCCTTCCGGAGCACCTGAAATCACCCCCAGTTTTGATGGGGTTCGTGTTGCTTAGTCTTTAGTTTTCTATGTTGTGCCTTGTGTACTATTATTTGTCTGTTTGTCTTTATTTTTTAGCCATGGCGTTGTCAGTTTATTTCCGATCTATGAGTTTGACTGTCCCTCTGGTATCTTTTGCCCCTCTTTTAATTGGTATTCAGTAAGATTGCCAATGAGACAACTCTCCATCAGAGACAAAATGAAGTGGAAGTAAACAACTACAGGTCACCGTACGGCACTCACTAGAGTTAGTATTACGTCTATTTAGTTGTGATAACTTGTTGTCTACTGTACTATAATATATGTGGAGATGTACGTTCCAAGATACAATCTTCTAGATACGAGACCATGACAATTTGGGAAACGAGTATCTTCTAAAAAATGAAAATGAACCACAATGTATACTTTGCAGTTGCAGGTATACTATTAAACATGTTTTAGTTAATTGTATTGACTTTGCTGATACTCGTAGGAAGCATTTTAATGTCAATAATATGTATAATATATTAAATAGTGTTCCATTACAAATATTGTCCCTTTCTTAAAAGAAGTTTGAATATATTATAAAAAATGAAAATATTGTATAGAATTTTAGTTTATTTAAGGACCTATTGTCTGATTTTAAAAATATACTTTAAATTGTAAAAAATATTCGACTTAGCTCTCACCGCGATATAGCCTTTTTACGCCGCATGAGCGGCGTAAAGCAACACCAATCAATCAAACTTTCGATAGTTTGGCAGAAAATTATTCTCTCTAGACTTTTCATACTTTTAACATTGGCCGCTTTTTGTTTCAAAAACTATGAAAAAAAAAAAAAAAAAAAAAAAATTACAATGATTTAAAAAGAAAATCAAATATGGCTTTTAATTCTATATTTAATTAAATTAAGAAAAGAAAAGTAGGGGATTGCGGGCCATTTTTTTTTAAAGTATTACAAGAATTCTGAAAATCTGGCAAAAAGTTAAAAACAAGAGGAGCAAAGATTCTTAATTATATATACATATTTTTCACTTCTTTGTGCATATGTTTTTTAGACAGATAACTTTTTGAACATTTTGTAATTTAGCAGCCATATCTTTTTTACTTTTCTCATTAATTTTTTGTTAAATAAATTTTGATAGAAAGTCATATGTAAGCTTATCTACCGCTGGCTTGGTCTCTTATTAGGTATTGGCTTTTCGCTCTTTAATGCTGTGTTCCATCAAATTTTGTTCATTAAATACGATCATAAAGACCCTTCACAAATGACTGGAATTAAATTTTGTTGGCATTAATCCTTTTAACGTCAAAACTACTTTTGCTTTTGTACAGCATAACTTGAGTTATCTTCTATATCTGTCTCGCAGTGTTTCATTGAACGGATTTTTTTTCCAATATGTTCATGTCAACCTCCATCTTCTCCATCCTGTTGTTAATCAGAGAAGGTATTAACTTAAGAGCCAAGTTTTTTCATATACTGTTTATTAACATTCCTATTAAAAAAATACACACACATTAAGTATAATTCCGCCATGACTTATAACTTACTTTTTTTAAATTAAGAATTTATGTTCCAAAGGAGTAGGGGCAATAAGGGCCAAAATCGGCCCCATCTTAGAACAAATTCATTTTTTCTGAAAATCATGCCTTAACTATCCACTTCATAGAACAGAAAAGATTTTGTTCATATCTCAAGCCGTTTTGGCGTGAGAAACTTTCAAAACTAATGACAGATAAATAAAAAAATCCTCTTTTTTCATGGAATATTTTTATTTGTAGCCGTTTTGAAATATCAATGTAGCACATACTGTTTTAACATTCAGTTGATTAGGGAAATGTTATTTTTCAACTCATACAGTGTACAAATGCTATTTCATAATATTTGTTTACAATTCATTTTACTTATTATAACACAGTTACCGTTGCTATGGCAACAGAAACCTACATAAAAAAAATAATCAAATCATAGATGAGCGCTTTCAGATAGCTTGGGTGTTTAAATGTTGGACGATATATTTTTCTTAAACTTCTTTAAAGACCTCTGGATCAATAAATTTTCGAATTTCAATATAAACATAAGTAAACCTTGGTGTCATAACCTTGTTTTTTTTTTCTCGAAAACGTTGAAATTAACAAAACCACCAGTTATTTCACAAGGTTAAATAGGAAAAAATCTCATTTTTTCCTTATTTAGGGAAAAAAAAAAATTAACAATAGGCATATGCATACAGTATTTTTTATCAAAGAATATTTATTAATTCTGCATTATGTGACAAATTATTCTATATTTTCTGCAATCCGCAATATTCCGTGAGCAAGCTTAAAGGAATGGATATACTCTGATTACTCAAGTCACAAGCTATAAAGTAAAAACAAACTGTCATTATGCTTTATCATGAACATATGTTATGATGAGTTATGTACCAATTAGTTAAATCTTACAATTACTTGCAAATAGTCATATGAAAAACATGTATATGAAGAAATATGTTGAACTAGTAACTCAGCATACAAGAAAACATGAAGTTATTGTCTGAGATATTCGAGAGAGAAAAAACACACAAACTACAACTTGATAGGGTTGGTCGCTGACAAAATATGATGACATTCTGACATGTATATTAGTTTTGAGGAAAGAAATATTTAGAAAATATTTGTTTGACAAACGCACGGTCATACGAATGGATAAGGTGATTAAAATAGTAGAAATGTGATGTATTATACATAAAATACACATTGGGTCACATATATAATAACCCATATAAAAAAATGAGCTACTACGTACAGCGACTATCTAATGATTTCCTACGGTTTGAAATATAAAAGAAATGGATTCAGTTATTTTAACCCGTGCATTGAACTATCTTTCTGTAAGTCTTAAAGAACACGGATTGGTTTTTTTTCATATACACCAATACATAAAACCGGAGAGTACACTTTTACATAAGACACATTTCCTGATGACAGACATAATTTTGTAGAAGTACGATTTTAGATAAAAAGGAACCAAGCAAATTAACAACTATTCTTTCAATTCTGTACAATGTCGGAGGAAGCAGTTGGTAAAAACATTTCCAGACATATCAAATGATATACACTATAAAATGTATGGTTCAAAAAGGAATTAAACGTTTTGTCATTTCTTTCAAATTAAAAAACAAATAATGAATTTTCACGTCATTCACTCTTCATCATTTGCTTCCTCGTTGTCACTTTCGTCAACAGTAACTGGATCTGGCAGGTTACGAGCATCAAGAAGATATTTGCTCCAATCACGACAGTTTTCAAAAATTCTATCCGTGTACTTTCCAATACCAAGATACCAAATTAAGGCCGTAACATGAGAGCAGGTTCCTACAACACGACTTCCGGCTTTGCACTGGCAATACCAACCCACGACACTAATGTCATCATATTTAACCCATACACGATAGCATTTTGATGATATATGTCTTGATTGAATTTTAGCACACAAAAGATTCTCTTCATGGTCACATGTAAAAACTTCATAATTACCATCGTCATCTAGGTGTTCTCTTGTATAACTTGGAGCAAGTTTTAGTTGGTAGACTCCAACAGTAATATTTCTTATATCTTCTTCTGATAAACGGGGAAAAGTAGGGGCGGATGAAGCATCAATCTTTTGCCATTTACAAGAACGTTTGTCAAGGCCTTCCTCTATTATTTTCTCATGGAGTAAGTTCTTTTGCTTTGAAAGATAAAGCATTTTAGACGCCAATTGTTCATCTTGTTCTGAGTCCCCTGTATTTAGTTCTTGCCAATATTTATTCATGAGTGCACAGGCAATATTGACATAATCAGATACAAATGGAATCTGGCTTTTTGGTAGAACTCTATCTAGATATTTCCATGACTTAATGCGGCCATTCACGGACTCTACCACCCAACGGATTTTTGTAACTAGTCGTGTTACGTTGCTGTCTTCAACTGGAAGTTGAGACTCCCCTTTTTTATTAAAAGCTGGCATTTTTGTTTGGATACCCATTTCTTGCAGTAAGTCAAGTGCATCTCGGAAACCCCGGTCGACAATCAAAAAATGTCATCCTCAGTCACCCATTCTTTAAATTCCTCAATGTCATGTTGAATGATGTGCTTCATTATTTGTGCATCGTTGTTTTTGCCGTCGCTAAAGTACGGTCCAATTACACTTATAATGTAACCAGAAGTTGTTACACCAATGGTCGATGTTTGTGCATACTATAGCATTTACGTTGGAACTTGAATTGTGAACTTTTCTGGATATGAATATAAGTGCCATCTGCGACTATAATTGCTGGATACATTCCTTTTCCAAACAGTGATTGCGCTAGAGGTCGAGTATGTGATGTTATAACCTCTTCCCTACTTATATGATTAAATCCTAGATTAGAGGGAACAAAATTGTCAGACAAGAATTTTCTAGCTGATGCAATAGCACGTCTAACAGAATCTTTACCAAGATTAAAAAGTGTTGATAAAAGTTTATTGGATAAACCAGACTTCAATTTGGTCAGAAATATTCCAATACATGTCCGAACACTTCGAGTCCGAGAATCCCGTAAATTACCCTTTTGTACAATTGAACATAGGTCATTAAAGTTTTCCTTAGAAAGGCCTGTCAGATTTAAAATGTCTGAGCTTGTAAGTGCATTTTCTGTATCAAAATCAATTCGCCGCTTGCTTCCTCTCAATGCCATATCTCGGATTTGCGTAATAAGGTCCATTTAGTCAGTACAGTTGAAAATGGACGAAGACTGCGAATATGAAATTCTGTCAAGTGCATCAGGTAAAAATATTTCATTGCACAAGTGACCTGGACAACATCTGGCACCAACTGTGAGAACAATGAGTTTATCCAAAAATAAATTAAATCTAGCGTTTGTTGGGACGACTACTAGCTTTGGGCCTCGGCGTTTACACACAACACACTGCGAATGGCCACCTCCAGCTGATGGTATAGGCAGTGCGATACTTGGCGGAGATTTACATGGATGACATCTAGCATATTTTGTTGGAGGGACGTACTCCGTGTCATCATTATTTAATTCAGATATTGTAGTTTGTATGGGGCATCTTACATTTGTGTCAATTTCTCGAGAGCATCGTATTCTGCATTTATTACATATAACACTGTTAGTGTGATTAATTTTGTCCTGTTCAATGAAAAACTTCTGTTGTAAACATTTACGCAGTGATTTATTATTGGGTCCTATGAGTTTCCGCCTGTCTCTGGTTTTCGGTCTCTTTGAACACAAAATGCAAGTATAGTTTCTGGGCGTTGACATTCTCTGAAAATTAGAAATGGAAATATTTCAACAGATAGCATGAGGTAAATCAGAATAACATACAGAATATCCGAAGTGTGATTTAAAATTATAAAATACAATATCGTAAAATGTTTTAGCCTGACAATATAATGGTGCGTATGTTTCTTAGTTTAGTTGTGTGTATTTGTCTGCGCACGTGTGTGTGTGTATGTTTACGTTTTTGTTAATTTACATGCAGATTCCATCACGAAATATCAGTTTTGAAATATGCCATATTCAACCCTGATTGTTTATATACTTAATTATCGTTAAACGTTTAAACGGACAAAAGTGTTTAAGTCAGTATAAAAATTACGGATAGTTAATAATAATTAATAAATCTTAAAGTCTTCATATATTAGAAAATTACAACATAAAACATGAATACAAAGATGTAACGGATAAACATTAATGGGACAGCAAACCACCACCCCTATAACAACACACACACACAAAAGACAAACAGAGGGAAACATATAATATTCAACAAAATAATGTCTACTCAATATGTAAATCTCTAAGTCTTCTCGAAATGTAGATAATGCATGCTCTCATCAAGATACGTTTATCATAATTACTAGAAGTTAAAACACGCAGTCAATTTATCTTAACCCTAGACTCACCTTAAGGTCATGAGTTCCTATCATGAACCGACATATTCCTTTGACCCAGCATACACTTGCATTGTTTAAGCCAGCTTAAAATCTGTTGAAAAAAATGAAGATTATCAAAATAATGTATACTTATTTTGAACTAAATATGACAGGGTATTAAGTAAACATTTTATGTGAGAAAGTTTATTAAAATTACTATAAAAATATTAATAACCATTTCTCAATTTAAAGATAAAAGATTATTACTTCTAAAGCCGCACACTATAAACTGTCAAAAAGTAGTCTTTTTGTTTCTGTGCCTGATAGTGCAATGTTATCAATTAATCATCATTCAAACATAGGTTTAAACTGTTTATTCGAGCACAAATGCTTTAAGACATGAATCAGTTAAAAATAAGGAATACCTTATTAAGGGACCATTAAGTATGTAAGTGACAACTGCTAGTACATAGTGGTGAAGTACAATGTCTCTATTCAAAATATCATGTATACTGCTCTTCAGTAAATATCTATAAAAAAAAACTTCATCATTCAAAATCATTCTTCAACACGTTATGACAATATCAAAAAAGTATTTATGCATTTATGCAAAAAAAAAAATTACAAAAAAAATTTTGAGTTTCGAATGGCATCTCCGTACTGCCAGCATGACTACCTTATCCTCACGACTATCTCGTCAACTGTTCATAATTCGTTAATTTACAGGTACTTAAATTCAACAGTACGTTAGAAAAGTTTCTTCAGCATACGACACCTAAGAAACTATAATACTGTTTTAACATAAACTTCAAATTGTAGGATAAATTGTGATCTTTTCACTGTTTATTTTTATGTATATACTCATAATATATCGTTATAGAAAAGAAACACCCAAAAGTTTCCTAGTACAAGTAGTTTTCATACCCCGTAAATTTCTTTTCTTTTTCATCGCCCGGCAATATTGATATTCAACTGTAAAATAAGGATATTTCTGGTAAAGATACCAATTCATTTTTGGTATAATTTAGTTTTCAAACGGATTGATTCAAGCTTTTTAAGTTGAAATGATCGTGCAAATACTACCGTGAGAAGATTAATATTTTAAATATGAAAAACTGTACGGAACCCCGCATATTTCTGTTGAGATAAATTGATGAGTAAAATAATCAACATACCCTTTTGAATTACAACCGAAATTAATAATCCTTTGACAGCTATTCTCTAAAGTTGAGCTAAGTAGATCGGGTCTAAAGTACTGCTGGTAACTATAGAGTAAGACGCTTTCCTTTTGTGGTTGTCCTAAAAGATGTCTTCAAGAATCTGAACCGGTTTTTTTCAAATTTCCGAAACTACTTTTTTATGATCATGTTATATATATAAAGTGATCAGACAAACTAAATATTTTACATGTCGCAAATCAATTAATTTAATGTAAAATTAAGTTCTATACTGTTTGTTTTCTTTCTATTTTTTATCGGTCATCGTTTGACAACATGCCCTGGCCCCAAGTTTGTGTCTCTATTCGATCCACAGTCATATCAATAATAAACCATGGAAAAGACTAAGAAGACTAAAAAATGTTTAAAAACAATCCACTTTGAGATGCATAATATTAATTTGCATCATATTGAAGTTATAAGTTGTATTTGCGAGTAAACTGGTTATCTGAAAGGGGTATAACGTCAGGTGTTCAATGCCTCCCGAGATGAAACGGATTCCGCTTTTGACAAAAAATTCATACCCTCCGCAGGCATGTGCCAAAAAAATATTTTGCTACTATTTTGTTTGTTTATAGTTCCGTTTATCGTTTAAAGGAAATTTTGGCACATACCTGCGGAGGGTACGAATTCCCGTAAAATGTACTGAAAATCTTTGTATTCTAAGCAATAATTACAAATCATGGCGTTTTCGAGGTTCTATTGTGACGTCACGGAACGTGATTTTTGCCGAAAATAATATGTTTTCTGAAAACACACTTTACAATGATTATTTTAGTTGGTAATATGTAACTGTAAAGGAACTTCGTTTTTTTGTGAAAATTGGGGCCGATTTTGGCCCTTATTGCCCCTACTCCTTTCATAAAGATTTTGCTTCTACTATAAGCTCCTTTTGATCATAAAACTTAGATTAGTTTTAGTATTTTAAGTTAATTTCGAAAATAAACCCTGAATTGTCAGTTGTAACTAAAGAAACTAAATAAAAATGGGTAAGCAGTATAAATGTTAGCTTGTTTGCAAATAGGTGATCAAATTGAAATGCAAATATCATTCAAATGCTTCGTCTTTTGGTTCTCTTTTTTGTATTTTTGACTGTACAATACTTTCATCTAGACATAGAACTATTAATCTATTCTAAATAGGAAATTTAAGTAGTATGTCTACATTTCAACAATTGATTACACGAACTCTTCAGGGACACAAACATACTATAAAGACACACAAGTGGTAGGTTTTCAGTATCAACTTTACTAAGCTCATGGGTGCATGAATAGAATAGTATACAGCGTTCTGGGAAATTTTAGTTTTGAAAAAAAAAATGTTTTATATTACATCCTTCTATTACTTTTTGATTTTGAGAAGGATATAGTATGTTAAGTCACTGAAATATTTTTGAGCTATAAATCTGAAAACTGGAAAATCTCCCTTTTCTTCACGAAAAAAGTTCCCAATTCCTAATCACATATCTGAAGTTATTAAATATCAAAAGGGAGCTTGCGCCGATAGGTATAAACAATTCAAGAGTGTCATAAAATTAGGTGTAAAGGTGTTTGAGTTAATTTCCAATTTGAATGATACTTGATACCCACGGATTTCCTTTTCTAAAGATTTATTACCGTTACGGATATCAGTCTATACAGGTACCCATATCATTGCGTTTTTTTTTTTAAATATATATAATTGCATTAGGCAGCACCTTACACAAGTTTATACACAAAGTTGTTTAAAAGCCATAAATAAGGCTAAAACTTACGTTCAACCTTTTAAAGAAACTGTCCAAAGTTATATACAATAACTTCTTCTTGGCCTTTTTTTTTCCTTTTCTGAGGAATATGATGGTTTGAAAAATTCCATTATTATTGAGTATGAGGCGTTATCAGATGGTTCCAAGCATTTTTTCATCAAGGGGATACTTTCTACATAATTCTAGAACTCCTAGGAATTAAAAACCTGAGAAAAATTCATTCAGTGCTGCCCCATTCCTCTGCTTTCATAAAGTGAATAAGTGTGCACACAAACAGACTAGGTGTTGATAAGACAAAACACGCGAATGGACCTGCATAACTGCCATCTGGTCACAGCTTAATAGTAGAAAAACTAACACACTGTTAATATATTATTAATAAAGGGGAGGTGAGCATTTTCATTTATTGTCTGAATGAAATGCACTACAACATAATTGTGTTCTCGGACCTCGGAAACAATAGACCACATGACATAGACATATTAAAACAGTTGAAAAAAACGTCTCCTAACGGCAACTGTTCACTTCTGGAAATCCCATTATTTTTGATTGATGAATTGAATAAAAAACTACAATTTCTAAATCGATCTTAAAATTGTTATTGTTGTAGAACATTCTGTCATACTGGTATCTCTTTGACCCGCTACGGTATTTTCCCTTGTAAGGCCAATTAAAATTAATTGATAGATTTTCATCCCCGCCCGCCCCTCTCAAATCGTTCCGCCCGAATTTTTTTTATTTTGGATTTTCGGATTTTGTTCATTTTTGTTACCGGTAACTGTCGATAATTTCGTTTCATTAATAACATCCTGTTTCAAGTTTTGGTTTTTGCATTTCTTTGTATGTTTGATTCGTTATACATGTATATACATGATAGAACCTTATTATTACACTTGCATATATGAAGAACACGTCACAAGAGCGTTTCATATCTAATAAAAAATAAAAAATAAAATCCTCCCACCCACCCCATTTTTTTAAAAAATTTGGATGAAAATCTACTAATTAAATTTACTTGGCCTAATCATTGTAAACTTTTGAAAACAGAGGCTATTTATATATCTCTCAACTCTATCACTTGGCAAAAACTAGATTGATTGATTGATTGTTGTTTGCTTTACGCCGCATTAGCACAGAAAGGCTATATCGCGGCGAGAGCTAATTCGAATATTATAACAATTTAAGGTATATTTTTAAAATCAGACAAAAGGTCTTTCAATAAACTAAAATTCTAGACTAAAGCAAATTGATTAGTTACAAATAAAAAAATCAACACTAAGATAACGTGATAAAAATTAAAATCGTTTCAAATATAACAACATTTTTTATATTTTATAATATATTCCAATTTCTTTTAAGAATGAAACAATATTTGTAAATGGAACATTATTAAATAAATCATAAATATTATTGACATTGAAATGCTTCTTCCGAATAATTGTATGGCATCTTTCTCATCTAAGCGTTCTAGTGGTACAGATATAGTGTTTATGTTTTGTTGTTCATTTATTGCAGTTTCTAGTTTGTCAAAGTAAATGTGCCGATTGATAGTCACATACAATTATTTATAAAATGTTTAGAAGTTATGTATGTTGTAGTAAAGTTATCAATAGAGAACGAGGCTGATTTAGCGTTATATTCAATAAAATGATATAGAAATGAGACTGATTTAACGTCACATCTAAGAAATACTCTAGAAAAAAGTGACTGGTTATAGGTTACATCCAATATCATTATTAATAAACATGTTTAAATTTGATTTAAAATAGAGTAAAGAATAAAAAAAATCTAGAAGATTTTCGGAAAGAAGTTGGTTTGTCAATGATGTACTGAGGTCTGAATTTGTGGTTGTGGTGAAGTCTGAACCCCTATGTCAACCTTTGTGGGTTTTGACCGGAAAGAAAAAATCGGGAAAGTAAATTTACCATTCCACAATGATCTCAGTTTATTATAAGATTGAAGTTAAGCGTTTCATTTAGATTGATCGATTGATTCTTTGCTTAACGTCCAGTAGCAAAATATTTCATGCATGAAACTTCGTTTGACAAAATATATAGAAATCTTCAAGCAAACAGTAAAGGTGGAGAAATCCTAGACATAATGTTTTCATTTCTATTTGCTTTTGGTGAAATTTAAAAGTATTAACAAACAGTCATTAAACGAATGTAGCTTTTCTTGTTGAAACATTTACATTCCTATCTGATGACTTTAAAAATCCTCAATCTCTCTTTTCAGTATTGTTCACTGACTGTTCAGTTTAAGTAAAACTTGCATTGTTTTTTTTAATTTTACTCGGGTCACCTTGACAAATACGGTATATGGAGGAAATGCGACATAATGATCGTTCGTGTATTTTACAGCAGTTGAAGTCTATCTTTCTTGTAACTGATAAGGAAGTTTGTTCACGACAGACTTTTAACCAGATGACGAGTCATAGTGGCTGAACATTGTCGAATGTTTCTTATCTTCTTTTAGTGACTCAATTTCTGATAAAATATCTGCAATTTGATAGAGTTTTTTTATAGTCTTTGTATGTAATGTTTGGGAAGTAATCTAACTTCTGTATTGATGCATAAAAGAAAGTTGCAATATGCACTGATAAACTGAAGAGTTACTTGTACAGAAAAAAGATGAGATCTGTATTACATCCCCTGGAAGTTCTTGTAGTGAAAGAAATAATAAATATAAAAAATTTCAAACAAATTTGCAAATGAAAGAAAAAGAAAAAGCTGATTTTGTCCACTAAAGATGGCAGATAGACTTAGAAGTCAATGACCCAGACCCAATAGGGCCATTTAAATTAGCGAGATGTACTAACTGTCACACGAATGGCCACACAGCTGATGGAAATAGGAGAAACAAACCCTGCACACTCCCAGTAAGCAACTCCTGGAAATACTGTATGCATAGAAGTGAAAATACAATAAGAACAGATGAAATGCACTTTTAAAATATAATATAAAATTATCCCAATGAAATGGAAAGAGCATAATGCCCAATTGTCTGTTTGTACCATTAAAAGGGATTTTTTGTAATTTTGCATGCATATAAGAAACCGGTTATATAACTTTTGGCCCAGTGTGTTAAACCAGCATATTAAACTTACAGATTCAATGTAATGATTTTGATGGAGTGCTGCATGAACACATGCAGCTAATCATAAGTTTTGCTGTTTCCTTCTGTTCCATACAAAAAAACAGTTACCATCACCTATTGACTGAACTGGCCAGTATCCACTTGGAAGGGATGAAATCTTCATGTATCTGTGAAAAAGAAATCCAGACTTTTACATAAAAAAGACTTACATTTTACAAACACAACATTCTCTCCTTGTCTTAATGGACAGTGAGAAATATCTGTATTAAGTTCAAATAAAAGTGAAAACTTGTTAAATTCCAGATACTATGCACTGTGATATAATAGAAATGATGCTAAACAGACAATATAAAAAATAATACTCATACAGGGATACGCTTGGAATCTGTTGTTTGAAATCCCTGTCTGTTAGAAAGTTGGCATTGTCGTATACATGGTTTATCATAAAATTGATGAAAGTGTGGTCAAACTTTTATTTGTCTTGTTTTTTCTATAGTTTTAAATTTGTTCCGTAAGAATTCAATATCGCCTTCAGTGTTGTCTTTATTCGGGTCGTTACATCTACTGAAGATGGACAAGAACATGTTTCCTTTAGGTATAGTTGTACGATGTACTTATTGCCATTTGAAACTTTCACGACGAACGAACCTGCACATGATGGACCATCTTTTGTCGACAAAACATGTAATTGCAAGAGATTGCTATGAACAAGGTACGGTTGTTTCTTCAACAAAGTTGACAGGTCACATCATCTTGCTCACCTTTTGTCAATTAAGATTTTACTCGACTGACAATTTTATCAGGATCGCAAGCGTCTTTCGGATGTCAGTTGCAGCAACTACTACAAGAGTCCTTCAAACCCTTCAATGAAAAATGCTTGGTCTGGCTCCTTATACTCTCCGTCGACCAAGAAACTTTTCTGATTACTTTAAATAAGACGACTGAAGACTGGTATAAATTCAAAGATGTACCAAAGCAGTTTTAATAAAAGTGAGTTATTTCAACACTATATTCATTATATTAAAGTCCAAACTTCAATACTCTTCAGAGATCACCAAAAATCTTCAATGGAAGAACAATTTTATCAATGGCCTACGATTTCGGCGTTAAAATCGAATCAAATGCTTTAAAACTGACCACGACTTTGACGTTAAAATCACACCAAAGGTATTAAAACTGACCAGAAATAATTGACTAATTTCAGTCACAAATAGTAAACCTATTGAAATACTCTGTCATTACTAAGTCATTTCAGTCAGAAGTAGTAAACCTATTGAAATACTCTGTCATTACTGACTCATTTTAGTCACAAACTGTTAACCTATTGAAATACAACGACACAAGGAGGCCTTCATATCTTTGAGTGGTTTCTACAATCATGACTCGCACTTATATCTGTTTAAATCTGCACGCAATCTGTTGATGATATCTACAATCATAACTACTTTTACCACTGCCTGCAAGAAAACAGTTTTTTTGTCTTAAAATTTTGAATAATTATATGAGTAATTTTGCTATTTAATATAAAGTTTATGATAGACACCAGATGATTATTATAACTTATATAATCTTTATATTAGCATTGTACTCTATTGTAAAATTTCATCAATAGCTAGTAATGAGTAACACCTGGTTATAGAGTGATCTATCGATACTATGAAAGCACTGTTGTAGAAGATGACAAATACTAATACCATTCAAAAAAATAAAATAATAGTAATGTATCAAGTATAACCAACCTCTGGTGCATAGACATCCATAACAAAGCCTTTTGCACTTAATGACTTAGAATCAGTTTGCTGGATTACACAATATGTTTTTTCTTGTAAAAACAAAGAAGTAGCCATTTTTGCTTAAGCTTTGCTACATTACATGTTGACATCAAACAAATGTATAATGTTACTAATTTATTTTATAATGGTTTACTTAACATATGAGGTTATTGTTTTCACAACACAAACATATGATACATGTACTATACACTAAACACATACCTATGACCCCTTCCAAAGAAAAAAAAAACATTTACTTTATGAATAACATTGTATGCATTATTTTTTTTTAGTTAAAATTAATTTGTGAGCAATTAAAATAGTAACAAGTTATACTGTTATACTATTTTTTTTTTTTTTTTTTTTTTTTTTTTTTTTTTTTTTTTTTTTTTTTTTTAGTTTAAAATTAATTTGTGAGCAATTAAAATAGTAACAAGTTTTGATGATAATAAATTAAGCAGGAATAATGTAAAAAATAGTAGTATACTTTCAGATATATTAAGTGTTTGACCTCCAGAATAATTACCTAGTAATATATATGTGTTAGTTCATGTTCTTTAAATTGAAACACCCCCCGGTGGATCGCTATCCTTGCCGTGGTCGGGGGGCTTGCGTGTCTCAGTGACCCCAAGAGCTATGCCAGTTGGAGCTTCGTCTCCTGGTAGGGTTACCCATGCTGGACAGGTCGAAGGGTAGAGACCAGACTAAAGTGATCCGAACATCGTACGAGTTGCCCGATGTTTTGAATAAAATAGGCTCTCCAACCCATTGGCCGTGGGTTGCTACCCGTGTCGGTGGTTGACGAGATCCTTGCGGATGAGGGCTGTAGCCAGACTCCTTACGGTCAGAAAATACCCGGACGGACAAGACTATAGTTCAATAAGCTGCTTTGGCTCCAATATCATCTAAACGGGAGGTCGGATGGACCCGGTTCGATCAATCGGCTGGTCATGTCGAGCCCTTCAGTTAATCCTCAACAATAAGCTTTGTTGTAACAATTTTCATTATATACACATGTGTTTTAAATTAAGCTATTTATATTTCGGATAACTGAAGAAGGCGATGGCTCATGGGTCAATCAAGTGGTACGCTTTCTATTTCGCTTGATGGATACGCTCTGCTTGAGTATACTATTCTTGGAACATCTGGTGCTTTCCGCAGTGGATCTTGGGTGCTAATTTTGGGGACCAGCTACGTTATACATGTTATACTTGGAGCTCGTTTTCAGCATTAGCACTTGACCCCGGCTCGCCACGGAAACACAGCATCGCCCTTGTAGGCACTCCGAGGTGGGTGGATGACAAGAATGGTGAATCTTTCTCATTTCCTATGGCACAACAAAACCAACCCTCTAAATCAGCTTTAATACATAAAAAAAGAAAATGTGATGATTCAGTGCCCTGTCAGGAAGATGACAGTTGGCCCAGATTTATTGTAATAAAAGGAACAGATGAAAAACCAATTTCCAAAATATCTCCTTTTGTGATTCACAAACAAATTCAAAGCGTTGCTGGTACTGTAAAAAAAGTTTCAAAAATGAGATCAGGCAATTTGTTGGTTGAATGTTCCAACAAAAGTCAGTCAACAAATTTGCTTACACTGACAACAATTACAAACTTTCCTGTTTCTGCCTCTCCTCACAACAGTTTGAACAGCTGTAAGGGGATCATTCGAGACAGAAGTCAATACCTTGGTGACCTTACCGTGGAAGAAATCTGTGAGGAACTTTCAAGCCAAGGTGTAACTGATGTTGTTAGATTTCAAATAAAAAAGAATGGAAATATAATCAAATTAAATACATATCTTTTGACATTTAGAACTCCAACTCCTCCTCCATCTATTACTTTAGGTTGCTTCGGAATCAGAGTTGACAGGTTTATCCCTAACCCAATTCGATGCTTCACTTGTCAAAAGTTTGGTCATGGAAGCAAACAATGTCGTGGTACGCAGAGATGCTTCAAGTGTTCTGACGAAGGACACGAGGGAACAACCTGTAGCTCTGAATCTTCTAAATGCGTAAACTGTGGTGAATCCCATTTTTCATCATCTAGGGACTGCCCTGTTTACCTTAAAGAAAAAAATATTATCAAAATTAAAACAGAAAGAAACATCAGTTACCCAGAAGCTAAACAGATAGCTTCTGTTTCGAATGATCTCCTTGTTTCGAACAGACCATCGTACGCCAGCAAAGTTGTCCGCTCATTCAGTCACGAGCATACACAAACTCGCATGACCTGGCCAATTGATGCTGAGACATTTACAATGCTGCCTGTTGAAACAGAACCTAACGATAAAATATTAGTTCCAAGAAAACCAACACCTTCTAAAACCAGTACTCAGTCAACTCAATCTTCCTTACAGGGCTCAATGTCATCATCTAAAAAAAATAAAAAAGATACAGTTAAATCAGACAGTTGGGGCGGTGAATCTGTCTGGGATCTTCCCAGTGACATAGATGATTCTTCCATCTCCAATAGTCCTCCTTCATCTGCATCTAATAAAACTAGTTTATCTTCTGCATCTAGTACAAAGTCTTCTAAAGCCCCGTCTCCTCTTCGTTCTCCAGAACAGAAGGATGTCCCAAAGAAGCCAGCAAATACATCCTCTCAGAAGTCTTCTGATTCGAGGTCGCGGGGTAGGGGTCGAGGCGGAGTAAAACCAGCTGCGCATGGTCCTGGAGATCGACGACTCTCCTCACACAACAGATTTTCAACACTTAACGACGAATCAGAAATGGAAATCGAAAGTGTTCCGCCACCCGAAAGATTACAATCTCAGGGTGAGCGAAATAAGAATGCTGGCAAACTCGATAGCATTCGCCCGTCTATTAACAAATCATGACTAATATCATCCAATGGAATTGCCGAGGTCTTAAAATAAATCTTCTCGAGTTAACGCTTCTAGTTCAGTCATTTTTACCTACCGCATTTTGTCTTCAAGAAACTCATTTAAAAGAAAGTGACAATGTATCTTTAAAAGGATACAACATGTATAGCACATTTTCTAAGGTAGATGAACGTGCTGCAGGCGGATCATCCATTTTTGTGAAGGACAACGTCATTCATAGCACAGTCCAACTCACCACGGATCTGCAGGCAGTTGCAATTCGTTTATCATTAGATAAAACAATTACATTATGTTCTATATACATTCCACCCAATTCAATTATAGATAAAGCTAAACTCAAAAACCTCACTGATTAATTACCCTCACCATTTATACTTATGGGCGACTTCAATGCACACAACCCCTTGTGGGGAAGCAAGTCTCATAATATCAAAGGTAAGATCATTGAGGACTTTGTCTCTCAAGAAGGATTATGCATTTTTAATGATGGATCTAATACTTATCTTCATCCTGGAAACGGGTCTTATTCTGCTATTGATATCACTATTTGCGATCCCTCTCTTCTTCTGGATTATTCATGGCGTGTTCATGATGATCTATGTGGAAGTGATCACTTTCCAATAGTACTTGAACATCTTTTTACTTCTGCCCAACAGAGAGTACCACGTTTGAAACTTGACAAGGCGGATTGGTCCTTGTTTGAGAATCTCTGTCAAGCGGAACTTCAGTCAAAGATGTTTGAGACTGTACAAGATCCAATTTTAACTTTTAATACAATTTTAACGTCAATTGCTGACAGAACTATTCCTAAGACCTCGGCAAATCCGAAACATCCCAGCAAACCATGGTTTGATGATGCTTGTGATCAAGCAATAGGTGACCGTAAAAAATCTGAAAAACGGTTCAACCAACAACCAACGACAGAAAACTTGAGTAATTTCCGTGTTTTTCGCGCTAAGGCACGGCGGACTTGCAGGCAAGCACGACGAACGTCTTGGAAGAAATTTGTCTCGGAGATAACATCTCGCACTCCGATGACAAAAGTATGGAACATGATACAAAAGATAAAAGGTAAAAATTCTAAAGCCACAGTTAAACATTTAAAAAATGGCAATGATTTATTAACATCTGAAAAGGATATTGCCAACAAGCTTGGTGAAACTTTTGCGAAATCTTCTTCTTCTAACAACTACAGGGAAGATTTTAAAAAAGTTAAAAAACAAAAAGAAAAAATTAAATTAAACTTTAAATCAAAAAATGGTGAAAATTATAATAAACTCTTTTCTCTTGAAGAACTTAAAACATCTCTATCAAAAGCCCATGATACAGCTTGTGGGCCTGATAATATTCACTACCAACTGTTAAAACACTTGCCAGATTCCTCGCTGGAAGCTCTTTTGCAGCTTATGAATAACATCTGGGAATCTGGTGATTTACCATCAATCTGGAAGCTTGCAACCGTCGTGCCTATTCCAAAACCAAGTAAAGATCACACGGATCCTATTAATTATCGGCCAATTGCTCTTACCAGTTGTGTCTGTAAAACACTAGAACGGATGGTTAATGATCGCCTTGTTTGGTTCCTGGAATCCAATGGGCTTTTAGCCAATATCCAGTGTGGATTCCGCCAAGGTCGCAGTACTCTTGACCATCTTGTTCGATTCGAATCATTTGTCCGTAATGGTTTTGCGAAAAATGAACATGTAGTGTCGGTCTTTTTCGATCTAGAAAAAGCCTATGATACTACATGGAAGTATGGTATTTTAAAAGATCTGTTTGATATGGGGTTGAAAGGCAATATGCCAAATTTTATTTCGAATTTTTTATCTAACAGACAATTTAATGTTAGAGTAAATTCAACCATGTCTGATCTGTATGATCAAGAGATGGGTGTCCCTCAGGGCAGTATTTTATCTGTTACATTATTTAGTCTTAAAATCAACAGCCTTGTTGAAGTTTTAAAAAGTAATATTGAAGGTTCATTGTATGTTGATGACTTTTTAATATGTTATAGAGGCAAAAATATGAATAACATAGAAAGACAACTACAGTTATGTCTTGGAAGAATTGAAAAATGGGCCTCGGAAAATGGGTTTAAATTTTCCATTTCAAAAACGGTCGGGATGCATTTTTGTAACAAAAGGAAATTGCATCTTGATCCAGAACTCACTTTGTACGGCAACCCAATTAAAATGGTTGATGAAACCAAATTTCTTGGGTTAATTTTCGATAAAAAGTTAACCTTTCTACCCCATATCAAAATGTTAAAATCGAAATGTTTAAAAGCATTAGATATTTTAAAAGTTGTCGGCAGCACCGACTGGGGTGCTGATCGCAACATTTTACTTAATTTATATAGATCTCTAGTTAGATCTAAACTAGATTATGGCTCTATAGTGTATGGCTCTGCAAGGAAGTCCTACATACAGATTCTCGATGCTGTGCATCATCAGGGTTTGCGTCTCTGTCTTGGCGCATTTAAAACCTCACCAGTTGAGAGTCTGTATGTAGAGGCTGATGAGCACTCACTCTCTAACAGACGTTTGAAGCTTGGACTTCAATATGCTGTCAAACTAAAAGCCTACTCAGATAATCCTGCCTACAGCTGTGTTTTTAATCCAATTTATGAAGATATTTTTGCAAAACATGAAAATAAAATTCCTCCGTTAGGTATACGTTTAAAACCACATTTAGCTTCTTTTGATTTAAAATCTGTTGCTCAAGTTGAAACTTGCAAATGTCCTCCATGGGAACTTCCCAAACCAAAAATGATATTTGATCTCCGTGAACACAATAAAAATAAAACAAATCCTCTTTTAATTCAGCAACACTATGCTGAAATCAAAGCCAATTATTCAGATTTTTCAACTGTCTATACTGATGGATCAAAAGATGGTGACAGAGTTGCATCTGCTGCTGTCTTCAGGGACAGAGCTGCAACTCTCCGTTTGCCATCTGATGCATCGATCTTTACTGCTGAAGCAGAAGCAATAATTTTGGCTTTGAAATTTATTGCTTCTTCAGATAAATCCAAATTTATTATATGTTCTGATTCACTTTCATGCTTACAAGCTATACAAAATACTAAAATTAAAAACCCAACAATTCTCAAAATTTTATATGTAATGAGGAATTTAAAAATTCTCCTTAAAGAAATATTATTTCTATGGGTGCCGAGTCATGTTGGAATCCTTGGAAACACAGCTGTAGACCTTGAGGCAAAGAATGCCCTGGGTGACCCTTTATCTAACTGTGATATACCATATACCGATTTTAAATCTAATATTAGAGAATATGTTTTTAATATATTGAAAAATGAATGGAGTAAAATAGATGGTAATAAATTACATGAAATTAAACCTAATTTATGTAAACCTTTCAATAATTTTATGTGCAGAAAAGATCAGTGTGTTATTTCTAGATGTCGTATTGGTCATACTAGAATAACACACGAATATCTTTTAAAAAATGAAGTAGAACCACAATGTATACCTTGCAACTGCAAGTATACTATTAAACATGTTTTAATCAATTGTATTGACTTTGCTGATATTCGTAAGAAGCATTTCAATGTCAATAATATGTATGATTTATTTAATAATGTTTCATTTACAAATATTGTTTCATTTTTAAAAGAAGTTGGAATATATTCTAAAATATAAAAATGTTATTATATTTAAAACGATTTAAAATTTTTATCACGTTATCTTAATGTTCATTTTTATTTGTAAATAATCAATTTGCTTTAATCTAGAATTTTAGTTTATTGAAGGACCTTTTGTCTGATTTTAAGAATATGCTTTAAATTGTAAAAAATATTCGAATTAGCTCTCGCCGCGATATAGCCTTGTTGTGCTAATGCGGCGTAAAGCAACCAACAATCAATCAATCAATTAAATTGAAACACTCTCTGAAGGTCACCCAGTCATTGTTAGAACCATGTTATTTCCATCTTTCCACATCTCTTTTACTTTGGGTTCCAATCATGGTTAGCGTGCATAGTTAAGTTTTCCACCAGAAATATATGATACCAATTTCTTTAGAAAAACGTAAATTAATATACAATAAGTTTTACAATAGTTTCCTATTTATATCTACAGAAGAAATAATAATTAAGTGTTATTAACTGGCTGTTTCTGTATTGCCCCTGGAATAGTTTAAAGGCTAACTGTATAGGCCTTTATACTCTTCAGTCTTTCTGAAAACTTTCATTGAAGGATTTAAAATTCTTTGTTAAAATTAAAATAGAATTAATACTGGAAAATAGGTACAGACAATTCTACCTTTCCTTCCTCAGTCATGCTGATTTACAATGTAAAAAATGATGAGATTTCTTATTTCCAATTCTTTGAGGCAACAAAAAGATATTTGTGTTATGGCATTCATCTACAAAAAACATAACACCATCAAATTCAAGTAAAAAGATTAATTTGATTTAGTGGATAAGTAATTGTGATAAGGTCTACTCCAATTTATAAATACATATTGAATCGAATTGAAATACTAAAACAAAATTTAATTAATAAAACCGGTCTTATAAATCCGAAAATCCACTGGTATCAATGTAAGAGTCTATATATAGATGAAGACCTGTTCATTTGTAGACAACACTCATAGAGACTTGTTTTATACTTTTCAGTGTCCTTTCTATGTGGCAACCCCATGCAAAAGTCACAACTTCAACAATGACACATTCGCTATGGTAGTTTTGTTATCATTTACTACATTGAATGTAGAACACTGATTGACCTTGACAGAGCCAAAACTGGTTTCCCCCCCCTCCCCCCCTTTCCCCCATTTTTCTCTTAATGCAACTTTTTTTTTTGGCTAAAGATAAAAAATGGCACACAAGGTTCCTTTTTTAGGTGCATGGACAATAATTCAATAGAACCATTTGGTTCCTCGCACTTATGTCCGAGTGTTTCTTCTATCCATTGAGCCATTGAAATACACCTAAGGTGAAATGAATCTAAAATCAGATAAAAATATAATTAAACAGATTTTCTTCTCCTTTCTTGCGTATTCCATTTGTTTACTACTTTGCAATTTAAAAAAAAAATAATATTACTCCTATACTTTTTTCATTTCACAATAAAAAAAAATCTGATTTTTTTTAATGTTTTTGTAAAACTTGCTTGCACTGGTTGTCTTGCATGACACAACATTTCTGACTAAAGTATGACATCCGTTAAAATACGATGTGGGAATGTCAAAACACATTATTAACTTGTTCAGTTTTTTTCTAATTGCATTACGTTGTTATCAGATCTTATAGATTCAAATCAATTTTGCTGTTTCATTCCCATCAACATTTCAATGAATTTTCAAAGACTGTTAAAACCACAATATTACGTGAAATTATATTGAATGCAATGAAAAGTGGTGGGAATCATCAATACCTCTTTTATTATGAAATGAGTAGAAATATAATTCAAAATTCGAGCATTTTCAGTACAGTATAGACAATATTAAGTATCCAGTTGATTTTTAGTATTATTAATAACTTATCAATTCAAAATATGTAATTTTATCTCAATTTATCCAATAAATACCTACGATATCTTAATCTTTGCAGAAACTGTCCATTGTCTTCAGTTCCATCTGAATAATTGTCTTCTCATTGTAATTTTGTGTCTGCAGTGATATTCAAAAATCATTTCAATAACATTCAATCAATTAGTATTTCTTGTGAACTAACATGATATTTATCTGAACAACAATCGTATTCATGATGATTGGACAAATAACTAGATGTAAGGATGGAAGGTTGTTTGATGTCATGTGCTAGTTAAATGCACATTCATGATGAGAACATGATAGTGAAATAATAATTTTGACCCTGTATTTTTCTAGAACCATATGCTGGCCTGGTTTATTTTAACATGTTAGTTAAAAAAGAAAACACTCCACAGGAAATCAACCACACACATTATTCTGATACGAACAATCCTTAATTTCACCTCTTGATGCTATGTAATTAGCTGAGAAATAGCATATTTGCAAGTCTTTAGTTTGAATTGAGTTCAAACCCATGACCTGCACTGCAGGCTAAAACAGAATAATCAAGTGGTTACACATGACTAGATGTAGCTGTGATATATTATGTTTGACTTGGACTTTTACTCGCTTTATGCAGATTTAAAACAATCAGTTGTATTCAAATTTCCGAGTAACGGACACAAAAATTGTAGGTTTTAACAGCTGAATGGCCAACAATTTTTTCAAACATAAATGTACACGAAATTACAGGAGACTTTATTAACAAATATTAAAAAAAAATGTGTAACTAATATTTATACACAAGAAGGGTAATATCTAATATGATAATGTGTTTAAGCCATACAATGCATTCACAAACACATTCAACATGTTCAAGTATTAGTAGATATTGAATTCATATATGCTCAAAATGTTTACTTCTGAATTGATAATTACAGGTTTTTCATACAAGTTTGTTATATTTTAATTGACTATGTTTAGTAACGTTTTATATATAGCCGTCGGTAAAGTACCTGGAAAAATTGACCCCAAGACATTGATTTCCTGGTTTAAATAGTCGCACATGCAGTACATTGGTGACCAGCTTGGATTCCATTCCCGAAATTTTCCCAATACTTCTTTGAGTGATTCGGTGTCTTCAGTTTTAAAGGTGGCCACAGTTTGATAATCGACATTGGTCGGAACACATACAAAGACGAGAGATAAAGCATATTTTGTGGTTCTATATGTGGCATCCATCAGGCAAATTTATTGGCCATATCTTGCCAGATTCTTTTCTGCCACTCTGGTGGATAAACAGGAACTTTTAGCGTTGGTGAGATTGGATCATTTCATCATCTAGGATGAAGTCTTCATCATTGCCAAAATCATCTTCAAATATGTCTGTTCCAGACGGAATAGATACCTCTACATCTGCAGTTTAGAATTAGTTTTACAAACTATGATACTTTATAATAAAATAAATAATAAAAATGGTAGAAGATAGAAGGGACAAATAAACTGCCAATCAACTTTTTGCATGTCAGTTAGAAAGAAACGAATAAAATAAAACAGGTTTCTGGGGAAATGGACATGGATTTGGCTAAGATCAATCAGTCTGAGGTTGATAGGTATGAAAACTCTTTAATTATAATTCAACTTAAAAAATGGTATGCAACTAGGCAACGACCATCTTGGACACGATACCTGTGTTGATTTCTTGAAAGCCTACTGAAGTTCTTTCAGACAAAACAAAAGAATATATGAAGTTGGTAAGATTCATATCCACAATGTTAGATGGAAGCACTGACTCATCCGTAACGGAACAAGAAAGTGTCATTAACAGATATGTATATTCTGAGACACACGAACCCGTAACTACACTTTAGTATAGCAAATCTAGACATGGCAACTGCAGATGACGTAAATGCTGCAATAAAGTCAGATGTGTAATGGCTTATATGAAACGAGTGACTGGTGAAAAATAATTTTTGTAAACATGCTACCGTTGGGTAACCCGATGCATCGGATATTATTTATTTGAACAGTATTTTTTCTAGTTTCGATTTCTATTGTCTAGTATGTTATATGTGTATCCAGAGACATACATGTATAATATAAATTAAATGACACCATTCTCAAACATTAGTTAAAAATGAAAACAAATATATCATTATTGTGTCATATTAAATGCTTTTGTCTGCTTGTTTTGTTCACAAATCGTTGTTAAGACAATGGAATTTTGTGTGACTGTCATACCAGTGAGAGGTTCATCCATATATTTTAAACCAGGTTTAATCCACCATTTTCTACGTAAGAAAATGTATGTGCCAAGTAAGGAATATAACAGTAGTTATCCATTCGTTTGAGGTGTTTGAGCTTTTTATATTATTTTATATATGTTTGGCTTGGTTGTGGGTACCACAGCTGTACAGTGATGGACCCACTTTCCCCTTTGCAGGACTTGCTGCTATTGGGTTCATCAGAAGATGCTGGTGCATCCCCTGCTGTTTCGGTTTCTCCTGGTGCATCCCCTTCCTCTTCTTCCATTTTTGATTTATAGGAATGCATACGTCCTGTATGCCATGTCGGTGTTATTTATAGGCTCATAGAACAGTGGGTCTGGATCTCCAATTCCATTACTTATTATATGAAGTATACAGGTTACTGAAATTGATGTAAAAGTTATACATATGAATATTTCAAATAATTTTTATTTTTTGCATCTGACTGATCTTGCAGTCCGAACAAACACATTTATATTCACCATTGGCCAATTGTGGACCCACATGAAACATAATGGGAATTATACATAGCAAGACATTCAATTATGACTGTATATATATAAAAAAAAATGCTTACTGTGCGTTTTAGAATGTACTGTACTATATTCATTTACATGAAAACAAGAATATCAAATTAATACTTTACTTCTATTTATATTGAGTTCCCCCCAAGGGTGACTGGGGAATAGAAGTATGGTCACCATTGGTCTTCCTCCGACCGGCAGTAAAACCCATGCTAAAGTGGGGCGTCCGTTTGGCTGTGCGGGATGTACAAATTTGCAGCCACGTCCGGTCAGAATGGGGACGTTAAATCCGATGCCTCGTGTAAAGAGAGTGCCATGCTCTTTGCACGTTAAGAACCCTTGCAACAACTCTTTGAGGGGTCCGTAGGTGACCTGTTGCAAGGCTAAATTTCTGTCCCTATCCAATATACCCTCATTTCCCGTGGCAGTCTAAATTTCTCCAACCTTAATCCCGGAAGCCCCTATTACAGAACCTACCTATTGTATTTATTGTTAATTTGTTCTCGTCCTGAATATGCATGAAATATTTGCCACTGGACGTTAAGCAACCAACAATCAATCAATCAATCGTGTAAAGAGAGTGCCACGCTCTTTGCACGTTAAGAATCCTTGCAACAACTCTTTTGAAGGGTCCGTAGGTGACCTGTTGCAAGGCTAAATTTCTGTCCCTATCCAATATACCCTCATTTCCCGTGGCAGTCTAAATTTCTCCGACCTCAATCCCAGACGCCTCTATTGCAGAACTTACCTATTGTATTTATTGTTAATTTGTTCTCGTCCTGAATATGCATGAAATATTTGCCACTGGACGTTAAGCAACCAACAATCAATCAATCAATCAAATTTGCAGCCACGTCCGGTCAGAATGGGGACGTTAAATCCGATGCCTCGTGTAAAGAGAGTGCCACGCTCTTTGAACGTTAAGAACCCTTGCAACAACTCTTTGAGGGGTCCGTAGGTGACCTGTTGCAAGGCTAAATTTCTGTCCCTATCCAATATACCCTCATTTCCCGTGGCAGTCTAAATTTCTCCGACCTTAATCCCTTAATCTATTACAGAACCTACCTATTGTATTTATTGTGAACTTGTTCTCGTCCTGAATATGCATGAAATATTTGCCACTGGACGTTAAACAACCAACAATCAATCAATCAATATATGGAGTTAGCAACATCATGTCTGTCAGAGCATTTTTCTGGAACATCTGACCATTTTATTATCTTATATTCTTGGTTCCCCATATTTTCAATATAAAGCAGGCTGAGAGCCTTTATCTAGGATTGGATTAATTTATAGAAGCGTGAAATTTAATCATGTGTGCATTTTCTTCATACATATCTATTTCGATTGTCTCAAATTGACATTTCTTTGACTTGCCGGTGCGCTTATTCAGATTTGTTGGTAAACAATAAGATGAGTATTCTTCATCTATCTTTGGCATATCTGTCATTTTTAATGTTTTTTCATATTTCGTTGCCGTTGGTCGCCATTTTAAAAAGCAAGATTTACAACGTGTTCAGTCAAGCATTCGTAGTTTTGAGATATGCACCTACTGCCCCGTATATTAATTTAATTTTGTAGATTGCTTGACCAGGTTCATGACAAGATCTCTACAAAAGTTATGGCAGAGTTAAAAGGAAAAGAAGTCGAACTGATTCAAGAATGTTGGAGTGATATCCACAACAAACAAGTGATAGCCTCTAGTTTGCAGTGTGAGGGAACTGCATATTTTCTATCTGCTGTAAATACAGAGACCAACAAGAAGACAGCAGTCTATTGTACTTATGTTGCCAAAGATGCCATTGACAAAGCTACAGGGCAGTAACACAGTGTGGTTAAAGACAATGAAAAGAAGATGGTTGCAATGAAACAGAACCTTGTTGAAAGTGACCCTGATCCGACTGTATATGGCTGTTCTCGCTAAAATTTCTTGGACATGACACCACACCAGCCCAAGTCATCAATCAAGTTGTTGCGATCAACAAATACTTCAGTAACCATCATATTCAAGTTGCATTGTTATCTGCGACTCCTTAGTCAGTAAAACCACAGTTGCCTGCAGAGACCAGCCAATAAACCTGTAAAGACATCTACTGCAAAAACAGACCATTTATGCTGATGATAATCTAGAGTTGTTTTTGATGACTGAGTTTCATTTTGACTTGATGTCCATCGCCATAACTGACATCTTTTAATATTTGGTCCTTACTGTGACATTCTAACATAAGTATTGTGACATAGCAAAAAAAAAAGTGCACGAATTGAAAAGATGTCTATTACATCGCAGTCATCTTCAATTGCAACTTGCTTTAAAATACTTGAAATTATTTCTTTGAATGTGTATTTTGTATTACAGAGAACTTTGGTAAAGAGGAAGGCTGGTCCACTTGTTAGAATGGGCTTAGCCTTGAAGATAAAACGCCCTATCGAAGGCAAGGGAAATGAACAGTGAACCATCAAAACCGCTGAGTCATTCAAAAACACTTGTTAAACAAATTTGTAGTTCAGCAGATGACCCCAAAACATGTTCTGAATGCTCATTCCCCCATACCTTATAGTGTTGCTCCCTAAGATCTATAAATGTGGTGAGTAGATCTGCTATTTCCTCAGGTTCTCTTGTTATATTTTAGGATTTTTCTTGGATGTTGTATTACTTTATGCAGCCACGTGTCTGTTTCTGTGTAGACAAAGTCATGTTCGCATAGTCTTAGTGTCGTTGGAGTGTATTCACCTTGATTTATTGAGTGTTGGTAGCTTAACGTCCAGTGGCAAATATTTCATGCATATTCAGGAACGAGAAAAATGTATACAATAGGTAGGTTCTGTAAGAGGGGTTTTCGGGATTTTTGAGGTCAGAGAAATTTAGACTGCCACGGGATATGATGGTATAAAGGGTGACTGGGGAATAGAAGTATGGTCACCATTGGTCTTTTTCCGACTGGCAGTAAAACCCTTGCTAAAGTGGGGCGTCCGTTTGGCTGTGCGGGATGTACAAATTTGCAGCCACGTCCGGTCAGAATGGGGACGTTAAATCCGATGCTTCGTGTAAAGAGAGTGCCACGCTCTTTGCACGTTAAGAACCCTTGCAGCAACTCTTTGAGGGGTCCGTAGGTGACCTGTTGCAAGGCTAAATTTCTGTTCCTATCCAATATACCCTCATTTCCCGTGGAAGTCTAGATTTCTCCGACCTTAGTACCGGACGCCCCTATTACAAAACCTACCTATTGTATTTATTGTTAATTTGTTCTCGTCCTGAATATGCATGAAATATTTACCACTGGACGTTAAGCAACCAACAATCAATCAATCAATAAATTTGATTGAGGTCTTTACAGCTGTTATATTATGTGTATTTGATATGCTTACTGATTTTTTGTATCAAAATTGCACAATTCCAATCTTGGAAATGTTAAGCATAGACCAGTCATCAGTTACAATAATGCTTGGCCTTTATAAATTCAAACAGAATTCACTAGGTTGTTTCACCGATGGAGACCATCGAATATTCATCTTTAACATTCCTTCATTTTTTTTCAGATATTTCAGTCCCATTTGTTAGTGCCAGATTTCCAAGAATTTTGAATTGCATTTAATCTAAAATATCATTGTGATGATCAGTTTCAACTTGTTTCTGATGCTTGTGTCCATGCATTGTTGTATATCATGACAATGGTCTAAATGTTGTGTTCATAAATCTTTTACAAAAATCTTCTATCATAAATTGCAAGTCCAAATAAACAAGATTAAGTGAGCTTAAAGACTAAAAATTGAAAAAAAAAAATCAAAATGATGCAAAGGAATTGTATATGCCTGTGGTAGAAAATAAATGTTGCTATGGCTTACAAGTAGGAGTTAATGAATAATTCCTTACCAATTTCAATTTTAATACAAGCAAATGAAAGTAATTTGAGATGTCACAAAGTTATAATCCTTTTCAGAAAAAGAGAACTATTCAAACCCAAACAAAAATCTTCAAAAGGAAAGGCTGGTGGCGTTAAGAGAAAAACAAGATCAAATGAAAGGCAGGTGGAAGACAAACCTCATCAAAAGGGAAAAGTAAGGCTGGTAAACAACAACCAGTTTTACAGACACACCAGGTCCAAGTCCAATGAAAAATGAAGAAAAGGCTAGTAACAACGTCGAAATTGATAATGTCCTTCAAATCTCAAATTTTATAATGTTTATCTTGTAATGCATTTATGAGTTATTCGTAGTAGTTAGAAAGAAATTATACCTTTAACTTTTAAAATATCTCGATACTTCTGCTAGATTTTCTTTCCTCAGACTGTATATCCTTTAGCAGATCGTTATGTAAGATACACTTATGTGAAATTTTATAACTGTTACTTCTATAAAGAATATGTACAGACCATGCAGAAGAATGGGAGCAAAACGAGGATTGATTACTCATTAATGGTGTAGTGGTTAAATGCAAATGCTGGTTTTATATATATATAAGTACATTATACATGTATATATCAATTTTCAGGAACAGCATGAACAATAAGATTTGGTTACCTTGGAGCTGCAAGTGGTATTTTGGAGGAAGATGGCAATTTTATTGCACTCGATAACAGTGCCATTTTCCTTGACAGCAGTGCCATAATTGACATTACTGAAAATTGGTAATTATTTTATGATCAGGATGGTTTTTGTTTAAAAATTCTCAATTTAAGTAGAAATATTTATAGTATATGTATTAGGCACTTACAGTGTAGTTCTATTACATGTAAAATACTCCCCCAAGGGTGACTGGGGAATAGAAGTATGGTCACCATTGGTCTTCCTCCGACCGGCAGTAAAAACCGTGCTAAAGTGGGGCGTCCGTTTGGCTGTGCGGGATGTACAAATTTGCAGCCACGTCCGGTCAGAATGGGGACGTTAAATCCGATGCCTCGTGTAAAGAGAGTGCCACGCTCTTTGCACGTTAAGAACCCTTGCAACAACTCTTTGAGGGGTCCGTAGGTGACCTGTTGCAAGGCTAAATTTCTGTCCCTATCCAATATACCCTCATTTCCCGTGGCAGTCTAAATTTCTCCGACCATAATCCCTTAATCTATTACAGAACCTACCTATTGTATTTATTGTGAACTTGTTCTCGTCCTGAATATGCATGAAATATTTGCCACTGGACGTTAAGCAACCAACAATCAATCAATCATGTAAAATACAATGATCATGTCTATACTCATACAAAGTGAATTAAAGAATAAAAGCATGGCAGTTCAATGAGCAATAGTTTGGAGTGATATGCATTAAGTCTTAGATGCTGGATATTTTTTATTAGTTGTTCTTGGCTTTGAACTAGCTGTCAGTAACTTCGAGTTTATTAATCAGAATTCATTTTAGTTTTAATTTAATTTTACAAGTGAAATATATTTCAAATGGAGCTGTAATCAAGGCCTATTTTTGGTCTCTGCAATTGTTAACTTTTGACTAGATTAAGTTAAATGCACAATATATGAATAATGTAGGACTTTTGAATTGTTTGGAATATGTTAACCGAAGCAGCTGAAAACCTCAATCATTTGCATAAACTTCCCAATATGTTGATATTGTTACTTATTGACATTGATAAATGTTATAAGAAAAGATGTGGTATAATTGCCATTGAGAATACTCTCCACCAGAGACCAATTGACACAGAAATGGACAACTAAAGGTTAGGATTAGGTTTCAACTATGAGTCAGCCCATAAATAAGTCTCAGTTCTCAGAATGTCTAAGTATTTTCAGAGTTGTGATAAAAGCTTGATAAATATGTCATAATCTCTAAGTATTTAATACAACAGGCAGTTCCAGCTCTCATTGGTATCTGGATAATAGAAGTTGCCAAACAAAGTACACTGAAACTAAATGTTGAAGTTGGTCGCTTCTCTGATATACCAAGAGAAATGCGCCTATGTGTATGTTATAAAGTGCAATGTGTTGAGAATGAATTCCATTTTGTATTGGTATGTCCAGCATATAGGGCAATTAGAATGTTTTTTTCTGCCACGCCATTATTGTTCATGGCCTAATATTTTTAAACTATCTTGTTTCTTGAAAGCTAATTCTAGATCTCTAACAATTAAGCTCTATAACTATTTGAAGAATGCATGGAAAGCTAGATCTGATATTATTGGTAAGTTATGTTCTTATTGTATTGTTCTCTGTTATCAGTCTTTTGCCACATTATGTATATATTATGTGTTGCCATAGCATGTTCTATATGCTTTCGCAAATAAAATATTCATTCAAAGTTAAGAAAATCAACTTCATTGAAAACGATGACGCAGTTCACAAAGAGAAATATTCTCATTATCAACCAGGACCTAATGGTGCAGTTTACAAAGATTCTGGCACTAAAAACTACAAAGTGTGGCCAGAAATTGCTGACATTTCTGGTGTCTAGAAACCAAATAGTAAGACAACTGGAGCAACATGAAGCAATTATAATGGGCCGCAATTTCTTTATGAAACTTGACGTGTTTTTTTCTATTACTTTTTTCAGTAAACAGTCAGGGATATTACTTACGCAAGTGATTTTAATGTTACTTATTTCAGTGATTTTGTTGTATTTTTACGATCTTCAAACATGAATTTCTACTGTAGTACCTCGGGGTAGGGTCGGTGGTGTTCCACTGGCGGAGGAGACAGATCCGGGAGACAGACAGCCTCGTTCCGGATCTGTCATTCGATTGATTGATTGATTGTTGTTTGATTAACGTCCAGTGGCAAATATTTCATGCATATTCAGGACGAGAACAAATTAACAATAAATACAATAGGTTGGTTCTGTAATACAGGCGTCGGGGATTAAAGTCGGAGAAATTTAGACTGCCACGGGAAATGAGGGTTTATTGGATAGGGACAGAAATTTAGCCTTTCAACAGGTCACCAACGGACCCCTCAAAGAGTTGTTGCAAGGGTTCTTAACGTGCAAAGAGCGTGGCACACTCTTTACACGAGGCATCGGATTTAACGTCCCTATTCTGACCGGACGTGGCTGCAAATTTGTACATCCCGCACAGCCAAACGGCCGCCCCACTTTAGCAAGGGTTTTACTGCCGGTCGGAGAAAGACCAATGGTGACCATACTTCTATTCCCCGGTCACCCTTGGGTGTTCTGTCATTCGAAAGCTCAAGAGAAACGATTACCAGACGTCTTTGTCAGGCCGACGAATATCTACATAAAAGTAGCTGTTACAGACAAGTTATTGCCAGGGTAAGTTGATAAAAAGCTTACACTCCTAAAATACTTTTGCTCACATCCAATAATTATACCCCCCAAGGGTGACTGGGGAATAGAAGTATGGTCACCATTGGTCTTCCTCCGACCGGCAGTAAAACCCGTGCTAAAGTGGGGCGTCCGTTTGGCTGTGCGGGATGTACAAATTTGCAGCCACGTCCGGTCAGAATGGGGACGTTAAATCCGATGCCTCGTGTAAAGAAAGTGCCATGTTCTTTCCACGTTAAGAACCCTTGCAACAACTCTTTGAGGGGTCCGTAGGTGACCTGTTGCAAGGCTAAATTTCTGTCCCTATCCAATATACCCTCATTTCCCGTGGCAGTCTAAATTTCTCCGACCTTAATCCCTTAATCTATTACAGAACCTACCTATTGTATTTATTGTGAACTTGTTCTCGTCCTGAATATGCATGAAATATTTGCCACTGGACGTTAAGCAACCAACAATCAATCAATCAATCAATAATTATATGTTGTGTATAGTCATTTCTTTTTTTTTTGTTGGAAAAGGAAAAACGCTTTAAGATATCCAAAAATGTTATTGTTAATATTGTGTATGATCAAATCGTTATACCTCAAACTAATCGTATTGGTGATAGGTGACACCTTTTTGTGAATTGAAATGGTGTTGCAACTGGAATAGGTAATCCCAAAATCACTTGTTTTAGTTATATCTATGATTTTGGAATTTTTGTCTGATTGTTTGGACTCCTTGGTTTTATCTATTGTGATGATACAGGGGGAATATTTTGTCCCAGAACACCCATTTTTCTTTTTATACAAGACTTTATAAAAGATCATTTACCAAAATGTAAGTAGTTTCTAGATTGTTTTTCCTCAAGTAATTATACCAATGTAAATTTAATGTAAAAGTCCGAATCAGCCTTTTCCTAATATTTTTTCCGTAATCAAAGCACTTCCGACTTAAAGTATCAATTCTAAATTCTTGATTCATTTACATTGATGTGAGTACATTCTTAATGCTAATTTCAAGAAATCACCCACCAAGTTTAAATTTATTTGATTTCATTTTCAATATTCTCAAAAATGGTAAATTTAAGTGTGTGGCACTTACTCTTGCTGATGAAGGAGGTAATCTATAATATGTCAAAACATATGGGTATTCCATTATCAACCCATCAACACAACATACATTTTAGACGTTGGATACCTTATAAAAGAGACAATTAATTAAATCCTTGCCAAACTTATATATAAATGCATGTACTTTGGATCTTTACCCTACATGTAACAAACAAGGCTATACTATTTTAAATATGTGGTCGATTTTAGTTAGTAAAGTATGGTGAATCTACAATTAACAAAGTCACCGAATTAACGTTACATTAAGGTCAACAAAAAATCGGAGATGTCTTTCCAAAAAGGTTATTCGAATCAATGATCAATCATCTTAATTTGAATCGGAAGTAAACAAGCTATAGAATACCCAATAAAAGAGGTTTGTAATGAAACTAATGACAGTTATGTTTTTAATTAAGAAAGTTTCTGCACCTATAGCTCTCTCTCGGAGACTGCAACAGCTATTGTCAGTAAAAGTTCTGTTTCAAAAGTGGTCAAAGAAAATGGCTTCATGTGCAAAATTTGCGAGTTATTTGATGTATCACAATCTACAACAAAGGCTTTTGTTCACAAAGGGATTATTCCAGGAACCCATCCTTCAAGGCAGCTGTAATCGCATGAAGAAAGCATTGGTCAAAAACCTTCAGTAGAAAGAAATTCTTTTTTCAAAATCCAATGTTTATGTTATACGTCAATTGAGAGTTCAAGATGCACAAGCTAAAGAACAAAATCGTTCTGTTGTGAGAAAACGTTTTCAGTGTGTTGATAATCTAATGAAGCAAACGTTGGCAGCAAGTAAAAACACCAAAAAGTTGGTTAGATTTATTGCAACCTTTTGGAGTAAAAGACATGGACCATCATATATATAAATATATATATGTTCATCTGAGCGTGAAGTACTTGTCACAGACTGTGTAATGCAGATTGTTCAATGCATCTCAGATTTGATTAATCGCAAGCTGTCTGCAGGGCCATATTTCAGAAGAATGCTGAAGAAGGAGTTAAGATTTACTCTCTGGGATTTAATAGAGAAATCACTACCGAAAAAATGGGGATATTTACAGCTCAGAGACATGCAGCCTTAGAACTCTTGTAGAAATCAATGTATAGTAGGTAAAAGAGAAATTATGAAGCATCCTTGGAAGAAGTTAAACGTAAATGGTCAAGGCAGATTAATTAATCATTATCAATTGGCATGAAATAAGACATGAATGGGTGTTAGAACTAAAGTTTTGTGATGGATCTTTAATGAACATTACAAACAATAGATTGTAGTCATTTTATCAGAAATTGATTGTTGGTTGCTTAAGGTCCAGTGGCAAATATTTCATGCATGGAAAATGAAAACAGGTTATAAAACTTTATTCGTGTCTTTACGTATTCTTTGAATGAGAGACCACAAATGAACTGTTGAGTAATAGAAAGTAAATGACCACAAAGGAAGTGTTGAGTAACAGAAAGTAAGTGGTCGCACAGCTTATTTATCTGCCAAATTAAAGTATTCAAATTATTTGACTAGTTATGCTTGTTATAGTTCTCCAACAACATTCTAAAGCCAAACAGAATACGAATCTTATTGGTACATCATTAGATAGCAGATTAATGGATGAGAAGATCTAACTTTGCACTGAATGATGTAACTGTAATTTTAATATATTGATTGATTGATTGATTGTTGCTTGCTTAACGTCCAGTGGCAAATATTTCATGCATATTCAGGACGAGAACAAATTAACAATAAATACAATAGGTAGGTTCTGTAAGAGGGGCGTCCGGGATTAATGTCGGAGAAATTTAGACTGCCACGGGAAATGAGGGTTTATTGGATAGGGACAGAAATTTAGCCTTTCAACAGGTCACCAACGGACCCCTCAAAGAGTTGTTGCAAGGGTTCTTAACGTGCAAAGAGCGTGGCACACTCTTTACACGAGGCATCGGATTTAACGTCCCCATTCTGACCGGACGTGGCTGCAAAGGACAATGTATGGTAAGGGTCATTTTTGGCCCCCTCTCGGAACCAGTTCATATTCATACCATCAATAGCCCTTGGGCAGGTACTACAAAAAAATAACAATTTTTATTCGTTCCTGTGACTTATTGGTTGCCTAGCAACCGATTTCTAAAATCAAACTTGCAGTGTCTGCTTTTCGTTAAAAAAAATCTCTTTTCAATGATTTTTGATGGTTTATTATGTTAAATCATATTATATTGTTTATCTGTATAAGTTTATTTGTTTCCTTAAACCAAAAAAAAAAAAAGGTCTTATGCCTAGCAACTACATAACGCAGATATTTTGCTTAGCAACCGTACTATTGCAGGCATTTAATGTATGTATTTGCACAAACAAGTAACATTCAGTGTATGACATCAATATAGTATTAATACAAACAAGCTAGTTTGTTACATGCATCAGTTTAAGACTTGAATTTTGCTTAGAAACTACCTAGCAACGTGGATTTTGCATAGCAACCATACTATTTCAGGCATTTAAAGTATGTATTTGCACATACAACCAAAATCACAAACCACAAATAAATAATTCATATCTACTGGCTAGATTTTCTAATGCATTAGTTTTAGATTGGTATTTTCCATAAAAACTACATAGCAACCATACTATTTCAGGCATTTAGTGTATGTAATTGCATATATAAGTTACATTGGGTGTTTGACAACAACATATTATTAATACAAACAAGCTAGTTTGTTCCATGCATCAGTTTCAGATTGGTATTTTGCTCAGAAACTACTTAGCAACATATATGTTTTACATAGCAATCATACTATTTCAAGCAATTAAATATGTATTTGCATATAAAATTTTCATGGCATGACAACAACAAACTATTTCTTCATGCAAGCTATATTTGCCTATGTATCAGTTTCAGATTGGTACTGTCACCTAAAACTACTTAGCAATTTCAATTTTGCATAGCAACCATTTTTTGTATTGTTACATTTTTGTAGAAAATATATTTCGACATATCCATGATTTTTTCATATATATAAGCTGCAGTAACTTTCTAAATGTAGCTGCATAACAATGTGTGTATCTTAGGATTTCATCAGCAAACTAGTATAGTATTTTTTTAACAGTCACTACAGGTTTTACATTAAGTGCATGGTTGCAAAGGAAGATGTACTGTACATATAAAAAAGCAGATGTGGTATGATTGCCAATGAGACAACTCTCCACAAGAGACCAAATGACACAGATATTAACAACTATAGGTCACCGTACGGCCTTCAACAATGAGCAAAGCCCATACCGCACAGTCACCTATAAAAGGCCACGAAATGACAAGGTAAAACAATTCAAACGAGAAAACTAACGGCCTAATGTTTGTACAAAATATGAACGAAAAACAAATATATAACACATAAGCAAACGACAACCACTGAATTACAGGCTCCTGACTTGGGACAGGCACATACATACTGAATGTGGCGGGGTTAAACATGTTAGCGGGATCCCAACCATCCCCCTAACCTGGGACAGTGGTATAACAGTACAACATAAGAACAAACTATAAAAATCAGTTGAAAGAGGCTCAACTCATCAGATGGATAAAAATACAAATACTACAAATACAAGTGGACGTGGCCGGGTATTTTTACATCCAAACAACAAAAAGTACAGATCTGAGAGTACTCGCAGTTACTGACAGCTAGTTCAAAGCCACTAACAACTTATAAAAAAAAATCATGCATCTAAGACTTAATATGCATAGTTTCAGCATTGCCTTTCTTTGTATGTCATGTTTTTTCAGATGGGTTGGGTAATCGTGGTTGCAGTATTTTTGGAAAATTCGGGGGTGTTTTTTTTTTTAATTAAACTTACAATAAGAAGCTGCAAATCTTTTTTTTAGTAAATATTTTTTTTTCTGTCCATTCTTCAAAGAATCATTTTTGTTTATACAAATTCTATATATTAAATAAATGAAGTGTCACATTTTCTGTGTATCCAGGTGACAACACTCTGTTGATTTAAAAATGTACTATTTAACCTCTGTTTCATTACACAATTTTTTTAGAAGAGGGTGTTTTTGTGTTGACCTATGAACTTTGTTTACCAGATTTCATTTGGTACTGAAGAAAACAACCAAACCTTTAAAAACAAATATCATTTTAATTTCCCTTACTATCATTGAAATACAATAAAATAAATACATTATAAGTAACAGGGAAACATATCTCTGTCTGTCTGTCTGTCTCCCTATTGTGCAGAGTAATGGTCCTTGGACTTAAAATAATACTTAAAAAACAGTTTTCGTAACTTTAAAAATGCCTGAAGATATTATATTTCTTATATAATGTACACCATGCCATGTTATAGATTATTACTTCTCAACTACCTTAAAAACCTTTGTTGGAATACACTTCCAAGGGTGACTGGGGAATAGAAGTATGGTCACCATTGGTCTTCCTCCGACCGGCAGTAAAACCCTCGCCAAAGTGGGGCTTCCGTTTTGCTGTGCGGGATGTACAAATTTGCAGCCACGTCCGGTCAGAATGGGGACGTTAAATCCGATGCCTCGTGTAAAGAGAGTGCCACGCTCTTTGCACGTTAAGAACCCTTGCAACAACTCTTTGAGGGGTCCGTAGGTGACCTGTTACAAGGCTAAATTTCTGTCCCTATCCAATATACCCTCATTTCCCGTGGCAGTCTAAATTTCTCCGACCTTAATCCCTTAATCTATTACAGATCCTACCTATTGTTTTTATTGTGAACTTGTTCTCGTCCTGAATATGCATGAAATATTTGCCACTGGACGTTAAGCAACCAACAATCAATCAATCAATCATCTTTCTCTGTAAATACCTCTGTTTCCCATATGCTATCATTGAAACAATCTGTATTTAATAAAATAAGTGCATCATAAGTATCAGTAACTTGCACACACACACATTTTCTCTCTCTCTTTCTCTCTTGCTCTTTCTCTTACTGTCTCTCTTATGCTCTTTCTCTCTTTTAAATAGAATTTCCTCCATGCATCATGAGTATTTTACAGCAGTTCACAGACTTTGTCATCTTGTAAAAATACTGGAATAGAAAAAAAAATAAAATGAAACACTGTGAGCATTATGGACATAATTAATGGACAAAAAGAATATATGTATATATTTCATTACCTGAAGATCTGTAAAAGCAGTGAAAGTGCTAGTAAAAGTGATGAATTGAAACCGTTATTATCTTATATTTATTTTCTTATATATTATATATATATATATATTTTTTTTAAACGCCTAAAAAGTGTACAAAACAACACCAATAACAAAAAAAGGAAACTATAAATGTAATTATTTATAATATTTCGGATAACCGATATCCTTCATACAAGAGTCAAGAGTATCGAACATCTTTAATGAAAAAAAAATCATAACATTCTTTGATGGCTGGTCATCATTTTGACACGCCTTCATAGCTAATTAATTTTCATGACTCTAAAGATAAGAACAGCACGTGTAGACAAAAATGGAGGGTTGAAGATTTGTATCCCAACTGTAAATATGTAGTTGATAAAATAGAATAAAATGCCCCGCAGGGCGCAGCTTGACACAACCGCAGAGGTCGAACCCTGAACAATTGGGGCAAGTATGAAAACAACATTCAAGCTTGATACAGCTCTGAATTTGGATTGTGATTGAATATTTGACACAGTATAGGTTTCTGACACAGAATGAATGTGGTCTAAGAACTTAAAAATTGTAAATTGGACATTTACCTACTATGGTCCAATATCCCAAAACTAAAAACATGGTTAGATTCAGCATATCAAAAACCCCCAAGAATTAAATTTTTGATGAAATCAAACAAAGTTTAATTTTGGACCCTCTGGAACTTAATGTGGACCAATTTAAAAACAGGTCCCAAAATCCAAAAAGTAATACACCGTTAGATTCAGCACATCAAAGACCCCCATATATGCAATTTTAGTTGAAATCAAACAAAGTTTAATTTAGGACCCTGATTTAGACCAACTTGAATACTGGGCCCAGAATCAAAAATCTAAATACATGTTTAGATTCAGTATATCAAAACACTCAAGAATTCAATTTTTATTAAAATCAAACTAAGTTTTATATTGGACCTTTTGGACCTTAATGTAGTCCAATTTGAAAATAGGCAAAAAAATAAAAAATCTAAATACACGGTTAGATGCGGCATATCAAAGAAACCCAATAATTCAATTTTTGATGAAATCAAACAAAGTTTAATTTTTGACCCTTTGGCCATCAATGTGGACTAATTTAAAAACGGGGCCCAAAAATCCAAAAACTTAATACACATTTAGATTCAGCATATCAAAGTACCCCATATATTCAATTTTTGTCGAAATTAAACAAAGTTTAATTTGGGACCCCGAATTGGACCATCTTAAAAACTAGGCCCATAATCAAAAATCTAAATACATGTTTAGATTCAGCATATGAAGAAACCCCAAGAGTTCATTTTTTTGTTAAAATCAAACTAAGTTTAATTTTTGACCCTTTTGACCTTAATGTAGACCAATTTGAAAACGGGACCAAAAAATAAAAAAAATCTAAATACATGGTTAGATTCGGCATATCAAAGAACCCAAATAGTTCAATTTTTGATGAAATCAAACAAAGTTTAATTTTGGACCCTTTGGACCTCAATGTGGACCAATTTAAAAACAGGTCCCAAAATCCAAAAACGTAATACACCGTTAGTTTTAGCACATCGGAGATCCCCATATATGCAATTTTTGTTGAAATCACACAAAGTTCAATTTTGGACCCTGATTTAGACCAACTTGAAAACTGGGCCCATTATCAAAAATGTAATAACATGTTTAGATTCAGCATATAAAAAAACTCAAGAATTCATTTTTTGTTAAAATCAAACTAAGTTTTATATTGGACCTTAATGTAGTCCAATTTGAAAATAGGCACAAAAATAAAAAATCTAAATACACGGTTAGATGCGCATATCAAAGAACCCCAACAAATAATTTTTTGATGAAATCAAACAAAGTTTAATTTTGGACCCTTTGGACCTCAATGTGGACTAATTTAAAAACGGGGCCAAAAAATCCAAAAACTTAATACACATTTAGATTCAGCATATCAAAGTACCCCATATATTCAATTTTTGTCGAAATTAAACAAAGTTTAATTTTGGACCCCGAATTGGACCATCTTAAAAACTAGGCCCATAATCAAAAATCTAAATACATGTTTATATTCAGCATATGAAAAAACCCCAAGAGTTCATTTTTTTGTTAAAATCAAACTAAGTTTAATTTTTGACCCTTTTGACCTTAATGTAGACCAATTTGAAAACGGGACCAAAAAATAAAAAAATCTAAATACATGGTTAGATTCGGCATATCAAAGAACCCAAATATTTCAATTTTTGATGAAATCAAACAAAGTTTTAATTTTGGACCCTTTGGACCTCAATGTGGACCAATTTAAAAACAGGTCCCAAAATCCAAAAAGTAATACACCGTTAGTTTCAGCACATCGGAGATCCCCATATATGCAATTTTTGTTGAAATCACACAAAGTTCAATTCTGGACCCTGATTTAGACCAACTTGAAAACTGGGCCCATTATCAAAAATGTAAAAACATGTTTAGATTCAGCATATAAAAAAACTCAAGAATTCATTTTTTGTTAAAATCAAACTAAGTTTTATATTGGACCTTAATGTAGTCCAATTTGAAAATAGGCACAAAAATTAAAAATCTAAATACACGGTTAGATGCGGCATATCAAAGAACCCCAATAATTCAATTTTTGATGAAATCAAACAAAGTTTAATTTTGGACCCTTTGGACCTCAATGTGGACTAAGTTAAAAACGGGGCCCAAAAAGGCTAAAACATTTAGATTCAGCATATCACAGTACCTCATATATTCAATTTTTGTCGAAATTAAACAAAGTTTAATTTTGGACCCCGACTTGGACCATCTTAAAAACTGGGCCCATAATCAAAAATCTATATACATGTTTAGATTAAGCATATCAAAAAACCCTAAGAATTCATTTTTTTGTTAAAATCAAACTAAGTTTAATTTTTGACCCTTTGGACCTTAATGTAGACCAATTTGAAAACGGGACCAAAAAATAAAAAAATCTAAATACATGTTTAGATTCGGCATATCAAAGAACCCCAATAATTCAATTTTTAATGAAATCAAACAAAGTTTAATTTTGGACCCTTTGGACCTCAATGTAGACCAATTTAAAAACGGGGTCCAAAATCCACAAAACTTAATATATGGTTAGATTCAGCATATTAAAGAACCCCAAGAATTTAAGATTAAAACCCCATTGAAATTGGTTAAGAAATTATCAATTTATACAAAGTATTAGAAAAGTATTGTTTTTGGCCCCTAATTCCTAAACAATACGCCATAACCCCCTTCTTTTTTTGGTATGGAACCTTGTGGTACAAATTCAGTAAGATCCATATTATTATTGTCTAGAAACTAGAAAAATGCGTTTTTGGACCCCTTTTTAGACCCTTAATTCCTAATCTGTTGGGACCATAACCCCCAAAATCAATCCCAACCTACCTCTTGTGGTTTCAAACCTTGTATTTAAATTTCATAGAGATCCATTCACTTAAACTAAAGTTATTGTCCGGAAAGAAAGTGTCTTTCGGACGACGACGACAACATGACACCAATATACGACCGCAAAAAATTTTGGCGGTCGTATATTGGTGTCACGTTGTCGTCCGCGTTCTCGTATAAAAATTAGAAGAGAAATATAGTGTTTAATTATTTGATAATCCGAGCAAGCATTAAACAGATATATTCATTTATTTGTTTTATATACAAAACTGTCAATATAAAACACCATTCTTTTTACTGCTTTAGACATATTTATTATCGGAAAAATATTCATTTTGAATTTTCTTGTTAAAAACAATTAAGAAATACTTACTGTGAGGAACGCATTTGTTTATCTACTATTCAACATCAGGCATTGGTGTTCTTCATACATGTTGTAGAAAAATTCACATTTATGGTACAATGTATCTATAGAGAAATCTGAAAAAAATTTTTTTTTTTACAAAAAACACAAGAAAAACAATTTTGAAAAACAAAAATTTTACAACAGGGGTAGGGAAAATGTAAGAGTGCAAAAGTAATGAACTAAGAAATAAATAAATGTTGTAATTGACATAAGAAAGTACATTATGTTACTTACTATCTATGTAATTTATATAAATAAGCGGTTTTGATCTGTATATAAGAAAAAATTTCTAACAATTTGCGTTTATTTACAGGATATATATTTTCAATTTTTTTTTATTATGAATACAGCATGTTTAATATTTAATAATAATGATGCTGATGAACTTGTGCATGGTGTTTTATTTTCAGTAGAAAATATAACATGCTTATTAGGATGTGAATATTTTGCTGAAGCATGAAGTGTAAACAGTGGCTTCTTTGTACTTTAAAGATGTACACTTTTGTAAAGTTGACTCTTTTAGCATAGGCACTCAGGGGTGGGGAGAGGGTTCTGAGCCCCCCTCCCCCTTTTTTTTACTGCCATATCAGCTCTTATTTTTGAGGTGATTTCTCTTGGCACCAATTTTCTGCTCAGGACTCCCATATTTTAAAGGGGGGGGGTTCAAGATGGGTTACAATTCCATATAAGCTATCTTTAAAAAATATGGGAAAAACAAATATTTTCTAACTTTTGCTTTATATACATTTTCTTGTACTAGCTGGGCTTTTTTTATTATTCAAAAGGTTAAAGTTTCTTATCACTTCAATAAAGGTCTGACTAAGATATGGTGTTTGAAATCTTCAACAACAGACTCAACACCATCAAATGATGACCCCACTGCCTCTGTCCACATAATGTATACATAATAGGTGCTTTAGATTGCTATGATGTGTAACATGTACTTTTTCAAGTTTTATTATAGTCTCAAACTCATCAAAAATTAGCAAATACTTACTGTTACAATTAATCTTTAATTCATAATCTTAGTTCATTCCATGGCTTATTTGTTGTACATGGCATATTAATACATTTTCAAAACTTTTTGGAGGCAATCTACAAAATAAATTAAATAAAATATTGATGAAAATCAAGTGCAGCAAGGGATTTATTTATTGAAATAATCTTGAATGACTTTAACATTTGAATATTTCCTACATGGTGAAGGAAATCAATGAAAGAAAGTGAACCTAAATAAAAGATTGATTGATTGTTGGTTGCTTAACGTCCAGTGGCAAATATTTCATGCATATTCAGGACGAGAACAAGTTCACAATAAATAAAATAGGTAGGTTCTGTAATAGATTAAGGGATTATGGTCGGAGAAATTTAGACTGCCACGGGAAATGGGGGTATATTGGATAGGGACAGAAATTTAGCCTTGCAACAGGTCACCTACGGACCCCTCAAAGAGTTGTTGCAAGGGTTCTTAACGTGCAAAGAGCGTGGCACTCTCTTTACACGAGGCATCGGATTTAACGTCCCCATTCTGACCGGACGTGGCTGCAAATTTGTACATCCCGCACAGCCAAACGGACGCCCCACTTTAGCACGGGTTTTACTGCCGGTCGGAGGAAGACCAATGGTGACCATACTTCTATTCCCCAGTCACCCTTGGGGGCCCTAAATAAAAGAAACTTGCTTTTTTCATATCTAAGAACCACACATGTTAAACTAATTTGTATTTGCAAGTTTTAATATAGTATCAAACTGAACAAAAATTTGGAATAGCAAATACTTACGGTTACAATTCATCTTTAATTCATTTCATGGCTTATTTGTTGTACATGGCATATAAATTCACATTCAAAACTTTTTGGAGACAATCTACAAAATATATTAAATATTTATGAAAATCAAAAACAGCAAGGGATTTATTTCTTAAAATAATCTTGAATATTTCAAACAGGGTTAAGGAAACCAATGAAAGGAAGTGAACCTAAATAAAAGGAAACTTGCTTTTTTACATATCTAAAAACCACACATGTTTAACTAATTCATTTTCACCCAACTATCGAATTTTTGGTTATTAGTCTCTTCAAAATTGGCCAACTCCCAACCGTTTTGATTTGAGAAACATTGGTAGGTATTTTTATTTGCAACATTCTGGGAACAATTTGTCAACCTGAATGATCTTTGATGATTTTTTTTTTCAATTTTATTTATTAGATTCAGTTAACCTAGCATTTTTCTATGTATGTTGCATTATGTGCATTTTATTCATGCCTGACTAAGAAATTATAGCACATTTTACATTGAGATATTGTCATTTCAAGAATTCAAGCACAGTTTTGACAATTATTAGTTCTTCTGGAATTTTTTTCCAACAATACAATGCTCCAAATTGGGCGAACTGAGAATTTTTAATGGGTATATATAGTCATACATCTACCTTCTTCCAAGTCAATAGGTTTACAATATTAACATAATTTGTTATTTGTTGGTTGCAACATTTTATTAAATTTGTATTTTCTTCTTTTTATCTTCTGATATATATTAAATAATACCCTATGAAATGATTTATGGTTGTGTTAATTTATTTTTAACAAATACTTGAAAGGAGAATTTTATAAAAATTACTTTTGTACTGATCGCGAGGGGAGATAATCATTTTTAGAATTCCGTACAAAAATACAAATTGTTTTTATTTAAAACCGATGATTGACCATCTGGATGTCCAATTGCATTAACCACATCTATATTCGGAAATAATTGATCTGAAAGGGCAATATATTTTTGTTTTCAAATAGAGAATTACAAGTATGAGCATGAACGGCGGTGACCCCGTGTTTTTGTGAATTTAGACTTCTTTGGTTTGGAAGTATTATGGAACCTATACATTATCTCACATAATGTTTGTAATATATATATATCATATTTTGACAAACAACTATCACATTTATCACTCTATCATAATTTATGCTTTGAAATAGAGAGCTAACATATGACGTCTGCTCTTTTTCGTGAATTTATTTTATGATTTCTTTTGTTTCTTCTTGGAACTATTTAAGGAACCCGTGCACTATCCCACATGGGATTTATGATATATCTCTGGTTTTGCATGAATAAGTATCACATTTACCATTCTATAATCATATATTATTACAGCAGCATAGTTTGTTGACTCTGATGATATCCAGCTTCCCTGGCAACTGAAACCGGAAGTTGTCAGACTTTTGTGAATTTAGACTTCTTTGGTTTGGAAGTATTTATGGAACCTGTACATTATCTCACGTAATGTTTGTAATATATATATATCATATTTTGACAAACAACTATCACATTTATCACTCTATCATAATTTATGCTTTGAAATAGAGAGCTAACATATGACGTCTGCTCTTTTTCGTGAATTTATTTTATGATTTCTTTTGTTTCTTCTTGGAACTATTTAAGGAACCCGTGCACTATCCCACATGGGATTTATGATATATCTCTGGTTTTGCATGAATAAGTATCACATTTACCATTCTATAATCATATATTATTACAGCAGCATAGTTTGTTGACTCTGATGATATCCAGCTTCCCTGGCAACTGAAACCGGAAGTTGTCAGACTTTTGTGAATTTAGACTTCTTTGGTTTGGAAGTATTTATGGAACCTGTACATTATCTCACGTAATGTTTGTAATATATATATATCATATTTTGACAAACAACTATCACATTTATCACTCTATCATAATTTATGCTTTGAAATAGAGAGCTAACATATGACGTCTGCTCTTTTTCGTGAATTTATTTTATGATTTCTTTTGTTTCTTCTTGGAACTATTTAAGGAACCCGTGCACTATCCCACATGAGATTTATGATATATCTCTGGTTTTGCATGAATAAGTATCACATTTACCATTCTATAATCATATATTATTACAGCAGCATAGTTTGTTGACTCTGATGATATCCAGCTTCCCACGCAACTGAAACCGGAAGTTGTCAGACTAAAATAAACCGCACCCAAAAATCAACGACTGTACATGATATTTTTTAAAGATTTTGCTATGAGCGCAGTTGAGAACATCTATGAAATTTGTATATAATGTCAAAACTATATCATACATACCATATGTAAAATATCATACATGTTCTCACTTGCGCTCATATTTAAATCATTCAAAGTAGAGTCGGAAAGGTCCGATTTTCCGCCACTGGACGTTAAGCAACCAACAATCAATCAATCAATCCGATTTTCCGTATAGAAACCCGTTTATGGTGTATTCATAGTATCATTTATAATCGATATCCTGCATAACCTTGAAAAATAAGTTTATTTCAACAAAATACAAAACTTCAATAAGGTTTTATGGTCATTTTTGCCCCAGATATTGTTATTGAATTTTTTTGCATACAAAGGGGCCAAATACTGCACTTATCATACATCGGCCTTTGTACATCCCGCTCAGCCAAACGGGCGCTCCACTTTAGCAAGGGTTTTACTGCCGGTCGGAGGAAGACCAATGTGACCATACTTCTATTCCCCAGTCACCCTTGGGGGCTGGTGTCTTAAGAAAAATTCCATGGAATTAAAAAAAAAATATAAACATGTCTTCCATAGGGGGGATAGATTATTTCTAGAATAGCCCAATCAGTTCCGACAATACGTAATTTGTCAAACAGAAATCGTGTAACTGTGTAACAATTAATTTGATCCCCCCTGTAAAATGATCCGGGGGATAAAATGTCTTGGAATATTTTATCCTCTAAGATAGAAAATTGCAACAAATTATATCCCCAACACTAATGATGGATATTATTTTAATGTTGTGGGATATAAAATGTTGCAATTTTCTATCCTAGAGGATAAAATATTCAAAGACATTTTATCTCCCGGATCATTTTACGAAAAAATTAAAAACAGTCCTTAGTAGGAAATTTTGGGAATATCTGGTTAAGAATAACCCAGTTAATGCTTGGAAAATTCTGTCCTCGAAATAAAACAATATTCACTATAAATTATATTATTTTTTTGAATAATTGTTCAACAATAACACAAATACAAAAGAAATATATATTACATTCACAAATGTATGTTACAAACAACATATTTTCAATGCATTTTTCTATTTCATCTGTTAATGTGCAAAATATTCAAAAATACTAGATTGACGTTTCTTATCTCTACACTTTCTTTTCGGACGCTTATTTTGGGTTTCATCTTCTTGATCATTTTGCTCTTGAATATACTGTTCAATGATTTCAATTTCATCCTCTGTATCAATTTCTTTAAAAGTGGACTGTGTTATGAACAAGGATCCATCGAGAACATCACAGTTATTATTGTTCATATCCGAATTCTGATCTTGGTTTTCATTATTGTTTGATTCATAACTTTTATCTAAATCATGATGATCAACAACAGGTTGTGTTTTATTGGGTTCAAAATGTATTTCAGCTGATACTCTCTGAGTATTGTCATTGAGAGAATAATATTTCTTAATGTTCATCTGTTTGAATGTGCCTATAACATCATCACTTGATACACATTTAATCATGTATGTGCCCTTTTTTACAACTTTATCAATTTTGTATGGCCCAAACCAATTTTGTTTTTCCATTCCTTTCTTTCTCTTCTTATTTTTCACCAGTACATTATCATTTTCTTTAAACTCATTTTCATGAATATTATGTCTATTGTCAAAATGCAACTTCTGTCTTTTTTGTGCTTGATCGATATTTTCCATGACTTTTCCGAAATCAACTTCTGAATTTCATGTTATTTTATAGCACAATCTTCAATTTGACCTTGGTTTAATTCTTCATATGACTGAAAAGTGTTAACAGTATTACCCACTGTGTATCATCGCCACCGGAAATTGGGTACTAACGAAGCGGAGAGAAATGGAAAAAAAAAGTAAACAAGGTAAGAATTCATTCAATTTAAAGCATTTCTACTGATTTGACGAGGGTACCGCTTAAGAAATGATTTTCTGATATATAATTCTTTAAATTATTAGGCCGATAAGTACAAAATTAAGACAAGATTTTGTGTAATACTCAAGAACTTGCCACTTAGTACCTGAAAATTTCGAGGTCGATTTTCCTCTGTCGCCCCATTGGCAAGATATTCAGCTGTTTTTCATTATTTTTCCAGACACTTTTTTAGATTATTATAGTGTGGCATCATATTTACTGAAATTTGTTGTCAAAATGATGGTTTTTAAAGAATATAGACCATAAAAAATAAAGTCTAGGGTACGGCAACTTGCTCATGTTGACAAATTTACTGTATGGCAACTTGTTTTCAACTGTATGGCAACTTGCTAATTTCAAAATATTTATTTGCCGTCTTTTTAAAGAAAATAAAGTATTAGGTTAAATATCTAATTATGCATTTGATAAAAATACAATTCGCTTAACACCATTTAAGATGTATACACAATATAAGGTTTGAACACAGTCCTATTACATCTTTTACATACCTGGTGTATATACAATATGAATACGGCATATACAAAAGCTTGCAAGTGTTGTAACTTTCGGAAAGGCATGTCACTGTTTTACTGACCTGTTGTTATGCCCCTGACGTAGCGTTTAATGTTTCCCATGCCCGTCCGACCCGTCTCTCCCGTCCGTCCAGAAAGTCCCAAAAATTGGTTTCCGTTCTCCAACTTTAGTATGCCTTAACCAAATGTTTTAAAACTTACACGAAATGCTTATCACCACAAAACACAGATCAAGTTATAAAATGGATAGCGTCACTGTTACCGTTCTTGAGTTCTGCTCTTTTATAAATGAAAAAAAGCTAAAGCTGTCGGTTCTGTTCTCAAACTTTAGATTGCCTCAACCAAATGTTTTAAAGGGAAAGTCCGCGATTTTTTACTTATCATCTAAATATGTTCATCTTAACATAAAAAACACATTCACAAAGTTTTAAATTTATATTCTTTCTAATAACGGAGAAAATCAAGTATTTGTAACTTTTTTGGTTGACCTACGTCACTGGGTTGTGACGTTTTAACCCGATTTGTTGAATCATGGGAAAAAATAAAATCTGTTAAAGTCTTAATTGCTTTATCAGAATTTTACGTAATTAAAAGCGCATAGATGACCGTTGGTCGTAGTTAATAACCACAATACAAGAATGAAAGAAAATGAATATGTGTGTACCGTTTTGTATTGATTGAATAAAACTTCCTATATGAAGTTATCTAAATATAAATATTTTCGAATTAATTTCATAAATTATTGAGATTTTTTCATAAAATATCTATAGAACATTTTTACTGATATTGAACTGAAAATATTTTAAGTTTTATTTACCGTTATAACCATTTCAATGCAAAATATTTGTGAACAGAGTGTGTATATTATTTTGTAAAGTCATTGTTTATTTCTCGATTTGAGGAGAATTCGTTTGAACTTTACCTTGCAGCAATTTAGCCTCAGGCGTACACAGGTGTGAATTCAAGCGTACACAGGAGTGTATATTGTCATTTTGAATGGATTAACAGAAAGAGTATAGCGTGTTTAATATACCCAGATGAAATACCCGATGACAATAGAGAAACAATAATTAAATTGTATAAATTAATTGAAAATTAACATTCAACTTTTTAATTCCGGAAGTGTTACAATATTAAAATGGAACAATTTTCGGTAACGTTCTATGCAATTAGCATAAAGTTAAGATATGAAGTTAAAAGAATAGTACTTTTAATCTTAAAAATTAAATGTTATATTTTCCAATTAATAATCATTGCACATCTGTTTAATTTACTTTACCGGAATTCTTTAACTTGTATTTAAATCTGGCGATGTTTAAATGCTAACAAACGTAAAACTATCGCAATTTTAAAGTTTCAAGTTAATTGAAAAAATACAACAGCACAACATGCATGATTTTTTTAATTTTCTTATTAACATTTCATTCTAACATTATTAAATTCATTTGACAATCACTTGCACAAATTATTTGTGAAAAGAATACCAATTATCGTTTATTTCATTAAGCAATATACATACATTATAAATCTAAGCTAATACATTAATTTGTTTGAGGATTATTTTTAGGATAGCCGTCATTAATCCAAATTAGTAATACAGTTGTTGTAATTAAAGACATATCTTAGTAATGTATTACTGATATTGACGATTTTAGAACAGTTCGTCCTAACCTCGTTGTTCTTGAAACAATCTTTACTAGTATACTTGTAAGTTTCCTGACGTATAAGCGCCATTAAGGATGAGCTCCAGAGATAGCAGACTAGTAGCGTTTTTGTTTGTTGGGGAAGGAGAGGCCATGCAACCACTTGTACAGATAAACAAGCTTATGTTGTCAACACTATCAGAAAGAGTTCCCATCGTCGGATGGGGTATATGGAGGTTCCAAGAATGAACTATTGACATGTCTGACTCTGAACAGTTAGTAAACGGATTTAACAATGATCTATAGACATCGACCGCTTGTTCTTGATATTTGAAACTGCATGCATATATACGTTTATGAGAGTGATTATTTATCTTATGCCTGACGAAAACTAAATGCCTGCATGGTTATATCTTGCCATACGTTTGTATTGGTTTGGTGGGTGTTCACTCAAAATCGTAATTCAAAAATTGTGTTTGTGAGATGTAGTTTTACTTCAATACCGAATTTCGTCTATATATTTCACAAGTGTATACCACGGAGAAGATCTGAAGGTATATTACTCCCATTTTGTTTGGGTGTGAACCATCGATGTTTACCGCAATATTTAATGAATAAGATGATGATGGTAGAAAGAACTATGAGCGTCATGTGGCAAATATTACATGCATGTCGGACCATGAGTTGTCAATCTGTATGAAAAGATTTCCAATACAACCATATTGAGTAGGAATTTTTACATGCTTTACTCTCGTACTAGTATTACAGGGTTCTTGTGTCGTTTAACTCAGACAACATCTTTTACTTTAAGATGTATGAACGGTTCTAAATATATATATATATATATATATATCTTAAATGTAACAATAATCAAACGCCTATAGGCAATCACTAAAATGGTATGAAGTTTTTATACAGATTTATTCTTATTTACACAATCATTAACAAACTAAATAAATTTAACAAAATAACACCGTGACACTACGATATAACAAATGGGATACTAATTATTTTTAACCATGCTATGCAGAAACCTAACACATCAAGCAGGAACATATATATTAATATACTGTTCCCAGCATCAAGTTAGTGCACGTGAATACCAATTAGGAACACGATGTGTGATTTTGTATAACTAAAAATATCAAAGCGAGCAATAACTTAATTTGTCAAGCAAACATTTTTTTTCACTATGCCTCTCTTTATCTCCGCTCCTTTACAATAACTATTTCGCTTTTTGTCGATCATTCTCTACATTGTTCTATATTCGGTAATTTTTTTTTCACTATGCCACTCTATCTCCGCTCCTTTTCCCCCTGTCGTCCTAATCCTTATAAAGATAGGGACATTAGACATAGAAGGGGCTCTCTTATCTTCAATGAATTAATATTGATAGTGACTATAAGTGCTGCATTACTTTAAATATCTGCATGTTTGCCAATCAACAAAAGCTTGTATTTGCGTGAAGAATTTTTTCTTTCAAAAATATGGTCCAGAATCATGACAAAACAATATTCATTTCACAAAAATGGTCAAAGGTCATGTTTATAATTTTCTTTAAACTTATTATCAGCAAAAATAGTGGATAATATTATTATCAGAACATCATTCATTAAAAGGTGGAATTATAATTTCAAACACACACAAGATAAACAACGTTAGACACAAATATATGGTTCAATAAATGTTACCTGTGCACAGCGGGTACCTCAATAAAGAGGCCATGCATGAACCTGTATTATATAATTGTGTGATACGAATTTTTAGTTGACAGGATGTCACTGGAATACCCAGGGACGTGTATCTAATATACGTCCCTGGAATACCTAACTGAATGTGTCGCTCTGACACGACATCTATCAATAATTCTGACATACCTATTATCAATTCGGGAGGAAGCCAAAATATATATATATAATAAGATAACGTAAATAAAATTTAAAAAGAAAAAAAACCTATAAAATTTTCACCGAGCATACCAGATAGAGTCACACATTTAACTGTAAAGCTAAGTGTCTTTATAAGTGACCGTTCCGAATTGATCCCGTATCAATTTGATATAGTTTAAAGATTAGTTAAAAAAAAACACTTTTAATAAAAAAATTGAGATGTCCGATATTTCGATATTTACATATCTATAACCTGGGAACATTATACTATATCAACATATTATGTCCCAGCTTAAACCTCTTCCTAACATTGCTCCTTGTCAATAGCCGTTAAATATCATAATTAAAAAAATGTTATTCTATATCGTATAACTTTATTAATTGAAAAATTATCTCGTCTTAATACGGAACTATTCTTTATACAAATCAATGCACTTTATATAAAAGAGGCATACTAATGAATCTTCTGTAAATCAGTGATTGTTACATGAACACTGCATTTGTCTTTCTTATAATTAAAACTGTTATTCCTCATCAAATCTATATTTTTTTTTATTCAACGAAATCTTATCATATAAGGATTTGATAACTATAGCTATCAGAACTGCTAGGTTATTTTGTTATTAAAAAAGGATAATTACCATCGAATCTCCCTCGAAACAATATTGTTCAAAATGGTCTTCACACACCAACTTGTGCTTGCTATAGATGCAACTATTTGCTGTTAGTTTAAGGTTGTACAACCATGTCTGATACAATTCTTTCTTTTTTTGTGGGATTGGGAAAACTATGTAGACTTTTGTCATAACTTTGTCTGACAGAACAACCTTACGCTTGACAAGACATTTTGACACTGAATAACCATCTACCGTTATCCCCAATTGATGATGGGAATTTTTAACGCACGGTCGGTATATCCCCGATTCTTTTTGTTCTTTGTGGTTTATAGATATCACGTGACTTTTTAGATCGAACATGCCGACAAGATGGCGATATGTCGAGAACTGATAGTGAATTTCAAAAATCGATTTTGATCTCTTTACATAGAGAATAAAAGTTTTTTATTTATGAACATGTTGTTTTTTATGCTTAAAGAACAAAATATCAATTTTTCATTTTTTGGCGGAGTTTCCCTTTAACCATACAACATTAGTCAGCATTTGCATATAAGTGATGAACATTTCGGGGATGGGTTGTGGGTGGAGGGAAGGAAGGAGGTACATTGTAAGGGCAGGAGAATTTTTCCGCATTGAATATTTAGAACCATTAAGTGAATGAATTCTCTTTCAACTTCAGATAAAATGAAATATAAATGAATAATCATTCTCTGCAAAAAAAAAAGTTGTATTGCTACACCACGGCACCATGTTAAGGGAGGTTTGAGTGCTCACAAACATGTTTAACCCCGCCTCAATATATATGTGTTTGTCCCTGGTCAGGAACATGTAATATAGCGGCTGTCGTAAGTTGCTGCCTGACATATTTGTTTATGATTTTGTCATAGATCAGGCAATTTTGATACGGTATGGGTTTTGTTCATTGTGAAGTGTATAGTAACCAATAGTTGGTCAAATCTATTTCATTTGGACTTTGTTTGAAAGTCCTCTCAGTGAAAACCATTCCACGTCTCCTTTTTCAATTAATGTTATTGTCTTATTTGTAAAAGGCAGATACAGCCAATATATTAGAATAAAGAACATTAATTTTCTCAAAAAAAAAAACTTCATCTCTATATAGTAAGATATGAGCAAGCTCGGTGGCTAACACTGTTTGAATTTAAAAAAAAATATTAACCTTAGATTAATCATTTTTGGAAAGAATGAAAGAAGAATCCGATACAAGGGATACAAATGCGGCTGTGTCTACGGCATAAACTATTTATATAAACTTTCTACTTGAGAATAAAGATGACCTTGTATGAAGTTTTTTTTTTGTCATCTTAATATTATATACTTATTAATACAATTCACAAAAGCTAGCATCTTCGCCTTGTAAGTTTAAAGAATTATAATGAAATAACATCTAATAAGGACAGGTTGAAATATTTTTGAATCCTGATGGTGCATACTCATAAATTCTTTTGGAAAAATCCACGTAAATTTAAATGTTGATTTGATAGCGTTCATTTATTTATTTGCCCTCGTAAACAGTTTTGTTAAAATACCGAAATCGGTAAATTCTTATCGTGAACGAATAAGTCGGGTACACCTTTTTACATTCAGGCGTGCTTAAGTTGCACTTTTTTCTTCTTATTAAGAAAAATGATTTAAATTTTAGCATCCATCTAAAGATAAGATTATTTACACACACCCAAAAATAGGGCTTACTGTTGATTTTGAAACTCTATGAATTCACATTTATATTCAACCAAACAGATAGGCCGAGATCCATACCTTTATAAGTTTCAAAACAGAGAAGGTATGTTTGAAAACAAATAATCACGTACTGCTATATCTTTTAAGGCAAATGCAAGTCTTACTTGTATTAATTATATAATAATAATTGGCACAATATCACATTAAAATTTACTGAGAAATATTATACATAGTAATCATGAAAATGTACTACTGTAACAATGAAAATTCGGACGAATACACTCCTTTTCACTACCCCTCCATCTACTCATTTATTGATTGATTGATTGTTGGTTGCTTAACGTCCAGTGGCAAATATTTCATGCATATTCAGGACGAGAACAAGTTCACAATAAATACAATAGGTAGGTTCTGTAATAGATTAAGGGATTGAGGTCGGAGAAATTTAGACTGCCACGGGAAATGAGGGTATATTGGATAGGGACAGAAATTTAGCCTTGCAACAGGTCACCTACGGACCCCTCAGAGAGTTGTTGCAAGGGTTCTTAACGTGCAAAGAACGTGGCACTTTCTTCACACGAGGCATCGGATTTAACGTCCCCATTCTGACCGGACGTGGCTGCAAATTTGTACATCCCGCACAGCCAAACGGACGCCCCACTTTAGCACGGGTTTTACTGCCGGTCGGAGGAAGACCAATGGTGACCATACTTCTATTCCCCAGTCACCCTTGGGGGGTCTACTCATTTAAGTTTAGGCCAAACAGCCTTAGCAACAGTCTTATAATTTTGTCCCTGTAAATAAAAAGATTGATTGAATTTACTTAAACTAAAAAAAAAAAAAATACAATCTTATTTTCAATACGAAACAAGAAAATTAATTCGAAACACAATTCATGATTTATTTCTCCTAATTTTCAATGAAAACAAAGTATTTTCTTCACTTTTCTTTTAACAAATTATTCTAACCAGAAATTTAAAAAATAAACAATAAACAATGTTGAAGACCGTACCTTGACCTATAATGGTTTACTTTTATAAATTGTGACTTGGATGGAGAGTTGTCTCATTGGCACTCATACCACATCTTCTTATATCTATGAATAATGCTTCTGAAATCTGATTCAGGACATTTAACAGACCCTTCAGTAATAAAATTTTAAATGCTGGGTCCATTGGAAATACCGTTTCTGGAAACTAATTCAGGACCTTTAATAGACCCATTCAGTAATACAATTTTAAATGCTGGGTCCATTGGAATACTGTTTGACATAAACTAGGGAGTAATTGCTAAAATTTTACTTACCTGATCTCCTTTAAGCCAAGGATCTTCCTATATCTATTTAACCCAGCACATTCTTTGTGTGTCTGTCCGAAGCCACGAGCCTGTAGTTTGGTGGTTGTCGTTGGTTCATCACTATCATATTTGTTATTTTTTCGTAAATTGTTTTGTTATGAGTTATGCCGTTAGTTTTCTTGTTGAATCCTTCCACAATTTTCATGTCGGGGCTTTTTATAGCCGACTGTAAGGTACGATTTTTCGTTGTTAAAGGCCAAACGATAGCATATAATTGCTTACATATATATACACTTTATTTGACCCTGGTGGAAATTTTATCTTATTTGCAATCTGATTATCATACAACTTTTCCACTGTTTATATTTAAAAAAAAAAGCACCAACAAAAGATGAATGGTCGTTTTTTTTTATTGAACTTACAAAATTTAACCCTGACAACAAATAAGACAACAGTTGTTAGTATTATAACGATATATGAATGTATTTAGGATAATATGGTTGAAAAAAACCTTTTTGTCTTTAAAAACACAAAGTCAAATAGAGGCACAGAAATGTACGCAACGACGACTTCTGAACGAAATTAACGGCATGTATTTTATAATATAGTAGTTTATTTTGTATATTCAGTGTAAGCCGGTAAAGCTTTGATACAGCCAAAATTTCGTCACTTGATATTATCTAAACAGTGATTAATTTCATCTTTAAATTACAATATATTGCAAGACGCCGTACAGACAAAAGTTGTTATTTTGCAATTCGCCGTACAACGTCCAGCAATTCGCCGTACAATAAACAAACAATGTTTTGGTCCATATTCTTTAAAAACATCTTTATGACAACAGATTTCAGTCAATATGATGTCATACTATCATAATCTAAAAACGTGTCTGGAAAAATAATGAAAAACAGTTGAATATCTTGCCAATGGGGCGACAGAGGAAAATCGACCTCGAAATTTTCAGGTACTAAGTGGCAAGCTTTGGAGTATAACACAAAATATTGTCTTAATTTTGTACTTATCTGCCTAATGATTTAAAGAATTATATATCAGAAAATCATTTCTTAAGCGGTACCCTCGTCAAATCAGTAGAAATGCTTTGAATTGAATGAATTCTTACCTTGTTTACTTTTTTTTCCATTTCTCTCCGCTTCGTTAGTACCCAATTTCCGGTGGCGATGATACACAGTGTTACCTATAGATTGTTCATTTGGTAATATCGGATTTCGCCAATACATTAAATAGAAAGGTGAGAAATTAGTAGATGAATGTTTAGAAGTGTTGTAAGAAAACAAACATTTTGGCAGAAAACGTTCCCAAAGATTAGTTTCCTCTTTTACGGTCTTGTTCAACATGTTTTTAAGAGTCTGATTATACCTTTCACATTTGCCATTTGCCTGTGGATTATAAGGGGTTATTTTAATATGTTTGTATCCATACATGTCATATATCACACCAGATAACTTGGAATTAAATTCACCACCATTATCGCTAATCATTTCCAGTGGTACTCCATGGCGACAAAATAAAGTATACAAGTTTTCAGCTATTTCACTTGCGTTTTTGGTATAGAGAGGAAATGCTTCTGTAAAATTTGAAAAAAAGTCTATGACGGTTAATACATATTTGTATCCTGCATCGGAAAGAGGTTTTCCAGTTTTGTCATTACATGGGCCGATTAAGTCAATGGCAATTTTTTTCCATGTTGAGGGAGGAACGGGTATTGGTGTCATTTCTGGTTTTGTTGTTTTCTGTTTTTTATTACTTGTTTGACACTGTTCACAAGTTTTTATGAAGCTTTTCACATCTTTTATTATACTTTTCCAGTAATAACGTTCTTGTATTTTCACCACAGTTTTGTCGACTCCAAGGTGGGACCCACTATTTATGTGACATTCTGATATAATTCGAAATTTTTCGTCTGATGGGATTACCAATCTCAAATGTTGATCATCTGCTGCTACACATTTGCCTGAAAATAATATGAAAGATTATTTTAACTTTTGTATAAATATAAATTTATATAATTTTTTTAATAAAAATCAACATAGGATAAGTATTAAAAGAGAGACAACTGTAATCTAATAACTGGAAACAAAATCAAACGCACCTTTTTGTTCTGAACATACATGTTATCCCCGAAGAAAATTGTCCTTTAATTAGTGAATACTATTTATGATAAGATTTATTCCAGTTAGGATAAAATATCACTGACATTTTATCTCTGTATACTACATGTATTATAACCTGTGGATATTATTTATGGGATAGTTCTATTTTATCTACATCATCTGATCCATGATCGATATTTGATTATTTTTGGGTTTAAAATCTCTTTTATTTAATTCAAAACATATTTCAAAACACACACTGTTAATTATTGATGATTATACAAATATAAATATAAAACTTACCTTCATTAATTCTGTAGTACAGCTTATTTTCTTTAATTATGAAGCTTTGGGCACGTTTTCGTAATGCTCGTTTCTCATTTAAAGAGCTGTTTTCGGAGTATTCTTTATTCAGCAGATATTTGTACAAAACGTTGTACTCCTCTCCATCCATCTTGACATAAATGATTATCTATTATCATTTTACTAGTTCCTTTAAAGCAATGTGCCATTTGTTAAAACACTTCATTGATCAAGATGCAGTAGGATAGTATTTACATGATATTGTATCCCATCGGATATAATTTTACTGAAATATTATCACAAATGGATATAATTTTGTAGAAATATTATCCCTAGAAATAATAAATTTCTTGGTAATATTATCCCATGGGAAATTATTTTACTACTCACTTTTATCCTTAGGATATTATATCTACATTAATTTTATTCTTCGTAGCGGACAAATTTTTTTTAGAGTGGGACAACTTTTAAAGGTAAAAAATATCCATTATTGACTTATATTTCATCTGTAGGGATAGTTTTTACTTAATATATTGTCCATTGGGAACTTATATTCTAAGGATAATATTTAAGTTTACATTTGCACCTCTTCATACTATAAACGATACATTTATTTTTCTATACCTGTGTGACGTACAAAAAAAAAGTGTGATTTACTGTCCTGTGACTATACGAATACGAAAGTTTTATTTTGATTCGGTTCACATATAACAAAACGAATACGAAAGTTTTATTTTGATTCGGTTCACATATAACAATACGAATACGAAAGTTTTATTTTGATTCGGTTCACATATAACAATACAAACATAAGCTCTTGAGAGCTTTTTACGGAATATAAAATAGCATAAAGTGTCCTACATTCTTTCGTCAGGTATATTTATTGAAAGTTGTCCATCATTAGCGTGATGTGTACAGGACTCTCGGATGTTAACGAACTTGGAGCAGAAAGTTTCTCATCACCAGAGTAGGACGTGGCATTGTCGACTTAATGGACATTTCCTTCAAACCGTATAACAGTTCTTCCTTATGACGTATCATAAGGATCAAAAGTATATTTTGATGCAAATGATATATCTTCAATTGCAAATGCTATATATATATATATATGTTGTTTTATTAAAGTGCAACCTGAAATAACATAATAATACAAATATGAAACATATTTTATGTCAGCCAGCCTTCATAGACTTATGATGCACTGTATAAAGTTCTCATAGTTTTCTTTTATAAGTATCAAATATCAATTTAAGTCTACAATAAATAAGTAGTTAATTTATTTAGTTTATATTAATCTATTTTAAACACTGCAAATGCTATATAATTTGTGCAAATGCTGTAATTAATATTGCAAATGCTATATAATTTGTGCAAATGCTGTAATTAATATTGCAAATGGTATTTACCTTAATTTGTAGCAAATGCTGTATGCTTACACGCTCTTTTCACGTTAAGAACCCTTGCAACAACTCTTTGAGGGGTCCGTAGGAGACTGTTGCAAGGCAAAATTTATCTCCCTATCCAATATACCCTCTTTTTCCAGTGGCAGTTCAAATTTCCCCGACCATCACCCCGGATAGCCTCTATCATTACAAGACCTACCTATTGTATTTATTGTTAACGTGTTCTCGTCCTGAACATGCATGAAATATTTGCCACTGGACGTTAAGCAACCAACAAATCAATCTGTATGAGTAGTATGATTTGAGGTCAGTCCGCCACCAGACCACCACCGGAAGTCACGTGACAGCTAATCCTCTTAACTATGACGTAATGTCCGGTCTATAATATCTTAATCCTCTTAACTGCAACTTAACATCCTGGTTATAATCCTCTTAACTGGAGTAGATTAATCTCTTAATCCTCTTAACTGGTACTTAACAACCTGGTTATAATCCTCTTAACTGAAGTAGATTAATCTTGTAATCCTCTTAACTGCTACTTAACATCCTGGTTAAAATCCGGTGGTGGAAAATTAACGGAAGTGTTTTAATCCCCCTACCCTCCTACGTATGATCTTGTAAACGTGGCATACACGTTGACCTATCCACGTTTACATCCTGAAGTATAATCTTGTAAACGTTACAAACACGTTGACCTATCCACGTTAACATCCCTTAGTATATAATGCAATGTGAACTAGTATCAATCATTCATTCAATATGGAAAATTATAACCACCACATGATTGACCAACTGGTAAAAGTTATTCCACAAGATGTGTTACAGAAGTTACAACAGCTGTCAGCACAGGACTTTAATGCAGTCTTACATTCAGTTAAACAACAAAATCCAACTGAAAAACAACTTGATCAAACTCCTACGGGAAAAGATGACAATGTAACAGATAAAGATAATGTATAAAATTTTGAGTGCCGAACATGCGGTAAGAAGTATGCAAGACAAGATATTTTAATTCGACACCAACAGAACCATTCGAATATAAATTATGAATGTGAACATTGTGGTTTTACAACGAAAAGGAAAGATGTTTTATCTAAACATATGCAGAGAAAGCATGATGTAAAGAAAAGAGCACAGAAGGAAGACGATGTACAACCCCCACGTAAACGTCAGAGAACAGAAGATGTTGACCAACCTTCCGAGGAACAACTACGAGAGGAAACATACATAACAACAACAGCTCTGAACGATGGTGCGGAAAAAATTCGATTACAACCCACCAATAATGAAGAAAGATATGACTTGATGCTATTTTTCAAAGAAAAACAAGTGGATATTGTGCAAATATTAGAGGACAGGCTAGTAAAAAACAATATAAAGTTTTATTTAAGTGTACATGTTAAAATGATTAAATATTCACCAGATGGAAAATACGACGAAGCTGATCCTTATTTCAATAGTAAAGTGAGTACCATTTTACAATCTGGTGCTAGTGAAATACCTCACGAGTTGAATAAAGGATTTCAAAAAGTAATCATTTCTTTCGAAGAATTCATCAAGAATGGGAGTGGATGGCAACTTGAAGAGGTTTTACAACTCGATGGTTACGTCACAAAGTACAAACCATTAAAAGGAGGTAAATATTTGGAACTACCATCATCACTCAAAAGATCGAAATGTATACTCAACATTCAGAACCTAAACAACAAATGTTTTTTATGGACTGTTCTTTCAAGTATGCATAACTTTCAACGAAATCCAGAAAATGTAGAGAATTATGTTCCATTTGTTAACTCGGTTAACATGACTGGTATCGAGTGAGTATCCAACTCCGTTATCTCAAATATCGCAATTCGAAAAACAGAATAACAATATATCAGTTAACATTTTTGGATATGAAGAAGGAGAAATTTTCCCGTTATACATCACAAAGAAAACCAACTGTCATCATGTGAATATGTTATATTTAAAAGAGAACAACAAAATTTATTATGTGCTGATAAACAACTTTAACAGGTTTTAATCGAGAACAAAGAAACATCGTGCAGAACATTTTTTCTGTTATCTTTGTTTGCAAGGATTTCCTGATAAATGCAAACTAGAGATGCATAAAGCAGACTGTCGAAAATTTGATTTTCAAAAAATTACACTTCCCAAGGAGGGTGAAGTTCTGGAATTTAAAGAATATGCAAAAACCGCCCAAATTCCGTTTGTTATCTATGCTGACTTTGAGTGTTTAACAAGGAAAGTCGATACTTGTCATCCGAATCCGAACATTTCTAGTACAACTACATACCAACAAATGGAGGCTTATAGTTTCGGATATCAAAGAGTGTCCGTTGATAAACGATATGACAAACCCCCCGTTATACCGTGGACCTGATGTTGTGGAGGACTTTATCCGTTATCTTCTTGAAGAGGAGAAAGACATTAAAGACAAACTAAGCCGCATCGAGCCAATGAAAGTAACTGAGTATGACAAATTAGACTATAAATATGCCACAAAATGTTATGTTTGTAAAAAAGCCTTCAGCAGCAAAAATTACAGTCAAAGACCATGACCATGTTTCGGGGTCGATTCGTGGGACTTCGTGTAATAACTAATTTACAAATCAAAATACCGAAATTTATACCTGTTGTTATTCATAATTTGAAAGGATTCGATGCAAATCTCATCATGAGTAAAATAGGAAAGTTTAAGGAACAAGACATCACTGTAATTCCACACAACAAAGAAAAATATATGTCATTTTCTATAGGAAATCTCCGTTTTATCGATTCTTTACAATTTTTAAACAGTTCACTGGCAACTTTAACACAGAATCTAGCTGACGAAGGAAAAAAACATTTCAAATACTTATCTAAAAGTTTTCCGGATCCAGATGTCTTTTCTCTATTGTTACGAAAAGGAGTAATCCCCTATGATTATGTCGATACCGAGCAGAAATTGGAAAAACCTTGTTTGCCATCCAAAGAAGATTTTTTTTAGGAGACACTCACATATCTGATGAAGATTATCAATTTGCTCAAACAGTGTGGGATAAACTGAATGTAAAAACATTAGGAGAATATTCCGATGTGTATCTTAAAACGGATGTAGCTCTATTGGCGGATGTTTTTGAAAAATTTAGAGACATTTCTTTGCACGACTATGATTTGGATCCGTGTCATTATTTTACCACCCCCGGATTTAGTTGGAGTGCCATGCTAATGAAAACTGGAATTGTACTCGATTTAATCAACGATATAGATATGATGCTGTTTGTAGAGAAAGGGATAAGAGGTGGTGTATCTAGTATATTTCATAGATATGCCAAAGCAAACAATCCATACTTATTCGATACGTATGAACCAACTGAATCTACTTCATATTTGTCTTATTTAGATGCAAACAATTTATATGGTTGGAGCATGTCTCAATGTCTTCCGTATGGACACTTCAACTGGCTTATCGAGGAGGAGAAAATAAACTTAGATATCACTAAATTAAAAGTCGACGGTTCGAACGGATACATTTTCGAAGTTGACCTTGAATATCCTTCGTCACTACATTCATCTCATTCCGATTTTCCTTTAGCGCCAGAAAGAAAAAATATTCAAGTAGAAGATTTATCTCCATATTCAAAGGAATTATTACAGAATCTAACTGGAAAACAATGTTTAACAAAGTGTGAAAAACTCTTTCCTAACCTATACGACAAGGAAAATACATCGTGCATTATAGAAATTTACAACTATACGTAGACTTAGGAATGAAGATTAAAAAGATTCATAGAGTACTGAAATTTAAACAAAGTCCCTGGTTGAAGAAATACATAGATTTTAAAACAAAAAAAAGGAAAAATGCAAATAATGAATTTGAGAAATGTTTATATAAACTGTTAAATAATTCAATTTTTGGTCGGACTCTCCTCAATACACGCAACCATATCGATGTGAATGTCACACGGAAGAGAAACTAAATAAAGAAACAGCTAAACCATCCTACGCATCTTGCAAAATATTTAACGACAATTTGGTAGCAGTGGAGAAAAAATGTGTGAATGTTTTAATGAAACAACCAATATATGTAGGTTTCTGCATTTTAGACTTATCCAAGTTATTGATGTATGATTTCCATTATAACCATAAAATTCGTGTGTGTTTTTCCGATACTGATAGCTTTTTATATCACGTTGAAACGGAAGATGTGTATGAAGATATGCATCAATATCAATATATGTACGATACGAGTGATTATCCTCCAGAACATTTTTTACATGACACCGAAAATAAAAAAGTAATAGGCAAATTCAAGAATGAAACAAGTGGAATTCCAATAAGTGAATTTGTTGGACTGAGATCGAAGATGTATTCATTTTCTTTTGAAGGCGGAGAAAAACATACTGCAAAAGGAGTAACAAAATCTGCATCAAGGAAACTTAAACATGAAATGTACAAAAATTGCCTTTTCAATCAAACTGTTACACGTTCTGAAATGAATATAATAAGAAGCGAAAGCCATGTTTTATATACTAAAACTATTTATAAAAAATCATTAGTTCCTTTTGGTGATAAAAGATGGATTTTAAATGATGGTGTGACAACGAGAGCCTTTAGACATAAAGACAACATATAAACAAATGACATTTTTTATCATGTAAAAACGTTTAAGGAAATGTCAAGTCTTATAACTATTTCATATATGATTATTATTTTTGTTCATTTTTTTTTGTATATCAAAATTTGTGGTGATTGGAATACGATTTTAACATATAGTGAGGGAGATTATTATTTGTTCATTTGAGGGTTTTTTTGTATATATGTAGTTTATTATATGTTCAAATATTCATTGATTTATTTTTTTGGTTTTGTTTGTTTTGGTTTTTTTTTTCTTTTAGTCAAATGTGTATTAATAACAAGAGCAAAGAAGTGGGATTTTTTTTTGTATATCAAAATTTGTGGTGATTTAAATACGACTTTTACATATAGTGAGGGAGATTGTAGATGCATCTTATTTTTATTATAATTTATTGTATATTGTATTCGATAGTATTTATTCAGTTTATTATTTTGTGTATGCCAAAATTTGTATGTGGGTAATTCAGTTACTTTTTTCTTGTAAGGTATTTTACATCTATGTTTTCTTTATTCCTGTTTTTTTTCGCATCCTATCTGATTGAAATAAAACAAAATATATCAATGAATACAGTTGTTTGTTTTCGTTTATTTGAATATATTTATCAGTAAAACACACAATATAAAAAAAAGACAGATGTACACATTAAACAAACAGTTATAGTCATGATAAGTCCAATTCACATGGAAATGTTAGTGTTCAATCTTTATTTGTCGATTCTCGGTTATTTCAAAGTATCCATAGTTTTCAGCTAAAATCAGTAAGGCAGCTGTTTCTGGTAATGGAGTACCGAACTGACATTCCAATCGTATTTTCCCCTGCTTCAGTAGTGAAAGATATTTGGTATCCGAAAAGAATGGTTCTAAGTTGAAGCATAGAAGCGTATATCCATTGTTGAATTCAGCCCTTGTTATTTCATTCCCCGTATCCAACATCCACTTTCCTCCTGTTTCAAACATTTTTACATAAGGAGAAACGTTCGATGCACCGCTATTCTCGTTGAAATCAAGTTTGAGTGGTATACCATCAACTGTTTTAAATCATAATTCTTAAAGTTAAATGGGTTTTTTTGTATATGCTCCAGACATAGCATTTGAAGAAACCAATCCAAGCACAATACTTTTCGGTCTCACATCTTGGAAAACATTTTCTACGATTAACGAGGTACTTCCTTGCATTATTGTAAAATTTGTCATCATGGTTTTTGTGAAGCGATACTTAGCATTTGTTGTCTTTAAAGCTTCTGAATGAGCGACAATTATAGCTGGGTTAGGTCTGATCTTGCAAAGCTTTATCACGACATCTTCCAAAGAAATATGATAGTTAGTTTCAATTTCTCCAGACATCAAACAAAAACTTGGATCGTTGCGGTATAATTTTAGTTTAAGGGATAACATATTTAGCAGGTATCTATCCATCTCAAAGATATCAGAAAAACTGGTCCCTCCATTTCTAATGTTTTCGAATTAGAAATAAATTTTCTGCGTTCATACATTCCAAGTCGATATTTCATCCATTTGACCATATCTGTCTTTTAAGTACAGACTAGAAGATAATTGTGTGCTCTTTGCGTCTTGGCCATACTGAAGTAATGTTTTCATCATACATTTATACGGGTAATACGTATTACTAGACGTTACCATTTGTCCTTGTATATAAATATCCAATTGCGACCAAAGCGATTGTAAAAATAAGTTCACAGGTCCTACCGTATCGCCATCTTGTAAATCGTCACCATTTGCTTTTTTTCACTTTTAATTTCACGTATAGTTTCGATCTTTTAAGATCTATATAATCCATACCATTGTTTGCACATAGATCGAATTCTATAGGATTGTAAGCTGTTATTTGACTAACAGGTCTGTATTCCTCGTATGTTATTCTTTCAACAATTACTTGATATGGAGGTATCTCAAAAATCTGTAACTCTGACGGTTGTGCTTCAATACAATTCTCTTTATTTAACAAAGACATTATGTTGAAAATATATTCCTTTTATGTTTTTTAACAGTTTTATCTTTTTTCGATTTTTTTCGCTCCCCAAGGGTGACTGGGGAATAGAAGTATGGTCACCATTGGTCTTCCTCCGACCGGCAGTAAAACCCTTGCTAAAGTGGGGCGTCTCCGTTTGGCTGTGCGGGATGTACAAATTTGCAGCCACGTCCGGTCAGAATGGGGACGTTAAATCCGATGCCTCGTGTAAAGAGAGTGCCACGCTCTTTGCACGTTAAGAACCCTTGCAACAACTCTTTGAGGGGTCCGTAGGTGACCTGTTGCAAGGCTAAATTTCTGTCCCTATTCAATATACCCTCATTTCCCGTGGCAGTCTAAATTTCTCCGACCTCAATCACGGACGCCCCTATTACAGAACCTACCTATTGTATTTATTGTTAATTTGTTCTCGTCCTGAATATGCATGAAATATTTGCCACTGGACGTTAAGCAACCAACAATCAATCAATCGATTTTTTTCGTCTTCTTTTCACCTCCTCTGCTTTGTGGCGAATGATGATTTTTTCGCTTTCTTTTCTTTTTATTTATACTCTAACCGTCATTTTATATCTTTCTTTTGCTTGATTAACAATTTGTTCACTAGGCGACACTAACCGTACCTCAAAGTTTTTTTCTTTATCAACACGAATTGGATAATATTTATTCGAAATTGGAATCATAAACGATCCCGATTGCGATCCTTTATTATGTCCATTTTTCATATGAGCTACGTAAGCGTTCGATTGACCAGAAATTACATTCTGATAATATCTAGACCATAGATCAACATTAGGAATGTACATTTTATCAATGTTCGACATATCTACGCTAAAATACGTTTGGTATAAATTGTAGTGTAAAAGACAAATTATTTTTCAAAAATGAAGCGTTTTCTCCGTGTTCATCTTTTATAAGAAATTCTAAGACTTAATTTCGTTTTTCTTTACCGGTAAATAAATTGGAGACGAAAATAAATAATTCCATGTATTCATATCTGTGGGAAATATTCTTCTTAAAAGTGAATATTGTATATGGGGAAAAACATTCACTCCACTGCATACATCACAAAACAAGTATAATTGATGATTGTTCTTTTTTGTAACTTTTTGATTAGAGTAAAAATCTAATATTCCTAGTTTCCATTCACCTTGTAATTGTAAAACTTCATTTAAACACACTTTGAACTTGAAAGGTGAATTAGTAGGGTAATATGCATCTGATTGATCACTTCGAATGAAAATTATATGTTCCATTATGATAAAAATTGAATCTGTTCTTCTGGTATGTATTCGTCATACGAAGGAGGCCACCCTTGAAAACGAACTAAGTATTCAGTTTGTCCTCGTCTTTTTCTCTTCTTTAAATTTTTTTCAATTATCCAAAGACTATTTTCGTCTTTGTCTACTCTTTGAAGTTCACTATCATAAAAGGTTCCCCTTATGAATTCGTCTCCATTTATATTTAAAACCCTGTAAAGATCAATATTTTGTTGTCTGAATCTTTGTACCACTTTGAATATCTCTTCCGTCCATCTTTGACTAGAGGATCGATCAAAAATATGAGCAATATTTGAGAGTCGAACTAAAGAACCGATTTTGTATTTGCATTGTTTTTTTCTCCTTTTCTTTTTGTTTGTTTGTACTTTTATTTCTTTCATTTTTCTCTCTGTTTTACTTAAATACATTTTCCCCCAGATATCACTCTCGTTGTCTGAATTAACGTTTTTAGGTGCAATGTTTTGTAAACTTCTATGAGGAGTACCATTATAGCTTTTTGCAAAATTTTGCAAGTTGTTAATATATCTATGTGTTCTGTTCTTTGTGAAAAAGCGAAACATTTTATTTTTTATAGTTTGTAAGACTCTTTCAGCATAATTTGCGTGAAGTTCATTTTGAGCCGAAAAATGGCGGACACCATTCCTTTTAAATAACGACTGTGTCTTTTTGGCTAGAAATTCTTGTCCCTTATCTGTTCGAATTTTTTCCGGTTTTACCTCACTAAAAATCTTTTTAAATGCAGTGGTGACTTCATCTCCCGTTTTATTTTTCAAAGGTTGTAACCAAAGGTAGCGTGAGAAACAGTCAACAACAACTAACACGTATTTGTAATTTTCATTTTCTTGTGAAAATTGTTTAAGATCCATTAAAATCCCATAAATTATTCAACCCCGTGGTATACACTCTTATTCTTTTAAAAGAACGACGAGGTGTTTTTTTTAAACTGTAATTATCTTGTGAATTCAACCACCGTTTAATTTGATGTCTACCAACTTTTTTCCCATCTGCATTTACGGTATGATACAGTTTTTCGGTAGAAGCATATGAAGCTGGTCCACCAACATCATAATAGTATTTACTTAGGAGAGTATCTAGTTCCTCATTCATACTTAACTCAATTTGAACTGAATGTATATCTCGCAAATTAATTTTAAGTAAAGTTTCACATATGAATCGGATAAAAAGTGGAAAAGATGGGGGGTGGGGAAAAACCAAAAAAAATAACAAAAAAAACAGTGTTTCAATAACTGAAATTAGTATGTCTTTTGATTTCAGATATACAAAAAGTTAAGAAAAAAAACTTTTCATTGAGGAATGTAAATATTTGCATCTTTTTCATTTCTTTTCGATTCTTATATAAATCTCTACCTAAATGAAATACCACTACATCAATAAATAAGAAATACAAAAAAAAATATGTTTACATAATTTATTACAAAATTTATCACAAAAATAATGATGATGTCCATTAAATATTGTCTTCAATTCCATTCCATCTTTTATTCAAATGCTTAGTTGTTTATTTCCATATTCTGTAAAACACAACAAAATTAATTAGTCAAAAATCATCACTTTACCAAAAATCAACACTATAGTATTATATTTAAATCACGTGACATTTTACATGACATAATCGGAAAAAGAAAGAAAAAAAAGGTCGCCATGTTGCTTTTGAGTTTGTTATTTTGCATTCAAAGTGTTGTAAATGTAGGAGCTGTACATATATCATCTTGCTATAGAGTTGAAGATTTTATAGATTGTTCGAGGGAACAAAAGAGAGCTTTCATGGAGAGGTAGCAGATGATGTTGTAAACATTCGCTTCAACCATATACAGAGCAAAGATCAACTTGAAGATGTGAAATTTACGAAGCATGTTATCATAATGTTGAAAGAATCGTTGAATTTGTGTGGTGATATTAATCATAAACTGATGATGGTAGACGGGAAAATGTGTACAGTAAGTCTACATTCATTTTATTTGAATGGTAAATATAACACAATAAAAAAATTGACATACATGAATATTCATGAAAGACTTCTAGTTATATTTCAGTCACGTGATAAGTAAACATTTCTAGAAATAATATGAATCTCCCCGGTTGTGGAGTATAGTAGATCAGTGAATGAAATATCTAAATTACAACATGGTTAAACTTCAACCGTTATTAATAACAATGACTGTCTTCATAACGGAGTTTATATACCTTGTTCCTCATCTAATAAGAAGTCTATTCATCTTCCCAGTTATTTCTCTTTCTCTTATAAGAGTATACATGCATATTCTACTTCTAAACTCATAACTTACATCATTTTCATCATCTGAAGTGATGTCTATCAACTTTCTCTTCTTGTTCTGTAGAATAAAAAGTATCATCATTAGCTATAATGTATTAAACATTTATATATAAAAAAAACAACCTTGGAAGTAAGGTATTAAAAACATCTTTGTTTTCATTTACCTTACAATTATTTGTTTATTGGATGAATCTGGTTTTTTTCTTCTTCTTTCTTTTTATTACTTATTACCAAAAATCAAGATGTACTTACATTTTGACCCCCCCCCCCCCCCCCCCCCCCCCCCTGGGCAGACTCATGTTGGTTAAATCAAGCTGTTGGATAGAAATTTAAAAAACATTTAAACATTTACACATGATAAAAAAAAACAATAAAGCATGCAATGGATATTTTATATTTTTACTTTAACCCTTTCTTAATAATATTGTTAACATTGTATAAATTGTATTACTTATAATGAGTTAAATCTATACATACACAGTAAGGATCTTTCTCTTCATTATTTGTTAAGTCTATCATCTACAAAATAAACATGTATAGCTTTAAAATAAGAATATACAATCTTTTATGATGAAAATTAACTTTACACATATACTTTAAATTGACATATTAATTTTCTGAAAGCTCATATATATATATATATAAGCAATATTAAATTTATAAATAATACATATGGAGTTGAAAACCGATTTGCAACTTATAATGAGTTAAATCTATACATACACAGTAAGGATCTTTCTCTTCATATCTATACATACACAGTAAGGATCTTTCTCTTCATTTTTTGTTAAGTCTATCATCTACAAAATAAACATGTATAGCTTTAAAATAAGAATATACAATCTTTTATGATGAAAATTAACTTTACACATATACTTTAAATTGACATATTAATTTTCTGAAAGCTGATATTTACAAGCAATACTAAATTTATAATTAATTCATATGGAGTTGAAAACAGATTTGCTTATCTATATATAGTTTTCATTCATTAAAATTAATGGATATGCATACTTACATCAATATTCTGGGGGTTGCTTCTCTCCTGCATCTGTAAAATAAAAGAATTTATATATAGTATTCATTCTCACCGAGGAGGAAATTAGTTATCATTTCAATAAAAATACAAAGAAAAAAAAGAAAATTACCTGTATCTGTTATTAGTTCATCGTCAATACTCCAACTTGACTCAGCGAAAGAATTAGAAGTTGATTCAGTAATCTATTAAAAAAAAAGTATAATAAATCAGTAACTTGTATAAAGGAAACTTTTCTGTTTTTTCCTGTAACTGTTATCTTAATGTAAAATACTTTTATTTTCATGTAATAAGAAATCTCAAAGAACCCTATCCTATCATTTTAAAGATATTATTATTTTTTTTTTGTATTTATTTACAGTGACATTTTCAAACAGTAAAGATGAGGGAGATATGACTACATTAGAAATTCTTGGATGTAAGTATTTTTAGTTTTGAAATTATAAATATAAATTTCTATTAATCACGTTGATAAAAAGTGTAATGTGTACACATTATATGTATAACAATTATATTTATATTATTTGAAATATAAAAAATGTGATATCGTGTAATGAGATTGAGAAAACTCTTCGTTAATCGCGTTGAGCGTAGGATAAGAAGAAAAATAGATTTAAGTGAATTACTTGAGAAAGTCATGTATGTTCATATAAAACAAATTTACTTTTCAGATGTGGAAAATACAGAGGGAAAAGATAATGAAATTTATGTTATATTATTAGGTGTACTCTCATTTGTTTGTATATTTATAATTTTTGTTTTTATGATATTGTATAGATATATGTTTTAAATGTTTTAGTCATAATATTCTTCCTTCACACGTAGACACAGTTTCACTTAGAAGAATGCCTAGCATTACTTCATTGACAAGTGATAATATAATTGTGTTTTTCGTGTGAAATGGAACGAAAATGTAAGTAAGATTTTTTTATATTGATTAGGTTAGCTTTATTCACAGTTAAACTTCTTTTTATTTCAGATATTTTGTCATCCTTCACAGTAATAATATTAGGACTTATCCCCATGAGGCAGAGTGTCAAAGACTTGCTAATACATTCTATACAAAAGATTTTCACAATCGCTATTAATAGAAATTTGAACTATAATACATTTATCAATCTTTTATATCAGTTACTTAATTATATTTTTCATTATTTTATTCAGAAAAGAAAACCTTTACGTAGGAGCAACAGACGTCGTGTTGCTCCAAATAGATTAATGTATAATCAGTTTTGAGTTTTGAAATATTATAGTGTACACACTCAATTCTAGTTTCATGGATAAATTTTCACTTTCCTACTATTTCAAAAGTTATTAAAGTATTCATTGGAATTAAACCAAAAAAATCTATTCTTTTTAAAATGTGAAAAAACTTACCTTAATATCTTGAACCAATGACGACAGCTGAAACAGACATTTCTCAATCATAACTATTTTGATGATGTTCTTATTTGAATTAATTTTTTTTTTTTTTTTTTTTTTTTTTTACAGTTTGCAACTAATTAACATATGATTATCAAACAAGAGTGAATGTGTATTTATTAGTACTTCACATCCTGGATTAAGTGAATGGGAGGGGTATAAGGAATTATCTATACAAAGGGTGGAATAATGGAGGTTTTTTTTTTTAATCCTCATTTTTTTCATATATCAATTATCTAATCTCTTTGTATTTGAAAGAAACAATACACGTTGTTATTTGTTGGTGGGGTCTGATTTTATTTACTGTTGTGAAACAACACCTCATTGTTTATTATGATAAAAGATTAAATTATTGTGTGAAAGAAAGGTGATTGATTGATTAGAAATACCACTTCCCTCATTTGTTTACACTTTTAGTCAATCATATTTTAAGAATTAAATTGTCTGAAGACTATTAACTTAGAAAGTTTTTCATACATCTATATAATTAACAAGTTTATTGTATAGTGCTATAATATGATATCACTAATTCAATGATAATGAACTCCTCACCCCTTTATTAAAACATAAGGTTGTCTCCCTTTAAGGTTTCACCCCTTTATTAAAACATAAGGTTGTCTCCCTTTAAGGTTGTGTGCTTTTTTCTATTTAAACTTGAAATAGTAATATGTTACTCAGGGAAAACAAGTTTTTTTTATATAGTTATGTAATATACATGTTGTTTTTTTTCTTCTGTATAGTGTTATAAACAAGATATATGATATCTATATTGCAATGATAATTAACTACTCAAACATTTTATTAACACATAAAGTTGTCTCCCTTTAAGGTTGTGTGCTTTTTTCTATTTAAACTTGCAATAGTAATATGTTACTCAGAGAAAACAAGTTTTTTTATTTAGTTATGTAATTAACATATTTTTTTTGTTTTTTTTTCTGTATAGTGCTAAAAACAAGATATATGATATCTATATTGCAATGATAATAAACTACTCAATCCTTTTATTAACACATAAATTTGTCTCCCTTTAAGATTGTGTGCTTTTTTCTATTAGTAATATGTTACTCAGGGAAAACAATTTTTTTTTTATATAGCTATGTAATATACATGATGTTTTTTTTCTCTCTTTTTTTTGCATAGTGTTATAACATTGATTGATTGATTGTTGGTTGCTCAACGTCCAGTGGCAAATATTTCATGCATATTCAGGACGAGAACAAGTTCACAATAAATACAATAGGTAGGTTCTGTAATAGATAAAGGGATTAAGGTCGGAGAAATTTAGACTGCCACGGGAAATGAGGGTATATTGGATAGGGACAGAAATTTAGCCTTGCAACAAGTCACCTACGGACCCCTCAAAGAGTTGTTGCAAGGGTTCTTAACGTGCAAAGAGCGTGGCACTCTCTTTACACAAGACATCGGATTTAACGTCTCTATTCTGACCGGACGTGGATGCAAATTTGTACATGCCGCACAGCCAAACGGACGCTTACTGCCAGTCGGAGGAAGACCAACGGTGACCATACTTCTATTCCCCAGTCACCCTTGGGGGGAGTAATGCAAGGAAAACAATTCAAATTAACATCATGTACATTGTAAACTGGTATTAACTTAAATTCTTATTTCACTTTCCTCTGAATTTAACATTTAAGGTATACATGTGTGTCTTCATTTATTTAGAAACTTATCAACCGAAGAACCCTGAAAAAATTGGAGGACAATTATATCTTCGTTACACGTCCTCCGCCGTGGGTATCGACAGAGTTTTAAACAGCTGATACAACGTTTGGATAGAAAATACGATCGTACGTTTAATGCTCAGGGGAAGAGATTAAAATCCAAAAGAACAGTCGGGGAGCGATCAGATAGACTGGAGTGAATGTATGGCTTAGGTGATATGGATTGATTGATTGTTGGTTGCTTGACGTCCCGTGGCAAATATTTCATGCATATTCAGGACGAGAACAAATTAACAATAAATACAATAGGTAGGTTCTGTAATATGGGCTTCCGGGATTAAGGTCGGAGTATAAATTTAGACTGCCACGGGAAATGAGGATATATTGGATAGGGACAGAAATTTAGCCTTTGCAACATGTCACCTACGGACCCCTCAAAGAGTTGTTGCAAGGGTTCTTAACGTGCAAAGAGCGTGGCACTCTCTCTACACGAAGCATCGGATTTAACGTCCCCATTTTGACCGGACGTGGCTGCAAATTTGTACATCCCGAACAGCCAAACGGACGCCACACATTGACGAGAGTTTTACTGCCGGTCGGAGGAAGACCAATAGTGACCATACTTCTATTCCCCAATCACCCTTGGGGGGAGGGAGAGGGGGGGTGTGTGATATGGAGTTTTGACCATCAGTCATTGCATATACATGTACTAATATACATTATGGCATATATATATATATATATATGTTCTTAACTTAAAACGACGAAATAATTTGAACTGTATGTTGCCATCTCGTTTTATTTTGTTAAATCGTGTTTTAATTCAGTTTCAGGTAAATATGTAAAGTACCATTGTATATGCTTGGTGGGATGGGGTCTTATTGCCACGCACGCGCCGAACAACAACATATTTTCACAAACTGGATTGTCGAAACAATGGGCTGTCGGAATAATGGGTGTGTAACCGTTCATATCAGGAATTTTTAGAAGTTGTTCTTGATTTGTGTTGGTGGGAACAGTTTTATACAGGACAAGTTTGTTTAATTATCCTACCTTTTTCCTACAAACCTTTAGATACTATGTAATTTTTAACATCCCATTTACAAGTAAGACATCATACATTACCATTAAGTTCCCATGTGTGGTTGTCAAACTGGATTTGTCCTGAACTTACACATATATCGAAGCAGTAATCCTGAAATACATACAATTCAAAATATTAGCCAGGCAGAAGTTGAATTGAACAGTTATAATTTGTGTTAACTGCTTAAATTGTATTCATATTTTACAATCAGCTAATAAACAAATCAAATACTCTTTTAAAATTTTTGTTTTTCAATTTTTAACAACTTCTTGTTACAAAATAACACAATGATGATAATGCAAATACATGTTGGAAATCACTTCCCTATAAACACAGACTGAAACACTCTTGCAATAAACATTAACATGATATTATATAAAATTACATGAAGTTAAAACTTTAAATAATTTTATGTGCAGATAAGATCAATGTATACGACATTTATAAATAATTAACTGATCTTTTCTGCTCATGTAGGTTTAATTTCATGAAATTTATTATCATCTATTTTACTCCACTCATTTTCCAATATATTAAAAAACATATTCTCAAACATTAGATCTTAAATCGGTATATGGTAAATCACAGTTAGATAAATGGTCAGTTAAATTATTTGATGCTGATAAATAAAGACGGAGTTGGAAGCAAACGTCTGGACAGGAACAGGCAGGAGGTGAAACATGTGAAGACACAAGGACACATTCCCCATTTCCATTCTCAGTTTTATACTAGTATATGGTATGTTTTTTTTTTCTCAGCGGGGCATTGTATACTCATTCAATTCTATAATTGCGTACATCCACTTGTGGGTAGTTGTCTCATTGGCAATTATACCACATCTCTGTATTTTAATACTATTAACCCAACTTATAAACTCTTATTGTCCTGAACCTGTCTGAAATATTTTCCACTGAACGTTTAAAAATTGACAAACAACAACCAATCAATTTAAACTCGTATAAACTAGGTGGATAACCATTTGACATTTATCATTCTTGGTGGTGAATGTGGTGGTTGTTTGGTGTGAGTATAGGGCGAATAATTGTGTTGGGTTTGTAAGAACCAGAAAAATGAGCATGCATATTGTACCTGATAAAAATAAATGTATTAATTATAAATAAAAAATTCTGTCCTTTTTTCCCTCCTATCAATATTCAATGGTCGTCCCTTTACTATAATTACCTTGTAAGTTCTATAATATGAAACCAATTTCGTTTTATGCCCCCAACGTAGACGATAGGGGCATAAGTGTTACCATTTATCGTCCTATCGTCTTTCGTTTCTGCTATCTGATTTAAGTTTATCTCATGCAAATTTTATGAAACTCATACACAGTGCTAAGAATCATAACTGCAGACAGAGTTCGAACGAACGCAGTTAGTCATTTTCCGCTATTTTCTTGCTTTGTTCGTTTTTTCTGTTTGGAGAGGCTGCTGCTGAATAAATTGCAGTTAACAATTTTTTTGTTTGTGTTTCTGTTTAATACAATTGACGACAAACAAACCTACTTATTAAATAAGATTTCGGGGACTAACATATTCTCACGCAAGTATTATTCAAAATGTGTTACGTTGTCAAAGGTACGAGGCTTATAATTCATACATAAGCCTTATCAGTGACGCTCAGATAATAGTTATAAAGCCAAAGAAGTACAAATTTGAATAGCATTGAGGACTCATAATTCCAAAAAGTTATGCCAAATACGGCTAAGGTAATCTATGCCTGGGATAAGAAAATCCTTAGTATTTCGAAAAATTCATGATTTTGTAAAGAGGACATTTATAAAAATTTTACCATATAATAGATATTCATGTCAACACCGAAGTGCTGACTACTGGACTGGTTATATCCTCCCGGGGGGGGGGGGGGGGGGGGGGGGGGATACCAGACGGGGGAATTTTGTTGTATTCCCTCGGTGAATAAACAGCATGAATGTTGTCATATACCTTCATCGTAGAGCGGGAGGGGGGGGGGGCAAAATTAGAGAAAATCCTAAACTGGTGCTTAATTTGTGAAACTCGAAGACTGCTTGTCCGTAGTTTCCCTTCACCTATTCTATGCTAAATATATATTCAATTTTCCTTCAAAGAACTTTCAAAAAACCAAACACCAAAGGAAACATCAGTCACGAAGAAATGCCGAATATGTAAAAAGATTATAACAAAAAGATGGTATAAAAGTCACCTTAACTTGAATATGGATAAAATCAATGACATTTACCAAACCAGACATTATCCTACTGTAATAGTTTACATATATAACTGAGTATTTGCCTCATCAAAGAACATTTCAGGCCGCTTCAATCCTGTCCACGTGGCCTAAATAACTAGCGGACCTGATGCTAGTATATTTTGAGAGGATTAAAAAAAAATGTATAGAAGCTCAACAAATAGCGAAACGTGATCGCAACTATTCCTTCGAATGTCCACATGCTAGATAAAGTCATTATGCGATTAAGCAATGTAAAGAAATTTTAAACTCCGTTTCATTAGAACAAAGGTGGAAGAAGAAAAACTCACACAAGATCAAGGTCATATGGTGCAACAACTACAAGAAAAAGCTGTATTAGAACATGCCCCTTTCTTAGTCTTCAAGGATTCCACATTCAGTTTCTTAGTTTATTTTTTTCTGTACATGCCGAAAAAAGGAGATACTGGTAAAATTTAAAGAGAACAATTGTAACATTTGATACCGTTAAAAAGACTTGTCATGTCGCTGTTCTTCGGGAAAGAGAACATATCACAAAACAGCTATCAGATGGCACTTTTATCAAGAGCACAAGGACATGTCAGCATCGGAAATGAAGGATCTAAATGACAGTGAGGAAAACGAAAGTGAGGATGTTATACTTACCTACGAAGATACACAAAATAAAAGAAGAAAACTGGATTACATTCAAAGACACAAAAGGTACCAAGATAAAAAAAAAAGCATGGAAATTCCTCATCTTAATGATTTTAAAGGTCTATTTAGGATAAATTGTATTTTAGCGACTTGGATAAGTCATTGTACGTCATTAGTTGTCTATTCATACACGTGTTAAAGAAAGCATCGAGTATTACACGTGTTCCTAGCTCGCATCATGGCAGCATGCCATGTTCGCTTATAAAAATTATAAAAGTATGTATATTAGTTTTAATCATGGCTTCAAGTGCTCGACCAAAACGCGACAATGCTAAACAAAACATTATTGAAAGTTTACGAGCCGGGACACCAAAAGATGCTTTAAGAGAATCAATGCTGTCGTCTTCAATTTCTTTATTCTCGTCTTCAATTTCTTTATTCTCGTCTTCAATTTCTTTATTCTCGTCTTCTAACATAGACCGAGGCAAAAATGTTGCGATGCCAACCTCCATATCTTCCGGTTCCAATCCGTTCGGTTCGTTCTGGAATCGGGAATCCATGGAACATGTTCTGAACTGTGCAACCGAGCGCAGTCCAGGATCTATGTCCGAAAAGATCGGTTTCAAGGGAAGTCGAAATTTTGTTCGAATTCCAAGGAATTGGTTAAAAAGTTTGTTGACGAGGCTATAGCGCATCCAAGTTTTTCATACGGCAAAACATAAAAAAAAATGTACCTCAAAGCGTACCAGACTAAAATTGGGTACTCTTCTGATGGTAAATCGCTTTATGTTTTGAAAGTGATTGTCAAGAGAAACAGGCTGGTTACTGACTTTCCAACTTAACTTGTATATATTTATTTGATAAAAATGCATTTATACATATGTGTATTGTAAAAACGTTTATTGTACAGAATTGTAAATACAAATCAAACTGCTCGAGCGGTTGCAAATCAAATTAATAGATCTATTCCCATTTTCCCTTCTTTTCTCTCTCTATACAGAATTGAGAATAAAGAAAAACTATTGATTGATTAATGGTTGCTTAACGTCCAGTGGCAAATAGTTCATGCATGTTCAGGACGAGAACAAGTTAACAATAAATAAAATAGGTAGGTCTTGTCATAATAGAGGCAATTTGGGAAGATGGTCGGGGAAATTTGGACTGCCACTGGAAAATGAGGGTATATTGGATAGGGACAGAAATTTTGCCTTGCAACAGGCCACCTACGGACCCTCAAAGAGTTGTTGCAAGGGTTCTTAACGTGCAAAGAGCGTGGCACTCTCCTTACACGAGGCACCGGATTTAACGTCCCCATTCTGACCGGACGTGACTGTGAACTTGATTCATCCCGCACAGCAAAACGGACGCCCCACTTCGGCAAGCGTTTTACTGCCGGTCGGGAGAAGGCCAAGTGACCATATTTCGTTCCCCAGTCACCCTTGGGGGGTAGAAAAACTATAAAATAAAAAATATTTATTATTTTTGTATTATTCAAAACTCATTCACATTGTTGGGTGAACACATGAGTGTTCACCCCTCTCTTAATTAGCGGTTATTAACTTCCTGTACAAGGAAGTCGCCATGTAATTTTCCCAAGAATCTAAAGTTTGGTTAGCAACGATTACTTATTGCCAGTTGAAAAATCAGCAGACGACAAAATTGAAACACTATTAGGTTGCACGTATTATTTTAATCAGTGATACTAGCAGACGACAGCCAGCGTACTGTATATTATCAAACAGAAACAATAATCACTTTATCAGCTACACTATGAGGTTACACGTGTTATTTTAAACATTAATAATAGCAGACGACAGCCAGCGTAACAGAAATAAACACTTTATCAGCTGTTTACAGGTTACACAAAAACATATATAATATTACATTACAATGCAAAATACATGATTATTAAGGTTTGAGCGTGCATGTTTATACAGTCACATTTAATTTTATTTCCATAATGATGAATATATAATGTCTGATATAATATTCAATGATATAAATAAAATATTATATTTCTATGTATTAATAAAAAAAAATGAAGTGAAGATTATCATTTAGTTAACAAATCAAAATTTCGGGAGAGGGTAAAGTACCTGATAACTTTACTTATGCATGCATGTTTTATATAGACATCAAATCATATTTTTATAGAATTCATTATTGCAAATAAATAAACTTAGATAGCATATGCAATACTATTAGTTGAATTTAGTTTTATATATAGAACATAATTGATTCATCATTATCATTTAGTTTGCAAATTGAAAATACATTCTCAGGTCAAAGGTGACTTTCCCACGAGCATATATGTTTTCATCGCGTCTTTTCCAAGCTGCATTTTATCAGCGACTTCCTCGGGACGACATCTTTGAATAATTCACTTAACAGATCATCCACGTAGTTGAAGAGATTAAAACAGACTTTGGTAAGCATTTGTACATTCTTATAAATATTTTTATTTTATGTTACCACATTTATAGACATTATGAATGTACCTTATATGATAGAAGGTTGTGTTGCTGGGAATATTCATCAGGGGTGCAATATTTTTAGGAACGCAGGTGTCCAATGCACGGCGATAGCATACATGGCAATTGTTACAATTTTTCTTTACAACTCGAATGTTCAAAATTCTTTAGGAAATCCTTTAAATAACTTTTCATCTCAGATTATCGACGATATTGTTGTCAACGGCAATCAAGTGTATGAAAATCTGTTGGGATTCTATGGTAGATACCATACAGAAAGGCAAAGTAATCAACATCAGTAAATGTAGAGTACGACTTTTTAATGCAGAGAAAAAACTATCAACAACGAAGGCTAGTGTTTTAGAGGTTTGTACATGTATATGTTTAACTATAGAATTTTGTATAGTTTTCATAATAATTTATGAATCCAAATACACAAATAGAGGTTGCTCTTCTCTTGCGAGAGGGTTGCAATATTTAAAGTTTACATCTTCAATGTGCAAGCATATTAGAATTTAAAGTGTAAGTTTTGTGACTGGACAGAAGGAGAATCTTTTTTCCTCTTTCATTTTTTAGATCTATTCAGAATAACTGTGTCCATGTTTTGCTTGCCACTAACGCTTTGAAAAACATGACATAATTATCAATTTCCGAAAAATCACAAAACCTAAAATTACCACACATAAGACGGGTGAATAAATATTAAGTGAGGTCTAGAGAGTTGTATTGATTCTGAACAAATGGGTTGCACTTATATTAACTTAGTTATTCAATTAGCACATCTTTTAATTCATTGGTATTTAAGCAACAACTCTTCACTGTGTTTTATCATTATGTTACAGGTAGTTGCAGAGAGTGAACTTCAAGAGCTACCAATAAGCTCTGATGATGATGATGATGCTGACAGAACTGATGAAGCTGCGCCTAGTCATATGCCAGTTGGTAGTGTTATTGCACTCTTCGAAGTAGATCCTTATCTTGCCTGTCCTATCAACTCATGCAGTAATAAGAAATTAGTCACTGTACTTCAGAATGAATTATATGTGATGAAATGTAGTAAATGTAATGGTACTTTCAGAGCATCTACTGCTAAAACATATTTGAGAGTAGTTGTCCTCCTCAACACTGAAAATGGTAACAAAAAATATGCAATGTTTCTTCCAACTATTAAACAGGTGTTTGAGTCAAGGGGCATTGATTTTCAGACGGATTTTGATAAAACTAATATCATGGAAGCCATCATGAAAATTGTGCCGTTTGAAATTAGATATACACTCCGTGGAACTACCATTGTAAATATTTTGATGAAAAGGAAGTAAAATTCTGCTAGTATGATGGAAATTGCTGATTTGAGCTTCATGTTTTGTTGTCAATTTTTTGTCTAATTGTTAGATTAGTGCATATCTTGTAGTTATTTAGTTTACTTTTTTAGTTTTTAATTATTGTATTGATATAATATGGTATTGTCTTATTGTTAGATTAGTGCAGAACTTGTAGTTATTTAGTTTACTTTTTTAGTTTTTAATTATTGTATTGATATAATATTGTATTGTCTTATTGTTAGATTAGTGCAGAACTTGAAGTTATTTAGTTTACTTTTTTAGTTTTAATTATTGTATTGATATAATAATAGATTATCAATATTTTTAGTGTAATCAAATTTTTATGGTAGAACAGTTATAAATGTGTAAACTTATTTTGAATTTATTAACAAAATAAAGTGTTTCTGTCATATCGACAGTTAATTTTAATGTTACACTAGAGAAATACTCAAGTGTCTGAGTTCTTTAATTAAATTTTTATTTTATAATAATTAGAATTAAAATAATGTTCAAAAATCATCATTTAAATGTCTTATATAAATGCTTATAATAAATAATTCTCTTATATTAGTTTTGTCACTTTTCATGCATATGTGAACAAATAATGGATAAATAGTAAATGTTAAGGAGACAATCTCCCAACACCAAAGTTACTATGTGATCACATATTGTATTAGTATTCTTACTATTCACACACAGATGAAAACATAATAAATAAAGGTAAAACATACCGAACTTCAATGAAACTTCTAAAGCGAAAGTCCTTAATCAACTGGCAAAAAAGGGAGGGCTCAAACACATCAAACGAATGGAAAGCAACTGTCATATTCCTGACTTGGTACAGGCATTTTCTACTGTAGAAAATGGTGGATAAAAGCTGGTTTTAAAGCTAGCTAAACGTCTCACTTTTATGACAGTCGCATAGTATTCCATTTAATTGAAAAATGGGGTACAGCAGTCGATCAACATGGTGTTTAAATCGTAAATACCAAGAGACATCAAATATGTCAATAGAAAAGAACAAAATTATACAAAAACACTCAAGAGACAAGACATATTAGCAAAAAGTAAGACAAAAATTTAAAAATTACCATAACACAATAGGACACATGCAGGATGTAAAAATACTAAGCCACGCCAAAACGATAATATCAAAAAAGGAACGAAACAGTTGGGGTTAGAATTATACAGACAACAAAAAAGAACACTGTGCCACGTAATAAAGATAATAAACAACTACAGTACCTAGAATCTATACTTCAAAAAATATTATCAAAAGTACCATCTATAGATTGTATTAGTATTCTCACTTTTCATACATACATGAAAAAAGAATGGATAAATAGTAAATGTCAAGGAGACAATCTCCCATCTCAAAAGTTGTGAAGTCAATTTCATAATGGTGGCACTCTTCTTATTTATGCAGTTTATACATATAGTTGTGACTGGAAGTAAAGTAATCAAAAATTAATCAGAGTGGTGGCCTATGTACATTTTAATAAGAAAAGAGAGATAATGCAAGTAATTGCATCCTCTAAAAAAATATTATCCCCTGTGAGTTATGCCCTTCCAACGCAAAGTGTGGGGCATATTCTTTTACATCTGTTTGTCCACAGTGTGCATATTATATAGATTAAGAAATCTTTCTATTAAAAAAAAACAACAACAAGCTGTTGGACTTTATGGCAATTTTTCCTTTATGTAAAGTTTTTCCATCTAAAATTATGCTGTTGCACTTAGTGTTCACCTATTGTCTTTTTTTTTTAAAAAAGCAACTTGTTTTTCCATTCAGAATTAAATAACTCTCCTGAGGGGGGAAAGGGGGATGGGAAATTCGGAAAATTGACAAACGATAATTACCCAAACAGAGAAGAATTAAATTTTATACAGTTAGAGTGTAATAAATAAAATATAAACATATATTTTTCAAAATGATGTCACAGGAAACACATTTTTGTATAATTATTAACAAGATTCTGCAATTTGTCTACAAGAATACAGCTAGTGTTATTACACACCTTCAAAAACTTCCGGAACTCTGTCCTTCATGACTTTATAATAAAACTACTTTAGAAATTTCACTTCTTCGCGAATACAGAAAATAATTTATTTCTCGGAGAATAAATGCGATTTGGGCTGAATAAATAAAAGCAACAGTAGTATACCGTTGTTCGAAATTCAAAAATCGATTGAGAAAAAAACAAATCCGGGTTACAAACTAAAACAGAGAGAAACACATCAAATATAAGAGAACTACGACACAACAGAAACACAACGCTAACATGTAACACACACAGAAACGAACTATAATATAACAATGGCCATTTTCCTGACTTGGTACAGGACATTTTAAGAACCAGACTTGGTGAGCATGAATGTGTCAAGTGAATCTACTGTTTACCGGAAAAGCCAAAGTCGACAAGTCATTGACAAATACCAATTTATCTACCAGCCGAGACCAGACACCGTTCAAATTCCGTATGGAAATGAGTACCGCCGAAAAACGAAACTCATTATACAGACAAAGATGAAATTCCTATTGATCATTTAAACGAGGACATGGATATAGAGAGTCCCCTACACGATCAAAGTGGCAAAACAGTTACACCACCGATCAGATATAAAGACTAGGTTCATTAAATAAGTCAGTCGAGATCCGAGTAGTGCCGAAGGGTCCTGGTTTGCTAAATAACACAAGAACGCCATCAGCTGTTTTTGAGGTGGTGTTTGTTCAACTCCACCGCCATGCATACTAATCAAATTTGGTGTTGTGCGCTGTAAAATCTCATAAAATACTGCTCTACTGACTCGGTAATGAGTAACGAATTCCTCTTCAAAACATGTTCAACATATCCCTGAATTCTAGGTGAAAACCTTCTCAACTGACCTAAACTAAGTGAGGCAAAAGGTCCGTGATAGGTTGGTACATCGTGCCTATAAATCTGACATATGACTTCTTTTTACTTATAAATATTTATTATTGGCTGTTATTTGTTTCAATGAAGTAAAAATAAATACAGAATTTAATTTCATTGATATTTAAATTGTTTGATAGATTGTTGGTTGCTTAACGTCCAGTGGCAAATTTTTCATGGATGTTGAGGACGAGAACAAGTTAACAATAAATACAATAGGTAGGTTCTGTAATAATAGAGGACATCCGGGATGATTGTCGGGGAAATTTGGACTGTCACTGGAAAATGAGGGTATATTGGATAGGGACAGAATTCATTCATAAATATAAGAACAAAAGTGGATGACAAGTCAGTGAGAATTGAAGAAAATGAATAGCGGAAAGATATACCAGAAAGTTTACTAACTGTAGTTTGGTAATCTGCAAAAGGCAAATCAAATTCAATGCCAAAAGATAAAGTTCCTCTCGAGAAGTCATTCTCTAAATGCAACTTGTAAAGGAATTAACAAATCCACATTATAGGGACATAGTTTCCTCGGACATTGTAAAATTGTTGGCTGTCTGGTTACTATACTTTGGTCTGGTAAATGGTATCTGTACGTATATATTAAAATCGCTTGGAATTAGCGAGTGTTCCTTGCCCAGGATAAAGTCGTGCTGAAGACTTGTCAGTAATTTCCACCTTATTTATACTTAAGTAACCAATTTACCGATTTGGTTTACCGTTTACCATTTCGGAAAATACCTAAATTACCAAAACCGGAACTGGTGATTACCAAAAAAGGTAATGACGTCCTTTTACGTGATTTGAAGAAAACAATTCACAGGTGGTTTGAATGTAAAAACATAGTCAAGAACAATAAAAGTTTTAGAGTAACAATGTTCAAACATAGTTACACAATAAATATATAATAAGAAAAGTCAATTATCGGTAACATTAAATTAACCTCATTACACAATTTTAGGGGAAACAAGTTCCATTTCAGAAGATCCATATTTTGCAGTATTGCCTTAATGTTAATTAGTTAAGTTGTTTTGTGTGTGTGTCTCATACTGATCTTTTGAGTTAATCTAATTGCAACTGACTTGTGCAGGCTTTTCTTACAGTGTACTGTTACACCACTGTCCAAGCTTCGGGGAAGGTTGAGCGCTCACAATCATGTTGAAATTCAGAGGACACTACAAGACGAAAAAAAACCTTCAAAACCGGAATCGCTATCATGCATAACGGGAAACAACATGGGTTTTTTTCTGCATGGGACTGTATGCGTTTCCGTTTGCATTGCTAAGTAATATAAGCGATTGTAATTTGTTACTGCAATTTTTTCCAGTATTAATACCAAAGACTTATTTTGAATTGCTTCTTTTTCAGGTACTGATTGTGATTATTCAATTGGCTGCATCATTTGACAACCAAAATTTTAATCAGTATATGGTACCCGTTCAGCGTATTTCGCCATCTGCTTCTAAAGGGATATAATGAAGACGGACGAAGAAAGTGAAATTTTTAAACAGTTTATTTCTTGGCTTTGATTGGTTACAATTCAAAAATTTCGATTCAAGAATTTTGACTAAGGCTTTACAAAATAATAATTTCATGAAAAATTAAAATGCAGTGGATTTATTTACACCTCATCATTGACTGCTTTCACCATTTCTGTCTCAACAATACAGAAGTTTGAAACAATGAGGCTCTCACTGATTTCAGTGAAAATATGATTGAGACCAGATCAGAGCCGTGACTGAAGAAAATAAATGTAGCTGCTGCCACAAATGTTGCTGTCAAATGGACACCCCACTTTGGCATGCGTTGTACTGCCAGTCGGAATAGACCAAGTGACCATACTTCTATTCCCCAGTCACCCTTGGGGGTTTTTTGTTACCAAGAACAAAATGTGTATACTCTATAATCAAGAAGCTTTGGTTACAGTAAAATCATTTTGAAAATGAAACAGCTGACAATTGAAGGAGTAAGGAATGGCAGTAGGCAGACATACGTGATGATTGGTATTTTCAACTCGTAGTAAGGATCGTTATATTGCTATCGAACTGATATTCCCTGACAGTCTTGTGATTGGCGCTATTCTTCCGCTAACCTTAGGAATGGAAATGTTTCCAACAATAATGGACATTTGGTCGTCTCAAGATAAACTTTCGTCGATATTTAGGAATCTTTCTATCGCTTCCATCACCCTGTTTGCATTGATGTTTGACCATTTATCCAAAGAAACCAATATGTCCTCTAGAGTAATTTCTTTTGACATTTGCTCTGTTTCCTGCATACTAATTACCGGTTTATTTTGTGGTGTTTGCGATGGATTGTCTTCAGTAGTTTCATTAAATGTTACTAATTCAATATGTGAATTAGTACATAAATTCTCCATTTAAACGTGGCATTCCTCTTGTTCTGTAATTGCTGTATGGGAACAAAATTATAAATCACACCATAAACAAGTTAAACATCCAGATTGTTGAGTTTGCGTCAGATATATGTTTTCTTTCAGTCGTATAGACAAACAAATTTTGTATGACATCTTTTACATGTGAGTAATACTTCTAATCTATCTAAAACCAATCTGTGATGTAATAGTAAATTGCCTATGCCCCATTCCGTTAAAATATCAGGATCTGTAAAACGATATCTTTAATAATATATTGATTTATTCTCTTCCGCACCAGATGATGGTCGGAAAGTTGTTTTCTGCTGCCCATTTAATAACTTTGTCAATTGAATCTAAGTCATCAAGAATGTCCTTCACGCTATGATATTTCTTATACATTATTAACATTTCCTATAATCAGATTGACACCCACACTGGTCCGAGCATTTGTACTCTAAACATATTTACATTATTGTACACTAACAATTTAAGTCAATCAGAATGAAAGTTGTTATCGGTAGATTTCACACATTAGATAGATGAATTTGAGGTTTTACCACATATATAAAATGTATTCAACTCTACAAATTTGTTTTTCCTCATTCGAAAAAAGTACAGTTTTTACACATACCCTTATCTTACACATTTGGTATATCGTGTCCAATTCATCTAGATCCGTCTTGTGTATTTTACATTGTTTTACATTCTGAACGTCATCTTGTTGTTTTATGGGGTTTATATATTCTACGATAAATTTTATATTTACGTTATGATGTCACCGAATTGGCATTCACCATCAAAGTTTCTTGTGTATGTTGTTAAACACCGTATCCAAAAGAAAGAAGAAAAAGCCGTCTACGTTAATAAAAAAAAACATTTCGAAATTAAGGATTGTTTTATTTAAAACACCCTATGTAACAGTTATAAGGTCATTTATCAACGTACAATGACTATACAATTTCAACTAAGGTTCAATATATATAAAATCGTAATGTTTATTTGTTTTATTTGATTTATTTTTTACCCCTCTTTTTCCTCCACCCCCTGTATTTCTAATTTTTCTTTTTTTTAGTTTTTTAGTAATCTTTTTTTTTGTTTCTTTTTGGGGGGTGATGTTCCTTCCCTCCCTTAAAATATGTTTGAATTGCATGATTTTGAGCGTATTGATTTACATTATCAGAATGGAGGGCGAACACAATTTGGGTACGAACTGACAGACTCTGTCACTTGATCACGTGATATTTTAATTCCCGCAAAAACGCATCAACTAACATTGCCGAAGGAACATGGACGCGTTTGTGATTTGTATATGTTTACTAGCTGCTATTGTGAGTATTACAGGGAAACCTTTAGGAACCCTTGCAAGAAGATGCTGTGATAGTGGCACAGTTCCGTCATGCCAATGTCTCCCAAGACGAAAACCCAGAAGTTTGTCATGAAAAGGTACCCACATTAATTGAGGTCCGAGGAAACTGCAAATGTTCATTTGTGTATAATGAAGGAATCCGATATATACCTCCACATGTTATTAATATGGAACGTACTACCTATTCATGGAATTGCAAGTCTCGACTTTGTTGGAAGTTTAAACATAAGTTTTTTTTTGTTTTAATTCTTAAATTTTCAATAAAAATAAAATGTCATGAAGGGTGGATGATTCTCAACCTGATTAATGTAAAATATCAATATAATATAAACATGAGGTTAGCCTTACATCAAATTTTATGTGTGGATTCTAGAAACCAATTGTTGAGTGGAGGGAATCTAATGGAGAAATGAATACTTTCCATATTGTTACAGGTGTAGGAATAAAAATCAATGGACGATGTCTTCATATCTTATTTAATCGTCCTTCATATCTTATTTAATCTTTTGAGTTAATATATATTTAACTTTTTTTCAACTTGTGGATAATCGTCCTAAACATTCAAAAACGTTTAATTAGAGTGGAAAAAGGGGGGATCTTTGAATCTCAGGAGGTTGAACCTACGACTTCAAGTCCAATCAGAAAACACCACGTCACCCGGTATGTAGTTTTCCTATAGTCAAATTTCGTTTCTTCACATTGGGGATGTTCCAATGAAAATGAAGAATGGGTATGCCCGATTGGAACTTAACTTTGCGTGGGTTTTATTCGAAATAAAAGATTGATTGATTGATTGTTGGTTGATTAACGTCCAGTGGCAAATATTTCATGCATATTCAGGACAATTGGTTGTTGGTTGCTTAACGTCCAGTGGCAAATATTTCATGCATATTCAGGACGAGAACAAATTAACAATAAATACAATAGGTAGGTAGGTTCTGTAATAGGGGCGTCCGGGATCAAGGTCGGAGAAATTTAGACTGCCACGGGAAATGAGGGTATATTAGATAGAGCCAGAAATTAAGACTTGCAACAGGTCACCTACGGACCCCTCAAAGAGTTGTTGCAAGGGTTCTTAACGTGCAAAGAGCGTGGCATTCTCTTCACACGAGGCATCGGATTAAACGTCCCCAAACTGACCGGACTTGGCTGCAAACTTGATACATCCGCACAGCCAAACGGACGCCCCACCTAAGCGTACGACTGCCGGTCGGAAGAAGACCAAGTGTCATTTTTTCTATCCCCCAGTCAACCTCGGGGATGGAATGTATTAACGTTCATATAAAGGTCACCTTTTGTTACCATGGGAAGATTCTTTTGTTACCATGGAAAAAATCTTTTTGTTACAATTTGAGTGACAGGAATGTACAAAAACTTCATATTTCGGTCACCTTTTGTTTCCATGGAAAGGTATCTTTTGTTACCATTGGTGTGACAGGAATGTATAGAGAGTTCATAATTTGGTCACCTATTTATCATGGAAAGGTTTCTTTTGTTAACATTTGAACGACAAAATGTGCAAAAAGTTCATATTTTATTCACCTGTTGATCACCAACAGATTATCTTTACTTACAACAAAAGTCAACATGTTGTGTACCTTTAGTGAAAACAAAAAATGGGCCATTTGTAAACCATATGATGTTAAAAATGTGAACTAAAGATAATCTTTTATATCTTTGAATTTTTTTAAAAAGGTCTAGAAAAGATTGAAAATGGTGTTCGTACGTGTTTGCAGTGTTATTATCCCCATACTGCACATACCTGACACGTCCACACGGGTAATAATAAAATATTTATGCCGTTGTCTGTCTTAAAAACTACAAATATTTTTAATCTCTTAAGACTTTGATTAGTTTAAGTAAGAAATAACACCATCCAATTTAACACCAGATAAATATAATTCGCAAAAATTATGATATGCTAGTCCTCTTCTCTAAGACGGTATAACTGTTTCTTCTATCACTATACTGTGTCGGGCGCCTCAAGATCGCTAAATAATTTTGTCGTTGCATGTAACTCAAGTTTTCAATAAATTCATCATAGAGATAGCAGGATTAAATTCTCGTATATGAAATACTAATCCAGTAAGATGAGTGAGTAATTTAATTAAAGCTTACAGTTTAGTATTCGAAATTAAAATGAAACTATTATAACTACTTTAATTAATAAATAAATAGATCGATTGAAAATTTCTCCCGAATAATCGATTGCTCTATTCCGACTAATAAGTATTAGATACAATACAAAGGTAACAAAGAAACAGGCCGGTAACAACCGTTGCCGGATAGTTTTTCTGCACGAGTAGTCAGGTCAAGGTCCGAGGCGATAGCCGAGGACCTTGACCTGACTACAAGTGCAGACAAACTATACGGCAGGTTGTTTTCGGCCTGTTTTTAGTTACCTTTGTTTTGTATCTGACTTGTACGAAGAAGGAAGAAGTACATTTTGCATTTAGAAGAGGTAGCAAAACTAAAGATATTAGAAACTTAAATGGCCATATACCAGTTAATGTAAGTTACAGTTTAAATTCAATTTTTTTCTCTCACTTCCCTTCAGCCGAGAGTTTTTTTCTCAAAAAATTCAAGAATCTAATAACTTTATAAAAAGAACTATTTCAAGTTAAAGGTGAATGTTATACACATTTGAGACTTATTGAAATGCAACTTCGCAAGTAAGTAATGTATAAAAAAAAGATTTCAGAGGTAAGCAAGCTACCATTTGATTTTTTGTTGGGGAAAAGGGGGGGGGGGGGTTAAAATAAATTTAAAATAAACAGGTTTCATCCTTTTTTTGTTGAAAGAATGCAGGATGTGCCATTCAAGTCACCCCCCCCCCCCCCCCCCCCCCCCCCATTTCCCTTTAAAAAACATCGTAAAAATCGTACGTTTGCCGCCAAATATATGAAATCAATATATATGAATTCAATAACAATATAAGTGTATCAAAAGAATGAATTTCCTATCTCATTAGAGAATGAAATGTTATGAAAAAATGGATTTTGGCTTGTCATTAGATATATATAGGCATATATTTTGGATTAAAAAAAAATGTTCATGCTTATAGGTTTTTATATGTCTCTGATAGTGTTGATCAGGATTAAACACGTGTCATTATATGATCCAATCAGAGCTTACCGTCCAAAATTGATGACATAAGATGAATGATTTTCTTCAAGATTTGCTGCCTATTTGAACATGTATTACACGGACACTTTTTATTTATAGGATCAATCGTGCATTGGTGAGTTGATAGGGATTTTATCTTTTGATTAGATTTGATTTTTTTATATATATTTCCTGTCTTTTTTATTGAAATTTAAGCGTTGGTACCAGCATTTCTTTCAGCATTGTCCAGAATACTATTCATGTCCATATATTGAAAAAAAAAACATTTACGGACCGACCATTTTGCTTCAAAAGGGGGTGTGTTCTTTTCTAAGTAAGAAAATTATTTAGTTTTTCAACTATATAATATATTATATATTTTTTCTCATAAAATTGGGGATCAAAATGTTTTTTTTTGGAAAAAACCATAACCCACCTTTTGAAGTTAAATGGTCAATCCCTTAGTGTACTAATATGAATAGTTACTGGAATTGTTTGAAAAAAATATATTTATTGATGCTAACGTAAATATTTTAATTAAAAAGACAGGAAATATGTTGGTGAAACAAAAAGTTCAAATCTAATTGAAATTTAAAGTGCCCATGAACTCACTGATCATGCACGAGTGATTCTATTCATAAAAAGTGTCCGTGTAACAACTAAAAAGTGTCCGTGTATCATCTAAAAAAGTGTCCGTGTAACACCCGTTAATGTACTGTTTTTCTATAGCTCTGCTGGGGGCAAAGTCGTACAAATACAGTTTTCCTGGGGCGAGAGCAAAATCAGAAACTTGGCATATCTTAAATGTCCGATGTATGGAAATATCGTTGGGAGGTTTTAAACAGGTAGTTGTAAAATAATTATGTCGTTGGTAGTACGCAAAGATTTATTGGATAGTAATTGTGTAAACATGCCATGTTGTGTTTTAGGTTGAAGCAGGGTATTAGTTTGTGAAGTGATTATAAAGTAATATTCTAATGCTGTCTGCTGTGTTCAATTTTTTTAACGTGATACCTATCAGGACTGTTTGTTTTGATCACAAATTTATGGTGTATAATTATGTAATTTTCGAGATATTCTTCATCTATTGTCATTTGAACGTGTTAAGTTGAGCAGCTTCTTCTTCTTCTTTCCTCTATATCTTCCTCCAATAGTTGGAGTACACCAACCTTACTGAATTAAGGTTGGTTAATCCTTATAAAAATTATTAAGTGAATACCTTACTATTTAAAAATAACATTATGTACAGTTAAATCCCTGCAAAGATACTAATAATAACTTCTATGAAAATTAAAAATGGGTCACAGTTTAAAAGTTATTAATAAAATTTTTAAAAATAAAAAAGTATTGAATATTATTTACAGGGCATGCATTATAGTAAAAAATCTTTACATTTACTAAACAATGTTACTTAAAGGTAAAAAATAACGAGTTTTCAGCTTCCTGCCTGCTACATGCTGGAGTTACTACATCTGTCTATGAGCATTACTAGGCGATATAAAATCAATAAAATCATGCATATAAGCTTGTATGTCCTAAGCGATCTAATTATGCATAGCTATTATCTATCTGTTATATATATATATATATATATATATATATATATATATATATATATATATATATATATATATATATATATGTGAAGCTACTGGGTATTAAAGCTAACGGTAAACATGTACATTTATTCCAACTATAGGTATAGCGCGGCACAACCACACTGACCAGTTATTCTAAAATTTCATGGATTTTCTCAGCATTTAATTTTACGTAAATACAAACAGTACAAACGACAAATTAATTTTGCATTATTATCATGTGTCACATGACTGACATTGGCTGTGGAAAAAAACCCTTAACGATATCGCTTCTCTCTAACATTACTCATCACAATCCAATCAAACCCAGTCACGTCTCAGTCATCACAGCTGAACATACGTGCTGGGTCAATTCACCTGTACCCGCTATCTACGATGAGGGTTTATTGAAACAACTTACTACTTTCGATGACAGAAACTATTCTAACGGGTAAACGGACAGAACGTCACTGGACAAAAAGTCACAGGACATAAAGTCACAAATTGGATAGGACAAAAAGTCACAAATAATTTGTTGACAATTGTTTGAATATATAAGAGAAAGATCTTCAAATAACTTCTTTTTTTACATTTATTCATTTTTAAGTTTAGGAAATTGTTCATAAGCCTTGATAAATGAAAAATTATTAAATTTTAATCATGCAAATGATATATTTCTTGGCACCATGAAGCCATTTAAGTGCCAAACCACTTTTTCATTTTGTTATCATAACAATTATTTGATCATCATTGATATTTATTGAATAAATTTTAATTACAAAGTTGCTTCATATATAATAGTTAAAAAAAAAATCAAAAATTTATTTTTAAAATTAGTGTTTTCTTCTTCAGAGAAAAATAATCTCAAAACTGAATTGTGACTTTTTGTCCTGTGACTTTTCGTCCGTGACTTTTTGTCCGTGACTTTTTGTCCTGTGACTTTCTGTCCTACATTCTTCTAACGCTGTACAGAAGTCAGAATACGTTAGGCAGTATCCGCGTAACCCGCGTCAGCAAACACTCCAAAACCCATTATGGATGGGGGAGTGTTATGCCGACTGACGTCCGAGGGCTGTATCCTACGTGTTGAATAATGTCCTGTTGTACATACACACCTCTAGTAATCACTCCGAAACACACTATTCAAAATGGGCTCCAAATGGATAAGGCAGTCATACTGCTGGCTCAAAATGCCGCAATGTTGCATACCTGCTAAATAAACCAAGTCATATGTAATAGCGACAGTACCCACTAAAAAAAATGCAACAAAGGTTAATAGATATAAGAAGATGTGGTATGAGTGCAAATGAGACAAATCTCCATCCAAGTCAAAATTTATAAAAGTAAACCATTACAGGTCACAGAACGGTCTTCAACACGGAGCCTTGACTTGACAGCTCTGAATTTGGATTGTGATTAAATTTACCAATTATGGTCCAATATCCAAAATCTAAATACATGGCCATGAATTGATCCAGCATATCAAAGAATCCCAAGAATTCAATTTTTGATTGAATAAAACAAAGTTTAATTTTGGACCCCTTTGACCGAAAAATCAAAACTCTAAATACATGGTTAGATTTAGCATACCAAAGAACCCCATACATTCAATTTTTGTTGAAATCAAACAAAGTTAAATTTTGGACCAACTTGAAAACTGGGCCCATAATCAAAAATCTAAATACATGTTTAGATTCAGCATATTAATGAACCCCAAGAATTCAATTTTTGTTAAAATCAAACTAAGTTTTATTTTGGACCCTTTGGACCATAATGTAGACCAATTTGAAAACGGGACCCAAAATTAAAAATCTAAATACACGGTTAGATTCAGCATATCAAAGAACCTCATTAATTCAATTTTTGATGAAATCAAACAAAGTTTAATTTTGGACCCTTTGGACCTCATGTGGACCAATTTAAAAACGGGGACCAAATTCCAAAAACTTAATACACGGTGAGATTCAGCATATTTAAGAATTCAAGAATAAAACCCCATTGAAACTGGTCAAGAAATAAGCAATTTATAGATAGTAATAGAAAAGCATTGTTTTTGGCCCCTAATTCCTAAACAGTTTGTGCCTTAACCCCCAAAATCAATCCCAACTTTCCTTTTTTGAAATGGAACCTTGTGGTACAATTGCAGAAAGATCCATACACTTACACACAAGTTATTGTTTCGAAACGGAAAAAATATTTATTTTGATCCCTTTTGGGCCCCTTGTTCCTAAACTTTTGGGACCAAAACCCCCAAAATCAATCCCAACCTTACTTTAGTGATTGTAAACCTTATGTTAAAATTTTATTGATTTCTATTTACTTATACTAAAGTTATTATCCGGAAACCATCCGTCTTCGGACGACGCTGACGACGACAACGTGATAACAATATACGACCGAAAAAATTTAATTTTTGCGGTCGTATAAAAACCGCCGAAACACTAAATTAGTGTCGGATTGATGTAAGCAATTACAAGTCTAGTAATACTAGTAGCATCTTCTTTATCATTATATTGTAATATAATTACAATTGAATACTATGTATATGGAGTCTTCCGAATAAGTTTGTATTTGCATTCGGGATTTGGATAGATGTTGGAATGCGTGGATGTTAGGTGTCGTTTATATACCAATCTAATTAAAAATATAGATCTCGGATTTCGTAATACTACGTTATACTACATACGAGGATCTAACAACTACCCGTATAAGGTTTCACTTCTGAAGGATTTTGCATGTGACTTTTTCAACCAATCAGAATTCTAGTAATCCAATCTGAACAGCGCACGCGGAACATATTTACTTGAATGAGGTTCATCGAAAGGTCCCGAGGGTATCCAAAAATAAAAACAATGGGACTTAAAATTTATCGCTTCGATTGTTAATCGTTTGGAAACAGTTTTTAAATCTCTTTCGTCGTCATATTGTAACTATAGCCATGAATATTTGAAATATGTGACGTTTGTCAAAGTTTTCAGATGTGCCTCATATGCTTTATGACTTGAGGTCGGATCGTAATCGTGGAAATTAAAGAGTACAGTAAACACTGTTAAACTAACTAAACTGACAAATAACCAGGCATTTTGTAATATCAATATATGATTTAGATAGCTGTGAATTTAGCTCGAACTGAAAATTCTTGCTTTTTTACCTTTTAAATAAATCCTTACATTAACAGCTAGCAATAAACCTGACTTCCAAATAACCTTGCATTTTGTAAGATCAATATATGATCCAAGTTAATTTGAAAAAGTTATATAGGGAGCTACCATTTGATTTTTAGGGGGGGGGGAGGGGGGGGGGGGCTAGGATGAAATTTGAAAAAAATAGGCAGGACAGGAGTTTTGAGTAAAAAAAAAGGCAGGATGAGACACTTGCAAAAAAAAAAGTCAGGCCACACTTAAAAATATTTTGGTTTGCCCAAACCCTACCCAAAGGTAGAGACAGTGGGTAGGTAGGTAGGCATTTTCTTTTTTTTTCGGTAAAGAGTAATTGAAGTGTCAGATGATTTTTAGTCTTCATGCCTATCTGATTAAAAAAAAAACTTTTTCTCATCAGGACAATAAAAGATTTTGAGTAGGCAGCTATTATATGGGTAGATAGGGTTAGGGCAAACAGACATAATCTTTTTTATGGCCTCAGGATGACAATTTAGGTTAAAAAAAAAGTCAGGATAAACTTAAAAAAAAGGTAGGACCGAATAGAGTGAAAAATAAAAAGGCAGGACAGATATAACAACTAAAAAAAATGCAGAACAAAATTTTTCATCCTAGCCCCCCCCCTCCATAAAAATCAAATGGTAGCTCCCTTAGTCCAAAATAAAAATTCTAGCTTTTTTTACCTTTTAATCAAATTTTTAAATTTGAAAGCAATAAACTAAATTATCAATAACCTGTCATTTTTTTAAGATCAATATATACTTGACATAGAAGGGCTGCAAAAGTCATATGCAGAATATAGTGGCCCTATTGCTTCAAAGTGTCTGCAAAATAGACCAAAATCACAAATAATAAATCATGAAAAAGGTCAAGGTCAGAAAAAAATGCCTGTGTTGGACATGTTCACCTTAAAATCATTTCATACACCAAATGTAGAGGCCTAATTGCTAGTTTGAGAAATAGACTTAACCACAACAACTAAAGATTGAACCATGAAAAAGAGGTCAAGGTTCGATGAAAACTGCTAGTCCAAAATGCACATGTACATCTAACAATTATTCTATACACCAAATATAGTTGACCTATTGCTTATAGAATCTGAGATACAGACTTGACCATAATACATTTGTAAAGTGAAAATTTCAAATGAGAAAAAAAAGCATAATTTTTAATCAAGCAGTCACTGAACCATAAAAATTAGGTCAAGGACAATGGACATTTGTTGGACAGAAACTTAGTGACTACACATATAAGGTACACAAAAATGTATCTGTGTACAAGGTATAAAACATCCAGGTCATCTGTCTTAGGAAATATCAAACTTTATTCAAATAGTTTATGCTGCTGCACGATTATGCTGATTGTAATCCCTAAGTGTCACATTTTGCAACAATGGTCTCAGGTGACACAAAAACTATTTCATTAAATTCAATCACATTTCATGTGCCTGTACCAAGTATAAACCCTGTTGTATACTTGTAGTACATGTTGCATGGCCTATAGTTTTTATTTTTTTATTTTTAGAATTGTGTATTAAATGCATATGACAGATCTATATAAAATAGATGTGGTACATTTTTGTACATGCAGTGATGTGATGTACATGTACATGAATGATTATCACAGACACAATGAACAAGATATTTCTGCTGAATTTATTCACTACTTTTATAGACACATTAAAGACTAGAGCTTGACATATTGCATAGACAATTGCCTTTCTTTCTATTGAAGCCTTATATATACATGTAGGTTTCATTCTAGATGTCATTTAATTATTTTTTGCTATTTTAGTTGCTGTCAGTCTATTACAAAGCAGGGTTATTATTCACATCACATAAACATATTCTTGTCCTGAATATGCATATTAATTTGCCACTGGACTGTAAGCAGCTATCCATCAGCATCATCATCATCATCATCATTAACATATATATAAACGTTTCATGTATAGTATCTCTTTTTGTTCATATGTAAACTTTGACCTTCTGCTTTATATACATTGTGTAGAATCTGAGAAATGGAATTAACCACAATATATTAATTTGCACAAAAAAATAACCTCAATCACTGATGGGTAAAATGAGGTTGGGGTCACATGAACACCGTCTTTTGTTTGATTTTATTTTTACCTAATGTATATACCTTAATTTTTTATTTAGATATCTGTAGACTTATAAGTTGAAACAAGAGTGCACACGCTGAAATGTCTCGCCTACTATACTGACCATTGATTTTATGTTGATAGTCCTACTTATAAAGTTTTACTACAAGTATCACATTAACATTTATGATCCAAGAAAATGAGGTCAAGGTCAGATAAACCAAGGCGGAAATACATGTACACCTTTAATACATTCATTCCATACACAGAATATAGATGACCTATTGCTTGTAGTATAAAACAAACAGACCAAACCATGGAAATTCCATATGAACCAATGAACCATGAAAATGAAGTCGAGGTCAGATGATACCTACCAGACATACATACATGCATACACCTTACAATCATTCTACACCAAATATAGTTGACATATTGCTTAAAGTTTAAGAGAATCAGACCAAAACACAAAAACTTAACATTGAGCAATGAACCGTGAAAATTAGGTCAAGGTCAAATAAAACCTGCCAGACTGATATGTACATTGTAAAATATTTCCATACACCAAATATAGTTGACCTACTGCATACAGTATTAGAAAAACAGACCAAAACACAAAAACTAAACTAGTACCACTGAACCATGAAAATGAGGTCAAGGTCAGATGACACCTGCCAGCTGGACATGTACATGTACACCTTACGATCATTACATACATGTACGCCAAATATAGTAGACCTATTGCTTATAGTATCTGAGATATGGACTTGACCATGAAAACTTAACCTTATTCACTGATCCATGAAACGAGGTCGAGGTCAAATGAAAACTGTCTGACAGGCATTAGGACCTTGCAAGGTACGCACATACCAAATATAGTTATCCAATTACTCATAATAAGAGAGAAATTAACATTACAAAAAATCTGATATTTTTTTTCAAGTAGTCACTGAACCATGAAAATGAGGTCAATGACAATAGACATATGACAGACGGAAACTTCATATCATAAGGCATCTATATACAAAGTATGAAGCATCCAGATCTTCTACCTTCTGCAATATTAAGCTTTTAAGAAGTGAGTTAACGCCGCCGCATCACTATCCCTAATTACACAAAATATAGATTATTTTTTAACTTTTGTGATAAAATGGTGATATACATGTATGTGCTCAGTTGATACAACATTTTACAATTTTCATGCATCTTGGTACTCGCAAGTTTTGAAAATGATGAGTCCAGACTGATTATGATGAGTCCAGGACTCGCCTTAGTGAGAATCCGGGGCTTGACAAAAAATTGAGAGACAAGTTGAACCCCGTCTTACAACACATGTAAACCTTTGATCCCATACATGTATACCAAATATAGTTATCGTATTACTTATAATATGCCACAAATTCACTTGATAAAATCACTACAGTACACCTGTAGTTTTTTAAGGAGCACTGAACAATGAAAATGGAATAAGGACAATGGACATATGTCTTGACAGAAACTTCTAAACATAAGGATTCCTTATACATTATCATGATTATGATTTTAAGTATGACAAATCCATGATTTCTACCCTCTGAAATACAAAACTTCATATAAATAGTAAATGTTGTTGTCCGATTAGCATTTCATGTCTTGTATTCTGAAACTTTTATCACAGACAGGACATAACTGGAGACCTTGGAGGAATTAAGCCTACTTATACATGTTATAAGCCTCATGGTGATAGTCAGTAATTTATCTGGAGGAAAATGAACAAGGAAGATACAAAAAGTGAAGGTAGTCTTCAGTTCCAGAACAGACATAGTTGTCAGAATTTTTTTTTTTTAATTATCTGGTTTATCCGTTCAAATAGACAGAAGAAATCTATCTATTACTAAAATATAACTGTTCTGAACTGCATTTTATTTAATGAACGTATAGCACTGTCAACATGTACAATGTACCTGACAACAACCAAGCAACAATCTTTTAGTTCACAAGTACAACAGCTTGATCCATATGTGATCCAAAATGTGCAGAATGCTATTATGGTGGGAGGTTCAAATTCACTTTATACTTCTCTACTTTGAATATTATATCCTATATCACCTTCATTGCTGGTGATCATCATGTCATGTACATGTAGAACTTATTTTTAAACTTCTATTGGAAACCAGATTGGTCAAATATGTCTTCATAACGAGTTGAAAATATGGAATGTCTTGGACTAGGTACCGTGGCTTCCAAAGATTTAAAGATTGTCTGTTGGTCTTAAATCTGTATTGTATATGACTGTTACATGTATAAATGAAAAAGGCTTTTATATCTTTGCTTTTGTACAGACATCATTGACATTTATATTAGCAAACAATTTGCATTTCCTGGCATATCTATTTGTTTGGCGGCTGAACATTTCCAAATGCATGTTTCATGTTTTTCACATCCTTTTTAGTTTTCTGATGAAAATGCTGTTGCTTCCAGTTGATACAGATTCTATAGCTGAGCCTGTGTCTGGCCATTTCTTTATGTCTAGCATGTGTGTGATTTATTCACAGTGACTCTCAATTTCATTTCCCCAAACTTTCTGTGTCTGATTCCTTTCAATGAAGCTATATAGACCAGGGAAGAATGTCTGCTCCTGAAATATCAATTTAAATATATTTATGGAATATTCTGATTTCAAAACAATGCTGACTCCATTATAAAGCTTATTTAAGATTATTTAACATCCGTTTCAGAGGAACTCATTTAATTTTTTTCTTTAATAATTATTACTAGCTTTTCCAGACTAAAAGATGAAGAAAAAATGTACATGCATGTTTGTTTAGGGTTTCCCTACCTACATGTACATACCCTGTTACTTAATACTAGTGTTTATTCAAACACATTTTAATTGATATGTGCCTCTGGTTAATGACAGAATGTTTTATTGTCCTTAAATAAATGTTACTTACAGATATACATGTAGGTTATCTAAAAGTAAATTTATAAATTGACACTGTGAATCCATTTCTAGGATCCACATCTTCTTATCTTTGAACATATTTTGGGGAAATAAAAACACTGGCCCTCGAGTAATCCTTTTTGGGATTTATAGTCCTTGAGGTGTGGATTCCCTAATCAAATTTGTACGTACATGTATTTATTATCAGAATCTGTACACAAATCTTTAAACTTGTATTTCATTTCATTTCACATTTTTTACTTTTTGTTTAGCATCATCATTTCCAGACATTAATCTTATAAGATACCTATTGATTTTGTTTGATGGTTGGTTGTGTTCTGAACAATTTAACATACATGTATGTACTATGATAGAGATAGCCTCGTCTGTCTTGTTCTTCTATATATTGATCAAGTATATATGTATTGGACATGTTGAATTTAAAGATAGAGTATTCTATCAGTCAAGAGCATAATTACTTAATAAAGTCTTCAAAATTATTTATACTAGTAATGTTACAAATGAAAACAAAGCAGTGGCGGACCCAGAAATTTTCTTCATAATGGGGGCCTGTACAGCCATGCTTCAGTGATTCCCTATATAAACAACCAAATTTTTCCAAAAAAGGGGGCCTGAGCCCCCTGAGCTCCCCCTCTAAATTCGCCTCTGCAAAGTTACTCAATCATGTAGTTAAAGCTAAATATTTGAGTATAAAAGACTACAATAAATGGGGAATGTGTCCATAGGACACAGATGATGCCCACTCTTGCAGATCATATAAAGTTATAAAACGACATAACTGAAGAACGGTAAAAGTGATTCTACCCAAATTTGTGCTTGATCTGAGTTTTTTTTGGTAATAAGTATTGTGTATAAGTTTCATAACATTTGGTTGAGGCAAACTAAAGTTAGAGAATGGAAACGAAAAATTCAGCAATTTTATCATTTGTTCTGGAACGGTTAAAGTAACACTTTTTGTCTCTTTCAACTGATTTTTATAGTTCGTTCTTATATTGTACTGTTACACCACTGTCCCAGGTTAGGGGGAGGGTTGGAATCCCGCTAACATGTTTAACCCCGCCACATTCTGTATGTATGTGCCTGTCCCATGTCAGGAGCCTGTAATTCAGTGGTTGTCGTTTGTTTATGTGTTAAATACTTGTTATTCGTTCATTTTTTTTGTACATAAATTAGGCCGTTAGTTTTTCTCGTTTGATTGTTTTACATTGTCATTTCGGGGCCTTTTATAGCTGACTGTGCGATATGGGCTTTGCTCATTGTTGAAGGCTGTACGGTGACCTAGAGTTGTTAATTTCTGTGTCATTTGGTCTCTTGTGGAGAGTTGTCTCATTGGCAATCATACCACATCTTCTTTTTTATATGTACATAAACAGGATGAAGTTATTTTTCTCACAAAGCATTAAACTAATATTTAATGAACACTGAAACACTAATTGCCATTCTGACCCACTGTAGCCGAGTCCAAGAATAGTGAACAATTAATTTCTTTCTTGGCAGAAAATTTCTCCCAACAATTATCTCGAGCACCACATGATATCAACATGTATCAGTGTGTGACAGAAGTAAAAAAAGTATGCTGATATTAAAACTTCTTCTGCATGTGCTGGCATAAGTATACATGTATATCTTTGCAAGTAGAATATCATTACTAAGATGACATTATGATTTATATACTATTACCAATGAATTTAGATTTATCTGATCCCATATCTTTATTGACTTTGTAAATTATAATTTTTTGGTAGGAGAATTAGGAGAATGAAGACTTGCAATGTATTTTCTGGGATATTGTCATGTTTTTTTAAAGTACACTGTGAATCCTCCACAAAGATTATTTTTAATAAACACTCGAGAAGTTGCCCAATGATAGAAAAATGTCAACCTTTAATACTCTATTTTCGAGAATTTACCTTTGAACAGTCAGGGGTACTACTTAAACAAGTGATTTCAGAATCACTCCCTCGAGTGATTTTGGCTGTGAAATATTAAAAATTTTCAAACAGACTTTTTAAAATCACTGAAACAAGTAATTTTAGAAGTTAAAATGTAATCACTTTAATAAGCGTTTATAACATTTTCTTGATATTTTTCCCACAAGCTTGATTTTTTTATTGGTAAAAAGACAACAATTCCATTGAAAAAACAACTATGTATATGCAGAAATTGTCTTTTGCTTGATAAGCCTGACACTTTTACAGTTTTTTTAAAATATGCAAAAACTGGAATAGTTTGTAGATCAGGTCATAACCTTGAAGTAGATCATTCTAACTCTAAAGAAAACCAATCAGGTTACCTAATATTGTTGATCTTTGTCTGATAGTAAGAGTAGTTAATGAATTTTTGATTACAGAAAAATTCCCAAGGGTACTTTTAAAAGCTTTAGCCCACTAACTTACTGCCCAAGCGCACTGGTGAAATTAATATACAAAGAAAAAGGGATAATTGATATATGCAGGAAAATTAAAGAAAAGATTGTGAAAATATGGAAAATCAATGAAATTAGCATTTGAAGATCAAAGAAAACACTAAAATCACTTAAATAGGTGATAACTGAATTTATCAAATCACTGAAATAAGTGATGATGATATCACTTGTTTAAGTAGCACCCCTGACTGTTGAATGCAGACTTGATTATCGGGTAGCAGATATCTGGTATGTAAACTCTTTCCATAGCCCGTTTGAAGCATGTTGGAAGCCTGACCATGCAATCTTTGATTTCCAAAATTTGTCTCTTCTCAAATTTCAATTCTTTCACTTTGTACTAAGGTAAAATTTCAGTTAATGCATTTTCTATGTTGTTTTTCCATTTCTACGTCGCCATCTTCAACATGTTCCTAGGTCGCGTTTGTAAGGAGCATTCTGATTGGTCGATATAAATACTTTCTGGGGTCAAATATTACGTTATATAAGGTCACAAAAGTGAAACCTTGTATGGTACTTGTTAGATCCTCGTATGTAGTATAACGTAGTATAACGAAATCCGAGATCTATATTTTAATTAGATTGGTTTATATACAAAATTTGGATTGATGTAAGCAATTACAAGTCTAGTAATACTAGCATCTTCTTTATCATTATATTGTAATGTAATTACAATTGAATACTATGCATGTGGAGTCTTCCGAATAAGTTTGTATTTGCATTCGGGATTTGGATAGATGTTGGAATGCGTGGATGTTAGGTGTCATTTATAAACAAAGTGCAAACCGGATAGTTGATGCTCTGGACAAAATGCATGGTTTGCCTATATCAGTCGTAACTGACAATGGACCTCAATTCATCAGTGACACATTTAAACAATACTTGGACCAAACTGGTATCGTGCACAGAAGAATTACAGCCTCATGGCCAGCCGCCAACGGAGAAATAGAGCGTTTTCTTTGATCACGACATTTTTTATAAATTTTTATTAAGGCTTTTTTATAACAAATGGGCAAATGTGGCCGTATTTTCACCTCAAAATCTACTCTGTGAACAGACTTAATTGTGCAGTTCGGAAAATTTAAAGTAAAGGCATTTTGTGGTTCAATAAGATAAAATCGTTTTAGATTTTGAAGGGCATTTTTCTTTCCTGCAAAAGGTGTAAAAATAAACAAACACCTGAATTGCTTTTGATACTGTCCACTCTTGTTACTACCTTTAACTCGTCTATGGATGTGTAGATATCTATTGTCCATGGCAATCAATACAATACAAACCACTTATTACGTGAGAGGGAGCATCTCAAAGTTGTATCCCAACTTGAGTTTATTTTTACAGCTTTCACAAGAACAAAAAAATTTCCATTTAAATCCCAAAATACATTAAACTTTTACATAACCAGTGATGCCAGGCCTGAAAACTTCCCAAACTGCACAGGTAAGTGTGTACACAGAGTAGTTTTTAAAGTGAAAATACGGCCATATTTTTCTACTTATTATGATGAACCTTAAAAGAACATAGTTTAATATTGTATGTTCAACTCTTAATTTGTATTCGGAATTGTCAACTTATAATGTTGATTTATGTATGCCTTCAACCCCATTGGGGTATAAATGTGCATCATTATTCTAAAATTTATATTTCCAGACACATGCGTGTACCTGGAGAGGAAGACACGGCTCTACGGTGAAAATTAAACAAGCGTGTAAAATGTGCTTGTATGTTCGTTACTGGTTCAGTCAGCCTTTTGTTGGAAACAAACCAACAGAAATTTGTCAATATCAGCAGATTATTTTTTCTGGATCGGTAACAAGTAAGGCATTGGAGGATGTTTAAATTTATGAAAATTTCTGGAATCAGCATGTCCTCTTATATTAACCACCAGAAGTTTTACTTGTACCCTGCAATAGGACACGTATGGCACAATTACCAGAATGATTATGCCAACGATATTCAGCAGCAACAAAGATCTGTGACACTCGTAGGAGATGGTAGAGCTGACATTCCTGGACATTCAGCATAGTTTGGCAGTTATACCATGCTGGATCTTGACGAGGGAATTGTTGTTGACATTCACTTGTACAGGTTATAATTTAAATATAAATTTTGCATAAAATATTTAAATATAAAAAAAAAGATGTGGTATGATTGCAAGTGAGACAACTTTCAACAAGAAACCGAAAATGACACAGAAATTAACAACTACAGATCACTGTACGGCCTTCAACAATGAGCAAAGCCAATACCGCATAGTCAGCTATAAATTGCCCGGAAGAACAATGTAAAATAATTCAAACGAGAAAACGAACGGCCTCATTTACGTACAAAAAAAATTAACGACAACCACTGACTTACAGGTCTTGTACATGTAATTATATACCAAAATTTTAAAAAGTAGGTTAACGCATATTTATGACATTTTCATTTTAGGTATTATTTTTTTGATGAAATTTATCTATATTTGAATTGGTTTATCCTTACAGAGCAATGAGGTCAAAAGCAGTTGTCATATGGAGAAAGCGGGCTTCAGAGGAGTGTTGAATTCTTTAAGCACCTTAACATCAAGATCAAAACTCTCGTGACAGATAGACGTGTCCAAAAAGATATGAGTGACACACGAGTATCTTTTAAAAAATGAAGATGAACCACAATGTGTACCTTGCAACTGCAAATATACTATTAAACATGTTTTAATTAATTGTATTGACAACTTTTAAAATATCTAATGCCTTTAAACATCTCGATTTTAACATTTTGATATGGGGTAGAAAGGTTAACTTTTTATCGAAAATTAACCCAAGAAATTTTGTTTCATCAACCATTTAATTGGGTTTCCGTACAAAGGGAGTTCTGGGTCAGGATGCAATTTTCTTTTGTCACAAAAATGCATCCCGACCGTTTTTGAAGTGGAAAATTTAAAACCATTTTCCGAGGCCCATTTTTCAATTCTTCCAAGACATAATTGTAATTGTCTTTCTATGTTATTCATATTTTTGCCTCTGTAACATATTAAAAAATCATCAACGTACAATGAACTTTCAATATTACTTTTTGAAACTTCAACAAGGCTGTTAATTTTAAGACTAAATAATGTAACAGATAAAATACTGCCCTGAGACACACCCATCTCTTGATCATATAGATCAGACATGGTTGAATTAACTTTAACATTAAATTGTCTGTTAGATAGAAAATATTCGAAATAAAATGTGGCATATTGCCTTTCAACCCCATATCAAAGAGATCTTTTAAAATACCATTCTTCCATGCAGTATCATAGGCCTTTTCAAGATCGAAAAAGACCGACACTATATGTTCATGTTTCGCAAAACCATTACGGACAAATGATTCGAATCGAACAAGATGGTCAAGAGTACTGAGACCTTGTCGGAATCCACACTGGATATTGGCTAAAAGCCCATTTAATTCCAGAAACCAAACCAGGCGATCATTGACCATCCGTTCTAGTGTTTTACAGACACAACTGGTTAGATCAATTGGCCGATAATTAATAGGATCCGTGTGATCTTTGCTTGGTTTTGGAATAGGCACGACGGTTGCTAGCTTCCAGATTGACGGTAAATCACCAGATTCCCAGATGTTATTCATGAGCTGCAAAAGAGCTTCCAGAGAGGAATCTAGCAAGTGTTTTTGACAGTTGATAATGGATGTTATCAAGCCCACAAGCTGTGTCATAGGCTTTAGAAAGAGATGTTTTAAGTTCTTCCAAAGAGAAAAATTTATTATAATATTCACCATTTTTTGAACCAACCACAGCTTTCTTAGGATAATTACAACATTTTTCAGTAAGTTTGACCACATTTTGGATACTTCATTCAGATGTTACCTTATATCGACCATATTTTATAGATATTTGTATAGAATGTACAGCAAACCAGACATCGGTGTATTGATAATTTTTCTACATTTCACTGTAAATTTGACCACTTTTTTGATAATTGTATTAGATGAAACCTTAAATCGGTCATTTGTTCCAGATCATTTTCTTAGATAAACTGACATTTATATAAGTTGTAAACATGAACCAACCACAGCTTTGTTGAAAATTTTACATTTTTCAGTTACTTTTTTATTTAGATGTTACCTTAAATTGACCATATTTTATAGATATTTGTATAGAATGTAAAACCAAACCTGCCATCGATGTATCGATAATTTTTCTACATTTCACTGTAAATTTGACCACTTTTTTGATAATTGTATTTGATGTTTCCTTAAATCGGTCATTTGTTCCAGATCATTTTTTTAGATGGACTGACGGTTGTATTATATGTAAACTTGAATCAACCACAGCCTTATTGAAAATTTTACAGCATTTTTCATTAAATTTGACCACTTTTTGAATAATTGAATTAGATGAAAGCTTATATCGACCATATTTTATAGATATTTGTATAGAATGTACACCAAACCTGCCATCGGTGTATTGATAATTTTTCCACATTTTACTGTATATTTGACTTTTTTGATAATTGTATTCGATGTTACCTTAAATCGGTAATTTGATCAAGATACTTTTCTTATATGTATTGACAATTGTATTAGATGTAAACTTGAATCAACCACAGCTTTATTAAAATAATTACAACATTTTTCAGTAAATTTGACCACTTTTTGAATGATTCAATTAGATGAAACCATAATTCGACCATATTTTATAGATATTTGTATAGAATGTACAACAAACCTGCCATATGTGTATTGATAATTTTTCCACATTTAACTGTAAATTTGACTTTTTTCATAATTGTATTTGATGTTACCTTAAATCGGTCATTTGATCAAGATAACTTTTTAATATGTATTGACAATTGTATTAGAAGTAAACTTGAACCAACTACAGCTTAATTATAAAAATAGATTTATATTTTACATTATAAAAATACATTTTTTCAGTAAATTTGAAGCATCCACAGCTTTATTGAAAATTTTACTGCATTTTTCAGTTAATTTGACCACATTTTTAATAATTGTTTTAGATATATCCTTAACGTTACCATATTTCATAGTTAATTGTATAGTATGTAACACCAAACCTACCATCAATACTGTAAAAAAGAAAAGGAACATCTTTGTATATATGTTGTAAATGTTAGTTCATACATTAAATTTCAAGCCCATACAACATGTGACATGATGTTCAATATCCTGATAAGTATATTCCTCCTATTAGTTAATATTTTAACTGAAAACTACTCAATTAACGCAATTATCTAATACATTATCTCAAAAAAAATTTGCTGAATCCTGTTAAATGTAATACAATTATTAATAAAGTGACAGATTTAAGATAACTTCTAATTAAAGTACCTAAAAAATAGCCAATCTAAGGAAATATCTGACATTTTTTTCTTAAAAAGTAGTTCAAATGAAAAATGTAATACAATTATCAATACACCGATTTAAAGGTACAACTTATACAGTTATCAAGAAAAAATTGGTGCATTTTGTGAAGTGTAATATTATTATCAATAAAGAAAGTGATTAATTTAAGGTTACATTAAATAGTTATTTAGAAAAAAAATGCTAGAAACTTGTAAAATATAATATAATTATTTAAAAAAACAGTGTCCGATGTCAGGTTACATCTCTTAAAATTATATAAAAAAGGGGAGACATTTAAGGTGATATCTGATACATTGTCTGAAATACTGGTTGAATCTTGTAAAATATAACTATTCCCAATAAAGAAAGTAACCGATTTATGGTTACATCTTAGTTTTTTGGTAAAATGCCCGATTTAAGGTAACATGATCGTAAAATGTAAGTCTTGTAAAGTGAAATATAATTAAAAAAATCGATCTAAGACAGGGGTTATCGTATCAACTGGAAGATATATACTCCGTATGCAGGTGCTGATGGAATAGACATAACAGAGTTTAAGTAATGTATTAAGTAAATTATTCATCAAGTACAATTCATATAGTTATTAATTATGTCAGATATTATGTTATTTGTAGCACCTATGAATAGTATCTTAATTCTTATTCATTATAATGCTGATAAACCGACATACCACATGTAAAATAAATGTTATGAGAATGTATTGACAATTCTTCATTCTTTCCCAGGTACCAACCAGACCTGGGTGACATTTTCTGGGGCTGCAAATATGACAACAAAGTGAAAGATCAAACCAAAGTCAAGCATGGTTAAAGAAACAGAGGAGGAGGAATTTAGATAGGAGGTTACAGGAAAGATTTACATTCAACCGTTGGTTGTTTTGAAGACCCTAATTACCGAACTCGATTGATTGATTGATTGTTGGTTGCTTAACGTCCAGTGGCAAATATTTCATGCATATTCAGGACGAGAACAAATTAACAATAAATACAACAGGTAGGTTCTGTAATAGGGGCGTCCGGTATTAAGGTCGGAGAAATTTAGACTGCCACGGGAAATGATGGTATATTGGATAGGGACAGAAATTTAGCCTCGCAACAGGTCACCTACGGACCCCTCACAGAGTTATTGCAAGGGTTCTTAACATGCAAAGAGCATGGCACGCTCTTTACACGAGGCATCGGATTTAACGTCCCCATTCTGACCGGACGTGGCTGCAAATTTTTACATCCCGCACAGCCAAACGGACGCCCACTTTAGCAAGGGTTTTACTGCCGGTCGGAGGAAGAACAATGGTGACCATACTTCTATTCCCCAGTCACCCTTGGGGGTACCGAACTCGAAATACCTGCCGAGGACGTTTCTCAATTAAACAAGGTAAAGGCAATAACGTTGATCAGACAGTTTTTAGAAAGATAAGCAGAAAGATGAAGATAAAAGCACCACGACCCTAATACAAATTAATGATAATATCGGGAGTAAAACACCAACTGAAATACTGGTAGCTGAAAGAATAGAAGAAACATACGAGGAACAAGAGGTTGATGATCCCGAAATAGCATTTAAAAAGAAAATAACGATGAAATAACACCATTATTAAAGGATAAATGCTCATTATTGAGAAAAGATTTCAAAATTTCTGGACAAATTGGCGACTCAAAATCTTGCATTTTATTCACTAGCCTTATTCTTAAAATGGAGGCAGGAACGGAAAAAGTATACGATGACGGAGAAATAATCCAATTAGTCATACGGTCCATAACTGCAGGGTCTAGTCTACGTTATTACTTAGAAGGAAGGGGTAAACTGACTCTATCAACCTGGAGGGGAAAACATAAAGCTCATTATCATTATTTAAAAAATTCATGAAGCAGTTTAGGAGAGTTTTATTACAAGAAATGTGGATAAACGGCCTATACACCCCTGAAAACAAAGTTTGTTGGGATATACAAATAGAACGCTTTGAAATTAATGTGAAAATGTATCTTGATTCTCAACATATGAATCCCGTAATAATTTAATAAAGACCAAAGACCAAAACAAAATCTTGGTTTCCATGAAATTTTACAATACTAAATGGGTTCTGTTTTCCTATGATTGATTGATTGATTGTTGGTTGCTTAACGTCCAGTGGCAAATATTTCATGCATGTTCAGGACGAGAACAAATTAACAATAAATACAATAGGTAGGTTCTGTAATAGGGGCGTCCGGGATTAAGGTCGGAGAAATTTAGACTGCCACGGGAAATGAGGGTATAATGGATAGGGACAGAAATTTAGCCTTGCAACAGGTCACCTACGGACCCCTCAAAGAGTTGTTGCAGGGGTTCTTAACGTGCAAAGAGCGTGGCACTCTCTTTACACGAGGCATCGGATTTAACGTCCCCATTCTTACCGGACGTGGCTGCAAATTTGTACATCCCGCACAGCCAAACGGACGCTCCACTTTAGCAAGGGTTTTACTGCCAGTCGGAGGAAGACCAATGGTGACCATACTTCTATTCCCCAGTCACCCTTGGGGAATGTTTTCCTATGAAGATTTGTAAATAATGTTATTTCTATCAGACAAACATAAATAAGATCAGACAAATATAAATAAGTACTTCATTTTGTTTTATATATTTTCAGACCAAATGTTTTTATTCATGTTGAAGGAAATTGTAAGGAAAATTATGAAGCTCATCTTAGCTGGGTGCTTAAAATGGTGGAGGATACTCAAGAAAATTGTAAAAAAAACAATCATATATTGTAGAAACATGAGAAATTGTGAAAACATTTTCTGTTGGTTAATGGATGAACTTGGTGTCAAAGCATACACAAATGGAATAAAGAATTATAAAAATAGGATGGTAGAAATGTTCCACAGTCGAACAGATCCAAAACCCTGTACCAAGTCAGGGAAATGGCCATTGTTATATTATAGTTCGTTTCTGTGTGTGTTACATTTAAATGTTGTGTTTCTGTTGTGTCGTAGTTTTCTTATATTTGATGCGTTTCCCTCAGTTTTAGTTTGTAACCCGGATTTGTTTTTTCTCTATCGATTTATGATTTTCGAACAGCGGTATACTACTGTTGCCTTTATTTGACATAATTTTATCCACAGTACAACTTCTAGATAGTCATATAAAAGTTGTGTGTGCAACAGTCGCATATGGATTAGGTAAAGATATTCCTGCTAATGACATTGTTGTTACTTTGGGTCTTCCTTCAACGGTAATGACATTTTGGCAATAGCCCGGTTGAGCTGGTAGAGATGAAAGGTCATCACTGGCAATCGTATATCCCTTCCCAAGATCGATCAAATTATGTTTATAAATTTAGAAATTATTAAGAAACTAAGGTTTCAACTCCCTCAGACAAAGTTGGCTTTAGATGAATTTGGCTATTCATTTTTAGGCATTTTTGACATATAGCTCTTCAACGGTTTCGGTACTTATACATCTTCGGATTTCAAATGTGGCTTTGAGCGTTTCTGATGAAGGTTAATCGAGAAAAGCGCTTCGAACGCAAGAAATTATTAAACGTGTTGTTTTCAATTTTATATGCCCTGTAGAAAAATGTAAGAAAATATTTAACGAGGATAATTGCTACAGGCATTAAATTACATTAAAAACATTCCACATCATTCATGCATGTTATTCAATTAAAGTCAAAACCAGTTGCAAGAAGAAGAACATGTTATGAATGTAAATGTATAAAAAAACACATAATCGAAACACTACTTCTTATATAAGTTATCAATATATAATCATGGCCGAAAGAAATGTTACACATATATATAAGAGTAATTTGCAAAATCATTCAAAACTCTCAAGTTAGAAATATAGATATAACAATGTTATTTGTGAGTCCATTTAAAGTACATAAATAAAATACTTAATCTATAAACTGATATTCATTGCAATCTGTAAACATCTAACGGACTATACCAAATATCAAGCTCTTTGCAAATATCAAGTTTCTGTGATTTGTAGTTGCTGAAAAAAAACTCTTGTGGGTAAACAGGAAGTAGATTTCTGACAGGTCTAAAATCACACGAGACCCCTACCTAATGATGCATACCAAATATCATGAGGCTACAATAAGAAGTTGCTGATAGAAGGTGTTGCAAATTATTTTTCCTACCCACTACCCACCATAAAAACCTGTTTCAGTTGGACATTCTGAAGTATATTCTATATACCTTGCATTCTTTACGTCCTAGATCGCTTTGTTATTTTCCTCTTCATCTGTACTGGGTTTAACATGCATGTCGAGGTGTTCAATTAAACATTTTCAAATCCTGGGTGAAAACGTGCAACAGTCAGCTTTTTTTAAATGTTGATCAACTAAGTCATGCAGGTCTTTTTCAAGTTCGTGTGTCCACTCCTGTTGAATGTTGGCCCACTGATAAACATATTTAATCTACAATTCCACCAGGCTGTCTAGCAACCCTGATTATTTCTTCATGTTTTGCCATTGTATTCTCTGAAGTAATGCCACCAGCGTCCTTTTGAGTATCTGAAAAACAAATGAAGTGTGTATTACGTTAAAACATTCATAACTCATTATTCGATGTGTGTTTCCAAAGCGACATATATGACCCTTTAAGTGAAACCCTAAACATGTAAAGCTGATTTACTGACTATGGGTATCTGACACAAATATATCATGGTTGACGTACCAGTCAAGACAGATAATTGAAGAAGTTTGTTCACTGAGATGAAAAATATCAAGATAGTATGATCATCACTAAATGACAAACCAAATATGAAATCATTCAAATGAATACTTAGACACCTGCGAAAAGCATTACATAAGTTTTCTTAGTTTTGTAAATGTCCATCAAGTTTTGAGTTTGTCCAACATTAGGTTTTTTAAGTTCATGAGATTATAAATTATGATATATACTGCAACTGTGCTATTTGAGCAGTCAAAATGCGTTGACCTAATATATTTTTGTGATATTATGCCACTGACCCATTATAATTACCACTTTATTTATGACGTTGATTGATTGTTGGTTGCTTAACGTCCAGTGGCAAATATTTCATGCATATTCAGGACGAGAACAAGTTCACAATAAATACAAAAGGTAGGTCTTGTTTTTGAATTAGCATTTTAGTTTCAGACTGACCGAGTTATGCTATTTTGTTATTAACTAGATATACGAAGACGTGAAATCTTATATTACGCAAAAAGTGTATCGATACAGGAACAACCACAAATCATTCATACCTGGTGAGCAAGTTCTAATGAGAAACTCCAAGATAATCAACAGATGTGGGGACAAAAAGGTTCACAGATGGACAAGACAATTCATCATTACCGAATATATAGGAAAATGTGTCTTTAACGTAAAAGATAGAAAAATAGTCCTAAATGCTAAGAGTTTTTTTTAGCAGATGATTTATTGTTGGTTGCTTAACGTCCAGTGGCAAATATTTCATGTATGTTCAGGACGAAAACAAGTTCACAATAAATACAATAGGTAGGTCTTGTCATAATAGAGGCCATTTGGGATGATGGTCGGGGAAATTTGGACTGCCACTGGAAAATGAGGGTAAATTGGAGAGGGACAGAAATTTTGCCTTGCAACAGGCCACCTACGGAACCCTCAAAGAGTTGTTGCAAGGGTTCTTAACGTGCAAAGAGCGTGGCACTCTCTCTACACGAGGCATCGGATTTAACGTCCCCATTCTGACCGGACGTGACTGCGAACTTGATCCATTCCGCACAGCCAAACGGACGTCCCACTTCGGCAAGCGTTTTACTGCCGGACGGGAGAAAACAAAGTGACAATATTTCTATTCCCCAGTCACCCTTGAGGTTATGACGTTGACAAAGGATTTCTATGGAAATAAACTCATCATAGATACCAGGGTTAAAATTTTATATTTACGTCAGACGCGCGTTTCGTCTACAAATAGACTCATCAGTGACGCTCGAATCAAAAAATGTTTATAAGGCCGGTAATAAAGATCTTCACCATGTACACTATGCACTCTCATAAATGACAAAAGGAGACTATTATCATCCATATCCCCAATGTTAGCCGCAATTGGTACAAACTTTCTACCCTTTTATTACCATAAATATATTTACAGCAAGGAAAAGGCTCAATAGATTTAACTCAAAAATAAAAGATAAATATGAAGTAACTAATTTAACAATGTGCCCAAAAGGAGAGTATGAAAAATATAACAAACAGGAATTTATTAAACGAAAGTGTACAAGTTGCAATGTTCGCATGTTAGTGAATCATTTTCAAGATCTTCTGCAACGTCATGGTGGGGAAACTATTGAATTTTCCAAATTTGAAAATATTCAAACAAAGACCAAACATTGGAAAGACGTTAATAAAATCATGATTGTTGAAAGAAGAAGTTACTCAATTACTAAAACATTGAACTGGTATCTGAGTGATCTTATCCTTTGTTTGTAGCCATATTTGGTGTTTGGAAATATTTCATGATGTTAATGTCAGAAGCATAGGTTTAATTTGACCTTGACCTCATTGTATAGTTCATTGCTCAATGTTAAGATTTTGTTTGTTGATATGTTTTTCTTAAACTATATTTGGTGTATATATCTGCCTGTCCCAAGTCAGGAGCCTGTAATTCAGTGGTTGTCGTTTGTTTGTTTTTCGTTCATTATTTTTTTTAAATAAGGCCGTTAGTTTTCTCGTTTGAATTGTTTTTCATTGTCATTTCGGGGCCTTTTATAGTCGACTATGCGGTATGGGCTTTGCCCATTGTTGAAGGCCGTACGGTTACCTATAGTTGTTAATTTCTGTGTCATTTTGGTCTCTTGTGGAGAGTTGTCTCATTGGCAATCATACCACATCTTCTTTTTTATATGTATCATCAGACCTTGACCTCATTTTAATGGTTCATTGCTCCATATTTAGTGTTTCGTGGTTAATATTGTTTAAAAAAAAAATGTAATATAACGCAAGATTTAGTATACTGAATGAGTGTTAGGTGTACAAGTATTTCTTATTTGGTTTTACCTGACAGTGACAACATTTTCTTTGAACATGTTAAGTTTAAGATAGCTGTTGAAAAGCTTTATATTTAGCACGATAAACATAATGTCAATGGTTTGTAAAGAAGGCGAAACATTTCAGCGTGTGTTCTCTTCTTTTTTATTGTTATTTACAGGTTCATGTTTTCTATGTACTCTTGTTTTTTATTTACATGTTGCTGTGATTATTATGGTGTATACAAGAAAGAGTTATTGAGACTTTCCATGGATGCAAGTAAGGATAAACATTTTTATAATGGCCTATGAGAGTTATTAACAGATCATTACATATTTGTTGGATTTTTTATTCATATTCAACCTATTATGGATGAAAATTTGAGCAAAGTCTTGAGACATACCGGAAGATGATGAAAATTCCTACTATAAACTCACTACACTATGCCTATATTGATTGGTGCAAAATACTAATATGCTTAGATTGTATTTGCTGGAAAGCTGGATAGAAACAATTAACATCTTTTATTTTGCGGTAACTGGATTCAGGTTGTATTATTATTAGTAGTTATTATTAACACTTAAATTCTTCCTCGCCCTGCTCGTCCGAATTTAGAGTATTTCTACTCTAAATTCAATAGGCTTTAAACAAAACAAACACAGAAATAGGATTAGTTGCTCGCAGTAACATATTATCTTCTCTTGCGATACATTATTTTATTAAACCTTACAATACAGGTATCTTTGATACAACCAACATATAAAAATACATGTAATAAACATAGCAGCCAATGTATATATACTAATGTGACTAACTTCGTGACGATTCGACAAATTGCGAGCACCTTCGATACTAATACATTTAAATGCCAAACTTAATATAGTACCATAAAACCCCACCCGTAGAAACCGCCAAAACTTTTCTCGTGCCTTGTACACGTAACATCAAACTTTATAAATAGTACATACTCTTGCAGAACTAGTATCAGAACTAGTTACACTAGTTCCCATCTATATAATATATACAAATACCAAACGGGAAAGCCCAATTTCAAACGAAATGAAACATATATACACTACATACATAGTTGTAATTGTAAAAAGTGACTTAACATTGTTGAACTGCAATCATCTGTTGTGAATCTTGGGAGTATTCATATCATAAATAATATAATAACGAAATGTCTTTTAACGTCAATTGAATAACTTTTGTTCACCTCAATCAATTTTGGCACATTCCACTCCTTTGCAAGAGAAGTAGGAACACTTGGCATAAAAGGGATCAACTCGGCGCTCAGTGCCAACTACTCATTCCAATCGCCTTATCCAATAATTCTCAGTAGCTCAAGACTGTTTTGAACTGAATCCTGTTAAAAAAACAGCAATCATAACTTAAACCAAGAAGTAGGGTTTGAGCTTAAAATAAATACACACCACAATCAAATAAATGAATAGGCTTCAGGACAATTCAAATTACACTCATCCTGTTGTGGTCCCAACCATTTGTTTCATTTATTGATAGTTGTGAACACTGTATCACTTCTTATATGTTTTAAATCTTATTCATCAGATCACAAGAAAACCATACAAGAAATATGTTCAGCTGCTGTCATTTATTTTATAAGCAGTCTTTTGTCTTAAATTATTACTGATCAAGTTTCCATCTTGAAAAATCTCAATATTACATTGTTAAGTAGTTCCAAATTGTTTTTCATCTTCGGATTTGTTTTTATCACCTTGGCAGGGATGATATTGAGCTAATTGGTAGTTCTACATTACTTGAAATATTAAATAAAGAGCAGTCAATTTCCTTATTGCCTATTTTGATTAAAACTTGTTCGTGTCTTATTTATGTTTAACTGTGAAAAAAAGGCCTTCTACCATTTAATTAAATATCAAAGAAAGATCCAAAAATAACTGCTTCTGTGTCCATCTTAAAAATAAACCAATCGCTTGATTTTGTGTTAGTCCATTAGTAAAACTTCCTCGTCTTTACATTAAGTAATCACAAGATTCTTGTAACTTGTTATTGGTTTTCCACCCGTTTTGCTAGATTTTGGGGAGTTTTGGAACATTTTAATAATCATGCCACTAACCTACAAGACAAAAGATTTTATTGATTTTAATATGAATCTAATTAATTGAAAGATTTACTTTTTTTTATAGTTTCAGGAATAAACTATTTTCATCCCATGTTTGGAATAATTAGATGTATATCTAAACTCCTGTGTGTTCTTCCGCATTGGGAATAAAAGACTTGAATGAAAATAATAAAATATATCTATATAAATTTCTTATAACTAATATAAACTTACAAAATGAAATACTACCTATCACACCCAAATGAAGATACAAGAAAAAATGTTAACCAAATTTAAAATAAGCGATTGTTTTCTTTTAATAGAAACTAGACGATTTACAAACATACCAAGGAACGAAAGAAATTAAATGTACGTAATATCTTCGACGATGAATTCCTTTCATTCTTAAATTGCAAAATTACTAGTATATATAAATTTTAATATACTAACTTAACTGATAAACTCGTGATAATACTAAATCCAACAACACCAAATGATATAAAAACATTTGTTTCTTTTATTAAAGATTCATTCGAACCGATGAAAGGAGACCAATAACTGTTTTAACATGTATTATTATTGTCGAGTTATGTTTGTTTTGTTTATGTATTTGCCATGACTAAAATTGGTATTAAAACATCATGTTTTCCATCATTCTCAATATAAACAGATGGTGAGCCGTTCAATACGATGGTATGAAATCCTACAACATCTATACCCATTGTAAGTGCTGAAGTTGCAAATACTATTCTAATGTCATTAAACATTTGACATATTGCCTCTATAATTTTCTTTTTATTTTTGTTCGATGTTTCAGAATTAAATATTTCAATCGGAGATTTACACATGGACAGCTCAGTTGCAGTAGATTTGTACAATTTGGAAAGTTACTCCTGGTATCAATGATGAGTTAATTCAAAATAAAATCTAATTTTTAACAAAAAGCAGTTGACTTTTTCATTCTGGTTCTGATTTTTTTAAGATGTTTTAGGTAGCTGCTAGGTCTTACTCTTAGTCATGTTCATCACCATCTTTTTTATCTGTTTTCTTGACACTAAATGGGTCCTGTTCTTTGCTTTCATTGATTTATTTGGTGGTTGTCCTGCATCTTTTAGAAATCAATGCTGGTTCCGTATTATCATTATATGAGAACATTGCATCTGACAATTCTTTACTCAAAGAACGTTTCAAAAACTTATATATAAGCTATACATTCTATAAGAAACATTAACAACAATGAAATAAAGTTCACCAAGAATAAATTGATAATTCCTCTTTTTCTTCGTTCTTATTGCGTGGACACCGATAGACGTTACTGTATATATTGTAACACGACCGAGGGGAGGTACAACACTGACACCGAAGGACGGATATAGCCAACTATGGTACGACAATATATCCTGTGGTGAATCCAAGTAACTACATAATACGGTATATATTTACAAGTTTATTCACAAATGTACATTATTTCAGACTTATTGACAAAGTTAGCTACAAACTTTAAAAATATAAACTTTAAAAACAAGTCCTCCAGAATCTTTACTTGTTCATTATTTTCAACTTGGCCATTTAAGGGGAGATAACACTTTAAGTAAATAAACTATACTAGACTGATGGGGAAATTAATGCAGGGAATTGACTGACGATGAAACTTTTTAACTCCAGTCTTCACGCTGAACCACAGGCCCAGCAGCCAAGGCTTGTTAAATTGCTCTCGGGCCTGTAAAAATCATATCTACAGGCCAACAGAATCTTACTAAATTTTTCCATCAATTGAGCTCCGGGCCTGTAGATTTTAAAGGTAATCGTGGAGACCAGGCTAAAGCAAGTTTAGATTTTTGCCTCCCTTTACCGTTGTTACAGTTGATTCTTTCTGCCAATGGTACCCCTGGACTCATAAATCATGCGTCTAAATATATTGACAATATTTTTCCACATGTATTTTGGCAATATTAGTTTGATTAAAAAATTCATAATATCAAAAATATTATAGTAAACAAAAATTAGGTCTATAAAACCTGAAAAATTTAATCACACGACTATACCAACCAACCAAACAAAATGGAAAGAACTCATATTCCTGACTTGGTACATACTTTTTCTAAAAAAAAAAAAATGCTTAAGTGTGGGTTTATAAAAAGGATTGTTTGCATTTTTAAAAGAATATGTTGCACATTAAATTATCATGTACAATGTATATACCTGCAGCTATGTTACTTAAACGTGCTTTAAACTGTCTTTTCATAGCTCTAGTGCGAAGTTCTTGGAAGTTTCTCCTCTCATCTGGATAACACATAAATCGTGCTGCCTCAGTATGCATTTCAGGAACACATTTTACAGGTTTAACTCGGATTGGCAAATTGTAGTCAGTGCATTTCTACCAGGAGAAGATCGGATAATATCCACTGGTACTGAGAGATGCAGATCTTGAAAATACCTAAAATCAGTTTGAGAAGTTTTTTTATTTGATATGAAAAAAATACTTATAAAAAAAAAGATGTGGTATGATTGCTAATGACTCTCCACAAAGACCAAAATGACACAAATATAAACAAATATATGTCACCGTACGGCCTTCAACAATGAACAAAGCCCATTCCATGAAATCCAAGGAAATAAGGACACTCACGAATAACTGTGTATAAAAAATTAAGGAGATGTGGAATGATTGCCCATGAGACAATGGGCCTAAATTACTTTGATGTAGGTAATTATACGAACCTTTCACTGTCGAAATTGTTTTGTCTTAAGGTTTTGATAGTACATGTAATGCTTCTGTTAGGCTTGGCATATTTTTATTATAGTACTTGTTCGTACAGGTACAAAAAAGCCAGACAAGATAAAAATTGTATAAAAAGGCAAAAGGAAAAGATGACTAATAAGACACCATCAAAAATATGATTTTTTAAATTCTATTATGATTTACAATTACACTATAGTGATTACTTTCCTGTTTTAGAATAAATTGAGACCATCTTTATACTAGCTGCTGGTTGAAAAATATTAGTACTGTGACTTGCAAATGACTAAAGGCAAGCACTAAATAAAATCAAGTCATGCATACCAATATTTGGTTCTATTGCGGCTTCTAGGAATAAATAATAAAATGCTTCGCTGAGCGCAGCTGGATACGCCCGCTTAGGTCCAACCCTGAACAGTTGGGGCAAAAATGGACACAATATTCAAGCTTAATACAGGTCTGAATTTGGATTGTGATTAAATATTTGACATATTAAAGGTTTCTGGATAAATGTAGTCAAAGAACAAGAAGTTAGTTATATGAATTGAATTTATATTCAATTAAGGATTTCTTGCTGTTGTGCAATACACTGTGCTGTTGCGCAATACTTAGTAAATCTGTTGTCAGACTATAAACAAATAAAATCTTATAACTCGGAAACGTAAATTCAAAAATTTATAAAAATCAAAAGGGAGCTTACAAAAATAGATTAGACCGTTGGTTTTCCCGTTTGAATGGTTTTACACTAGTAATTTTTGGGGCCCTTTATAGCTTACTGTTCGGTGTGAGCCAAGGCTCCGTGTTGAAGACCGTACTGTGACCTATAATGGTTTACTTTTATAAATTTTGACTTGGATGGAGAGTTGTCTCATTGGCACTCATACCACATCTTATATCTATAAACAATTTATCAAAGTTTCATTAAGAAATGCTGAAAGCATTTTTGAGTTATTGTCCGAAAACTGGAAAATCCCCCTTTTTGTAATGAATAAAACCCCATAAATCGGAAAAGTATAGTCTAAAATTTATAAAAATCAAAAGGGAGCTCATGTCGATAGAAATAAACATTTCACCAAAGTGTCTTGCAAATTGGTGAAATCGTTTTTGAGTTATTGTCTGAAAACTGGAAAATCCCCCCTTTTTTAATGAATAAAACGCCAAAAATCGGAAACAGTATATCCGAAATTTATAAATAACGACAGGGAGCTCACGTCAATAGATCTTAACAATTCAAAAAAGTGTTGTGCAAATTGGTGAAATTGTTTTTGAGTTATTGTCCGAAAACTGGAAAATCCCCCCTGTTTTAATTAATAAACCCCAAACTTGGAAACGGTAAATCCGAAATTTATAAAAAACGAAAGGGAGCTCACGTCAATAGATATAAACAATTTACCAAAGTTTAATGCATATTGGTTAAAGCGTTTTTGAATTAATGTCCGACATGTTGACGACGGTCGGTCAACGGTATACCATAATACGTCCCGTAAACGGGCGTGTAAAAACAGGTAATTGAGAAATATTTATGGTACCGGCCAACAGCTTTGTTGTCACGCTTGTGCCTCATATTTTAATGGCAAACACGTGAAAAAACACTAAATACGAAATGGTCAGTACATATGATGTCAAACATAAAATATCACCTCAAATGAACAAGTTTCCATGGAAAAAAGCTACCTCATTTTGTTTGCTCTTTAGCGCTGCCTTATCTTGCATCAAACCTTCTAAGTTTTTATCCATTTGCATTAGTGTTTTTACTGAAAAATAACATCATCTAAAAATATACACAATACTAAAATAATGCGATTGAAAACACATGTGCATTCCATTTTGTCCATTGTAAAATTCCTGTGTTCTAAATATGTTTTAGAAACAGTTATAAATTTATAAAATAAACCTAAACGATTAATTTCTTTATGGTTCCAATTTATTAATATGCCTCTCCTTTTAATTTCTAAGGTAAGGGGGCATTAAGTGTTACCATTGACTGCCCTTCTGTTTTTGTAAAGTGTGTAAAATTGACAACGAACATTTTTTCCTTCATTACCAAATCATCAGTAATATTAGAAATCATCTTATTAATACAATTAAATATAAATAAGATGTGGTATGAGTGCCAATGAGACTGAACTATTCATCCTTGTCACAATGTATAAAAAGTTAACAATCATAGGTCAAAGTACAGCCTTCAATACGGAGCATTAGCTCACACAGAAAACCATTATCCTAATTCTAACCAGCTTGAGTTAAAACTCTAAACTTAAAATATAATTTTAGATTCCAATAAAGATATCTTGTCTAGAATTGTAGGCTATCTGAAACAATGAATAGAATTGCCAAAAGAAGGTCCACATTTGTCAATTATCTATATATTTATATATATATTATTAATATTAACTTAATTGACTTGCTTAACACTTAGGTCATGTATAGTATGTTTCTTGTCACTTGTGACATATATGAGGTTTGCATTTTAACCTGTCAGAGTTTTACTTTTTGCAATAAAGCTGTTATTATTATCTTACATATTTCATTTACAACATTTTGTGGAATTCTTACTGCATTAGTCTGCAAGAAAAGATCAATTGGCTGAAATCCCCCTCCTGTGGAGAATAAATATATAAAATTAAGTTATTATTTCACCCAAGCAGTCTTTGCTAAAAACTATTTTATCTACTACTTTGAACACTAGATATAAAAATTTGTCCCTATATGCTTGTATACAATTTTGAAAATGTCACTAGTGTTTACATCAAAATTAAGCACCCAATAACTTACAGCAAAGGCACTTAACTGCCTTTTTGACATTTTTGTAATAATTATTTACATTTTTGACAGAAATGCCGCTGGTTAAAACTAAATGTCATTCAAAAGCACTCAGACGTCGTCTGCTATATGACGGCAGAAGGCGTAACTATATACATGAACGCAGTCATTTTTATCGAATATAAATATCTTTAATTTATCTTTTTGATATTTAGTCTTATTTCAAATAATTTCAACAACAAAAAAATAATTAACTTCATTAAGAAGTTCATTGTTTTAGCAAAACTATTTAATGGAATTCGGTATGTTCGGGTAGGTACTTGTTGACATATGATAATACTAAAAGAACATCGAATTATAACTGAAAATGTCAACATACGAGTGTTTTCCTTGCAACTTCATAACAAGAACGCACTTACCAATACCAAAGACATCTTCAAGACAAGCACAGTTACACTTCCCTACATCAGATAACAATACCGTATCTCCAACAGTCAATATCTTCGCCTCGGATGGTTCAATCTCCGTCAAGTAAGAATGGGTCTTCAATTATCATATCGTCGCCAGTCCAAATTAACACACACGACCAGTACTATTCATAAGCGTTTTAAGATAATGATTTATCAGACGGTGTCGATGATCAGTCCACTTCAAAAACAGAAACACAATGGTTTCCCATTTAATTCCATAGCAGAGTTGTTGATGTATGTTTTCATGAATTCCACAACTCACCCAGTTGTAAGTGTTTAATATATTTACTAGCAACAAGATATGTGAGAACTCAAGATAACGTCAGGGTACCCAAAACGCCCAATGTACTAAGGTCACCCCCTTTTTCATTTTGTCAATGTAAATGTTGATGGAAAATTTTCGTACACCAATTTGAGAATATTTAATATATGTGTTTATATGAATTATTTGTAACAAAATGATTAACAAAAAACTAAAACCAAACTTAAGCTGAATGATCTTTGTTTTATTTTCCATTTCGTCAATTAATCAGTATCTATTCAGTATTAATATAAATAAGAAGATGTGGTGTGAGTGCCAATTAGAAAACTCTCCATCCAAGAGACAATGTAGACAAAATAAACAATAAGAGGTTACAGTTCAACAGAGAGCCCGTTGGGGGAGGTACCCTGTTTAAAGGGAAAATGTCCGTCCCTATCCAATATACCTTCGTTTTCCTGATTTGTAATGACAGTACTGCGACAATATACTAGTAGAAAATTTCATCGAATACAAAAGTATTTTCTAACAAACTAATTAAAGAAGAAAACTTAACAATTGCACATATAGACGTCGTCATGCAGGTGAAGTTGGTATATTGCTAATAAGGTGGGGGAAATTGATTATTTCAAAATTAGAATCGTCTCATTTGTTATAGTACTGAGATGAAAACATTGATGATACACCCATGACTGAAAAACGCGGGTACGTTAAGGCAATTTTTCGATTTTTTTCCCGGAGTTTTTACCAAGCGCAGATAACTCTATTTTCCTCATTATTATTCATGACGTCATCAGATAAATCTCGGCGTCACAAGGCTACATTTGTTAGTAGCACTTATTTAGATGCCTAATTGTTAATAAAACTATTGAAATATGATGCATTTATATCATAGCGACTGATATTTAACCTCATATTCAATGATTTACGTAAAGTTTATTAAATTTAGCCGTTTTTTTTTTATCGCGGATAAGGCCCCGCCTACTTTTATTAAACGACCAATCAAAATGTTGTCGGGGTCGTAAAGATGCTTGCAGTATGAATGAGTCGAGCACCTTTCTGGGTTTTCAACAGAAAGGAATTTTCATGTCTAAACGTGAAATTTGCTGCAGTGTTGTAGTTTATTTGGCAGACAAGTCAGTGTGGAAAGCAAGAATGATCATTTTCAATAGGTAAGTTGTAATTCAAGCGATAAATACTCGTATTTACTTAGAATTAGTCGCAGAATGTCAATTTTAACGGGCAACCACGTGTGAATTACCATGCTGTCGCTAGATTAATCATCCGGCGACAAACTGTCCCTTAGATATGATTGATTCTAATGAATAAGTAGTATTATTGAGCGTGAAGTATTTGAGAGACCCCTTCTTGTGGCATTAGTCCCGGACTTCGATGGCGATAACATGTGTTATGTGATGTTTAGAAAACATGCACTTGTTTCTGTCAATGGGGGGTTTAACTATCCACACTCGTACAAAAATCACTAAATCTCGTTCGAGTGTGGATAGAAACCCCTCCCCATTGACAGAAAACAAGTGCCTGTGACAGAAAACGATATGTGATATGTCCACATGACTTGAACATGTATATTGTTGAATGAAAATCAATGCATACTTCTCATTTTTTAACAAGTTTTCTAACCAGTAAATAACTACCATTACCATATAGTCTGCTATGTACACGGTGATGGAATGTTCCGCTGGAATAGGCAGTCTGCACTAAAAACTTTTCCGACTAGTAAGGAGAAAGAAGACCCGTATTGCCACATTTTTGTTATGTGTCTAAGCAAAGGTTTTTCAAAAATCTACTAGTCCGAATGAAATTTTACTTTACTATAGTATAGGGCATTGGACTAGTGGCTAACGGTCCAGACTAAATAGGTGTGGAAAACTATCAGAAATATATAAGCATTAAGGTCATTATAGTTCCAATTACTTGTACATGTATATATATATGAAAAGACCTGTCATTTTTCTCAGCCAAAAGTCTCGCTGTAAGTAATCATTACTGCAGAATCTTAGCCCTAAATATTCCACTCGAAGGGTAGTGTAACAGAATCTCAGCGGTACCCTTCATCAATTACGTATTGTAGTGGACGCCTCGAGGGAAATGATGGGTTTTTCTTTTTATTGACTTTTGAAGGCCATACGGTGACAGATATTTGCCTCATTGGTGGTCACACACCATCTCCTTATTTTTCCATATACACTGTAGTCTAATAGCTACCTTTTTTTCTATGATATAATGTATTATCTGTGCTGTAAATATTAAAGGAAGGGTGCGCTACAATCCATTAAAGTACATGTAGTTTAAGACATGTAAGATAGGAGATTATTGCACATGCTGATAAAATACAGAGAATCGCAAGTAATAATCTTTGAATTTTTACTAAAATTACTAACAAGTAGGACATATTTGATATAGACATGGTAAATATAAATGATTTTTTGTTATAAATTGATTATTTGAAAAAGTGTTTGAATTAGTCTAATATATAGTTGTAATAAAGTTCCGAGATTGTCTGTTTTTCCGGGTTAGATTTCATTATTACACGCACCATGTGCTGTCACATGATAACATCAGAATTCCATGCAGTACAAAATTTGTCAATTTATATGTAATGGATCATTACCTTATAACAGCATCAGGGGTACCAAACTAACTTGGTTGAATATTGTAGGTGGAAATATATGAAAATAGATCTCTTTGCTTAACTTGCCTGTGTTACAAAAAAACTCATGTACATGTACATCTGATAAGTGTCTTTTGTATCTAAATAAGCATTGAAATGAACTATTCAAAAATTACTTAATTTTCGATTGACACAAAAACAATTAAATCAAATCTACATTGTACTAGAAATGCAGAACATTAATATTGTCACAAATATCAGATCCTTATTAGAGGGGCCTGATGGGGGAGGGGGTGGTCTCATCACGATTTGATTTTTTTTTGTCAATCACGATTCACAGAACATAAATTTCCATGATCACGGATCACGAAAATATAAAAAAAAATAAATCTGTAGAAAAACGGATCACGATAGCGAAAATGGGCCGATCACGAAGAACGAAAATAACCCATCAGGCCCCTCTTATTAAGGCAGTCATATTTTGACCAAATTATGTTCAGTCTTGTTTACTTTTCCATATTTGATACATACAAAATTTTGCATCCTTAGTAGCATATGTTCTGAAAAGGCAAAAGAAGGGGAGGGTTGTGTGCATGTTACACTGGTTTAACCTTTAAACATATTGTTTCTGTACCATGTCTTACCAGCTTTTATCATGAGATACTGTATGAGGTAACATCATCAATGGTCAACATGGTCAAGACAAAACTTTAAATGAATTGATAACGATTAAAAGTTAACATCAATAATTATGTCCCCCCAAGGGTGACTGGGGAATAGAAGTATGGTCACCATTGGTCTTCCTCCGACCGGCAGTAAAACCCGTGCTAAAGTGGGGCGTCCGTTTGGCTGTGCGGGATGTACAAATTTGCAGCCACGTCCGGTCAGAATGGGGACGTTAAATCCGATGCCTCGTGTAAAGAGTGTGCCACGCTCTTTGCACGTTAAGAACCCTTGCAACAACTCTTTGAGGGGTCCGTAGGTGACCTGTTGCAAGGATAAATTTCTGTCCCTATCCAATAATCCTCATTTCCCGTGGCAGTCTAAATTTCTCCGACCTTAATCCCTTAATCTCTTACAGAACCTACCTATTGTATTTATTGTGAACTTGTTCTCGTCCTGAATATGCATGAAATATTTGCCACTGGACGTTAAGCAACCAACAATCAATCAATCAATCAATAATTATGAATATGGGCCCCTGTTTCATTAAAATTAAGAAAAGTTATCAATTGTTCATTGAAATTTTTTAATTTGGTTCACCAATGAAATCTTCGAAAATTGATATCCCACAAATATTAAACTCAATCTGTAGTAAATCTCTATTGATCGTTCTCGTTGCAACATTTTCAAAGTGTCTTTTGTTAATTTGTACAAATTTATTTTCTGAAAAATTTCACTAAACTAGTTTATTCCTTCTTATGGTGGTTCACTCTGCATTCAGAAGGTCACTTCCATATTGATTGAAGTTACCTTCCTTCCAGGCTTGTGACTGGCAAGATTTTACATATCTTTGCTGCATTCCCCACCCACCACCACATTGCAAATTTCAGTCCAAGGGGAACCTTTTTTTATACTGTTCACTTTAACAAAATTGCTGTGTAAAAATTAGTTGAATTTCTATTTATGTATTAATTGTAATTTATATAACAAAATGATTACAAAACTTTCCCAAGTTTGCTGCCCACCTTTATTTTTTAGTCTTAAGAAACTAGTGATTTCAATTACTTGTTATTTTTACGGTTTTAACAAATTAAATGCATGCCATTATTTGAAGAAATATTGTTACATGCAGGCATAATTGATATTTTTTAAACATTAACCTGTTTACCAGTAAATTAAAAAAGAATATGACTTATTCGCATATTTATCATTTACTCTTTTTATAAATAACTTTTGTCCGACATAGTCCAAGGAGAGAAAAAAAATTATTTTCATTTAATATCAGAATTTCCTGAAGGTGCTTGACTTGGACTGATGAAATAATGCAATACAAAATATGGCATGAAATGAAGCATGGAGAATTTTACACAGCAAGAAAACCCTTAAATGCCATTTACATCTTCTGAAACCACTTTGTTTATTACTTCTATTTTGAAACCACTTTTTATTACACCTTCTTTGAAACAAAACAAATTTAAATTCAAATTCCAATAAAAATTCGGGATAATTTTGTTATAATGCCAGTCATTAGGATTTTATTGTTGGCCCTTTTTGATATTTCTAGTACTATGAATTATTTAATAATTTTTCCAGCTTTATTTATATTAGATTATTTTTTAAACTTTACTCTTTGAAAGAAGAAATCTTTAATGGCCTTTTTTGATATTTCTAGTACTTTGAATTATTTAATAATTTTTTCCATCTTTATTTATATTAGATTATTTTTTAAACTTTACTCTTTGAAAGAAGAAATCTTTAATGCACTAAAAAACTGTGTACAAAACTTAAACATGTTTAAACTTTATCAATGATTATCAACATCAAAATTAGTTATAAAAAAGCTAGAAATTTAGCAGAATATTTATGAAATCCTAGATGAGAAGCTAAAACACTTGTCATAATTTAGTTCAAAATGGTACAGATCATAATAAATCAAATGACCAACCCTATGGCCAACCTACCATGATACTGTTTCCTATACACATTTTAGATGACCAGATATTTTAACCATCACCTGGATACGTAATAAAATTGCAAAGATTAACATTACCTTTTTTTTAGAAAGGAAAATAATAATAATTACAGTGCATGTCAGTGTGACATTATTGAGTCAAGTCATATCCATTAATTGTTGTCAAATCCAGTGAATTGCTATGTCATATCTGGTAAATTGTGTTGTCATATCCCAGGGGTGTCTGGTACTGAAAGGCCAATGCAGCATCCAGCCTGCCTATGAAGTCTGTATAAACGTCTACTTCTAAATTCTAGATACATGGTGGACTTGGTATTTCATGATTTTTGTGTCTCTTCCAACATTTCCTTCTGAGCAAAGAATTGGAATATGGGTTTAGCGTAGAAAAACCCACACTGACCCTAAATTCTTTCAGAACCCTATCAATGACCTTTTCCTATTTTTTTAAGAATGAAAGGTATAGCGCGGAAAAACCACACTGACCCATGATATACTAGTCATATCAGATACATGTAGTTGAAGGAAGGACTCTTAAATTCAGATGTTGTCTTTATAACTTGTTTAAAAATACTTGTCCCGTTGCATGGATGTACTTGTCCTATGGGTTGAACTTCAAATTTCCACACCCCTGGGATTATCGAGTAAATCATTGTCATATCCAGTATATTCTTCAGTCATATTAGGTAATTTTCTGTCATATCAGGTAATTTTCTGTCATATCCTGACAGTGGTATCATCCTGATGTTATTGGAAACTTGGTATAAATCTCTGGTTGTACTCATGGCGGTAACTTAAGTACAGGTAATGAGGCTGATGCTGTATTCACTGTTTCGAAAAAAAGAATTCAGGACAAAGCTTCTAATCATGCTTATTATTGAACAAAACTGGAATTCACTGGTACCATTGTCATAATATATTTGAAAATTGTATATGAATGAAACTTGCAATTGTATGAAACTATTTTAAAATCTGACATTTATTTGACTTAATTTCCCATTTTTTTTCACCAATGAGTCTCAATATGACATTCTAGATAAGGTTTTTCTGCTGATTTACAGATATGGACTTAATTACAAAACGTATTTACATGCTTACTGTTCGGTGTGAGCCAAGGCTCCGTGTTGAAGACCGTACTGTGACCTATAAAGGTTTATTTATATAAATTTTGACTTGGATGGAGAGTTGTCTCATTGGCACTCATACCACATCTGCTTATATCTATTTAAATTTCAAACAGTTTATACTGAAGATGAATACAGCATCAGCCATGTCTGTCTATTGAAGAGGTCCCCTTCATAAATCATTTCATATTAACCACAAGATCTATTTAAAACAACAGGGGCAGGCTTTGAAAATCACGATAGCGAAAATGGGCCGATCACGAAGAACGAAAATAACCCATCAGGCCCCTCTTATTAAGGCAGTCATATTTTGACCAAATTACGTTCAGTCTTATTTACTTTTTATTGGAGAGCCAATAGTTGAGAAGACCTTGATTTCTTTGTGCGCTGCCTAGCTTACTGGGTGTAAGGAGACTTACATAATTACCAAGTAAACATTTTCAAATTATTAACTCAAGGTAGGAATATAAATCAATGGATATATTTAAAAAAAAAGTTGGATTGAAAAAACTTTTCTTATTAAAAGGAAATTTGTAAATTTTAAAATCATATTCACTGAAACCCAATGTATAATGATATAGATAAGATGTGGTGTGAGTGCCAAACAGACATAATTATATAAATCGACCATTATGGCTTTTTTACAGATATGTATATATTTGGCTGTATAATTCAATATTCCTCTTTCCTCCTCCCCAAGGGTGACTGGGGAATAGAAATATGGTCACTTGGTCTTCTTCCGAACGGCAGTAAAACGCATGCCAAAGTGGGGCTTCCGTTTGGCTGTACGGGATGTATCAAGTTTGAAGCCACGCCCAGTCAGAATGGGGACGTTAAATCCGATGCCTCTTGTAAAGAGAGTGCCCCGCTCTTTGCACGTTAAGAACCAATACAACAACTCTATGAGGGGTCCGTAGGTGGCCTGTTGCAAGGCAAAATTTCTGCCCATATCCAATATATCCTCATTAAAGTCTGTCAAATCTTAGGTTAGCAACAACGTTCATTTCTATCAAATCTTATGTTAGCAGCATTGTACATGTCTGTTAATTATTATGTTAGCAATACCAAGATAATCTTTTTTTTAAAAGCTATTAAAATTCCTTTATAATTTGAACAGAGGTTCAAAATGTTTTATTTCAATTTTCCTTTCATATTTAAGCAAGATATACATCCAAACCTTGTAAATACTGAATATATCAGGACTGTTCGTGTTGCCAACATAATTTTGTCGGTATTAGTAAGCAAAAATTTATTCACGGTATGTGTAGTAAAATATTTGTTTAAATCTGGTTTGAAATATAAATTCATGCTCAATCAGATATTCGATGTATGTATCTGATTCTTATAGCATTTTGTTAATCTGCAAAGCCTGTTCAGTTGTATATATACAGTATGACAATATACTACACTAGTAACTGTCCGAGCTGCAACATACATAACATGTTGTTTCACGCTTATGCTGGTATTTTTAGTGGAACGGATTAAAACCGGTGTATGAGAAAATCACTGTGATACACTCAAAAAGTTTTAAAAAGAACATATACCTATGTTTGGCATATATTGCTCCTCAAATATCAGGAATTAGTAAAAGATAGGATAAAAATCGAACAAAACATTATAGAAAAATATTGGAGTCTAGGTGATACGATAATCACAGGAGATTTGAATGCAAGAACAGGAATCATTTGGATTTTATATCGGGAGACTCTGTTTCACAAATTTAAATAGATATTTAACATATGATATTGATGTTGCAGTTGGGGAAAGACATAATTAAGATAAAGTTGTAGATAGTAGAGGTGAAGACTTATTAGAACTTTGTATTGGAAACAAATTAAGAATAGTTAATGGGAGAGTTTTTGGTGATAGTACAGGTAAATTTACATGCCATAATTATGCAGGTTCTCGTGTAGTGGATTATTACATTGTATCAGAAATGTTATTAGAAGATATATTATATATGCAGATATCAGCATTACACAATTGTCAGATTGTCATTGTAAAATTTCTATGAAAATTTTATCAGCATTTCAGAGGGAGTATAATAAAGAAAAATATGACTCAATTCCCAGTATTCATAGGTCTTGAATCAGTAAATAAAGCTACCAGAATGCTAGTATGTTGTAAAAACTATAGGACTTTCACCATTTCTGCCTGTCCTGCTTCATTCAAACTTTCAGAGTAACATTTTATTTAGCTGAACATGTCAGCCTCTAGTGTTTGGAATGCCAGCTTATTTCATCCTGAACGGTCTCTTACAGGACATACCCAATTGTATTCACTATTAATTTGCTCTCGTCCTGAACATGCATAAAATATTTACAACTGAACGTCTAACAACCAACAATCAATCAATACAAGATTCCTTACCTGAACAATGTGACCATTTATAAGTAAAAGACCGAGCTTGTGAATGAAAGTAGGCGACTTCGTCTAGCGTTCACCCCAAGATAGCGTACAGAACTAATAAAAAATGATACACAGGCTTTTCCGAAACTGGTTGCATCACAGTGTCTTATTCAAACAGAGAAACTAATGGAAAGTGTCTCAGTCTCAGAGTCAATTGAAAAAGGTAAGTATCAAAAATCATAAATATCATTTATAATTTTAGAAAATAAAACATTCTACAAACATGGCATGTCCACACATGGGATGGAAGCTGATGCACTGCCTCCATCTGTTCTGCCAGTTATTACACAAGAACAAATTGATAAATATTATTTTTATATAAAAATGACCTGATTACTTGTTGCATCAGAGTGTCTTATTCAAACAGAGAAACCCCAAGGGTGACTGGGGTATAGAAGTATGGTCACCATTGGTCTTCCTCCGACCGGCAGTAAAACCCGTGCTAAAGTGGGCCGTCCGTTTGGCTGTGCGGGATGTACAAATTTGCAGCCACGTCCGGTCAGAATGGGGACGTTAAATCCGATGCCTCGTGTAAATAGAGTGCCACGCTCTTTGCACGTTAAGAACCCTTGCAACAACTCTTTGAGGGGTCCGTAGGTGACCTGTTGCAAGGCTAAATTTCTGTTCCTATCCAATATACCCTCATTTCCCGTGGCAGTCTAAATTTCTCCGACCTTAATCCCTTAATCTATTACAGATCCTACCTATTGTATTTATTGTGAACTTGTTCTCGTCCTGAATATGCATGAAATATTTGCCACTGGACGTTAAGCAACCAACAATCAATCAATCAAACAGAGAAACTAATGGGAAGTGCCTCAGAGCGAAAGGTAGCTTCAACCAGCGATATCGATTTTCAGATTAACTGAGTGCCCACACTCATGTGACTGGAAATTTACTAAGTCAAAACAACAATTTCTTACTATTCTTGTCAGTCCAATGAAGAATATATTGATGAACATCAACCATTAACCACATTCTAAAAGGTAATGAAACAACACAGTCAAACCGTAATTCAAATGAAAATGCGTTTAATAATACTGCACCAACTGTTGAATGCCTTCAAAACTCTATTCGAAGAAACTACTTCTTTAAATAGTACTTAGTATATTGAGGCACCAGTAAGGGAAGGCCAACAACATATAGCATGGACCACTTGTGTTCAAAGCATATCGTGTACAATTAAAATTGTGATTTACACATGTCACTATAATAAACAATTTACTTACTTACTATAGCATTTCCAATCTTGTTCTTGGTAAAAAATCTGCAAAATTCAAAATGAAATTAAAGTTGAGAAAATACATGTACCAAGTCAGGAATATGACAGATGTCATCCATTTGTTTGACGTGTTTGAACTTTTGATTTTGCTATTTGAAAAGGGACTTCTCGTTTTAAATTTTCCTCGGAGTTCAGTTTTTTGTGACTTTACTTTTGATATAAAGAGAACTACATTATAATTAACCAAAAACTCAATAACAAAAAATCAATATCCTTTGCACATATATAGATACAAATACTATATACGACCGTCTATCGGTCGCGACGAATGTGTTTGAAGAATTTGTTCCGAATACTTGGTTCACTCCACCAATAGCCATGTGAAAACCCGTGTGGCGGATAATAAAAAACGACCCTACATGGACTATCTTTCAAACTCCCATCTTCCTGTCCCGAAGCGAAAGCTTTACCGAAAGGTTTATAACGCAGACCAGCAAGAAGACGCTGAAGGTGTCTCCGAGCCTATGTTGCAAAATGAAAAATTGCCGCCAGGGAACAAAATCTCAAGTTTGATTGCTATCAACAAATACTTTCAGGGACATAACATATTGTAACGAAAACAACATTGTTGTGGATTTTGTCATTTTTATATTGTATTTTTTTAGGCAAAAAGCGTGTACAGAAAATTTCCGAAAAAAAATAAAGAACTTAAGGAATTATTCATACACAATGACTCGGACGACCACTTACTGATGGAGGAGAGAAAGGAAAATCGTGTGCAGGATTCCTTGGCTTTCATCAGTATTAGCCAAGATGATCTGCACAGTCCACTAAGGTTATCATTCACTGACGAGGACGGTGTTGATCTATGGGGATTGAAACGGGAGTTTTGGAGTCTCTTTCTCCAACATAACTAGTTCTGTATTTGTTACAAGTATGCAAAAATTAATGTTCATTGATTAAATGTTAGTTTTTGAAATGAAAAATTCACAAAGAGGTTAATAACTTTTACAGTTGAGATATTTTGCCATCTTTTATTTGAAGACATTTTAAAGTTGTTTGTGCTTAACTTTGGTTGCATATATGCAATCTAAATTGCAAATGACTTACGGTTTTGAAGACGGATGTCTCCCCTCAGGTAAATAATGGTGAAAAACAATTCCTTTATAATTATACATTTGAAGACATGTAGACTTTCATTTACAATTCGTTGGCTATTTTTGCAAGAGTCATTAACTGACTACAGTCAAAGCAGTTGCAAAAACGAAGACAATCTTTTTCCGCAACAAATTTGTTGAATTTCATAAAAGTCACCCAGTTCCAAGCTAACCAACAAAGAGGTGGACTGAATATTCTCAAAAAAGTAAAAAGATGTATGTTAGCAAAATTCAATCAGTAACATAAAGTGTTATTGCAAGTTTGTTTCCATGGAGATGCTGATGAGGTTAAAATCAGTTTAGATGTACCTTCCAAGAGTTCATCACCTATGCAAACAAGTCCAACAAAAGTCATTGCAGCGTGGTACGACAAAACAGATTCCTGGAAACATAGAAGACAACGGACTATGAAATAGTCCATTACTCTGATTCCTGACCCAAGTGAATATAAATATTCCGCCAAAATATTATGAAGAACATTGATAGACAAATTATATAGAATGTAAAAATTAGGCAAACCTATATTTACTTTGACCATTATTCCGTAGGGTTTCTATTATTACAAGACCTACCTATTACATCAATTGTTACTAGTAATTTGTTCTCGTCCTGAACACGCATGAGATGTTTGCCACTGGACTTTAAGCAACCAACAATCAATATAGATATATTTGTTAATGATTGGCATACTTTTCCTAGTGATCTTGGGTGAATCTTGTCCTCTTACACGGTGTAGCTCTAACTGAACTTTGGTGATAAATGCACATATTTTAAAAGAATTTTCGAAAAAGCTCAACAGCTGTCGGTTAATCTCTTTTAAGGCAATTATGTACCATATACTTGTGTTTGAATCAGTGCATAAGAGCGCCAGCCTATGGCATATGCAATGTATGGAAATAAAAGGGGGATTGTCCTCCTTCAAACACGGTAACACCAGCCTTATTGCAAACAATACATTAGCTCCATCAGTAACTAGACTTGTACAGTTTTTAACATTATGCGTTAAAATATCTTCTTCTTTCTTTTGGACTCACCATGGCCAAAAATGACGAGTCCCTACTCACCTTCAAAAATCCTTAGTGAGAACCCTGAAGGTATTGCAATATATAGAATAGATCACTCTAGGAGGGTGGTAAAGGGTTATTTTCGTGCAACGTTTTCGGCTTTTTTATTTCACGTGTTTTCGTGTTTTGACGTTTTATTTCTCGTTTTCTCGTGTTTGGTTCGATGTGCGTGCTTCGTGTTTCCCCTTATTTATTTTCCGTGTTCCGTGTCGGTACTCTAAATTTCTCGTGCTTGTCCCGCGTTTGATTAAAAAGTAAACTGGGACTAATTCAAAGTCACTTCGGATATTTACAATTCTATATTATATGTATGGTATGTAATAAAGTCCATCAAATTACTATGAATAATATTTTTTTTCAAATCAGAAGCAACTAGCGGACGTTAAAAGGTGACCGCATGGTCTTCATGTTCATTAATAATGATTTCATGATCTCCAAAAACGGCTGAGTAATAACTTCTAGTACGTTTTTCCTTAATATTTACGATTTAATTTCTCGTGTTTCGTTTTTCCCGATTTTTATTTCACGTGTTTCCGTGTTCAGGTCCCCCCTTTACCACCCTCATCTAGACAACATGCACTGCTCTATGGACTGATTGATTGATTGTTGGTTGCTTAACGTCCAGTGGCAAATATTTCATGCATATTCAGGACGAGAACAAATTAACAATAAATACAATAGGTAGGTTCTGTAATAGAGGCGTCTGGGACTGAGGTCGGAGAAATTTAGACTGCCACGGGAAATGAGGGTATATTGGATAGGGACAGAAATTGAGCCTTGCAACAGGTCACCTACGGACCCCTCAAAGAGTTGTTGCAAGGGTTCTTAACGTGCAAAGAGCGTGGCACTCTCTTTACACGAGGCATCGGATTTAACGTCCCCATTCTGACCGGACGTGACTGCGAACTTATACATCCCGCACAGCCAAACGGACGCCCCACTTTAGCGAGGGTTTTACCGCCGGTCGGAGGAAGACCAATGATGACCATATTTCTATTCCCCAGTAACCCTTGGGGGTCACTGCTCTATGGAAGAGGATCAGAAGAAGATCTAGTACACACACAACAGAAAAGAAAAAGAATGGACAAGTCCAAGTTTACTGACCCATCTTTCATTCAACTAGTGGCTTGTGGCACAAGGGAGTTGAATCTTGACAATAGGGAAAAATGAACTCGAAAAAAATGGAACTGCTCTCTGTCTGGTCCAAGGCAATTTCGTCAAAGGTGAAAAGTTACAAAACGCATGGTAATTATAGTTTTCATGGAGATAGTTTCAAAATCACGTCCCAATCCTGGGGTTTATAGCCATCCAATTAAGCAACTCAATTTAAATACTTGACTTAATACGAATTACTATTCCTTAGCATATTCGCACAGATACTATCTCTGTTGTATCACTGTCCATTATGCACTATCTAAATTCATTCTGCTGTACATAATTTCCGATTTATATGTGACAGGCACATCTCGCGATAATGGGGGTATATGCATTAAGGTTCAAAACGATATATCACTATTACTAACAGTTCTTGGGTTTGTTATTTACAAAAGTCCATCTAGTAAATCCAAGGCATTCTTCCAGGAACATTCCGCTAACTGATGTTTTAAATAACAAAACAACATATATACAGATGATTTATTAGTCAATTATCACACGAACCTTAAATTTATACTATATTCAAGAATTCTGGAGAACTATGTCCTTATCCACACAAGCTCCTTTTATACCTATTTACACGGGATTTCATTTGATTTTTGGTGTTTTAACGCCACTTTAAAGCACCGCTTTTGGGCTATTTCGTGGCGGCCAGTTTTTATTGGTGGAGGAAGCCGGAGTGCCCGGAGAAAACCACCGACCTTCGATAGGAAATTGATTGGAGTCGAGTTCACCCGCACGAGCGGGGTTCGAACTCACAACCTCAGTGTTGACTGGCTAGTGATTACAGTAGTAACTACTTCGACCACTCGGCCACCGAGGCCCCTATTTACACGGGAAGTTACAGTTTGTATTATAAAGTCCACAATAATCAATAATCACAGTTCTGTATGCGACAGGTTACGGGGGTACGCAGTAATCCAGTCATCCCTTTCCGAACCCAAAATTCAGTGCGGGAGAGACATTTAATAGGAATGATCTGGTCATAATTTATAATTTTCAATGACAATATATATATATATATATATATATATATCATTGAAACTATTTTAACATGACATATTAGTAATGTGTTTTCATATTGTTGATTCTACTGATGGTTTCTGTAAATGTTAAATGTATTCAATTGAATAAGAGTAAATGATGTTTCCTTTTGATTTATTATTGGTTGCTCAACGTCTAGTGGCAAATATTTCATGCATGTTCAGGACGAAAATAAGTTAACAATAAATACAAAAGTTAGGTCTTGTAAAAGGGACCATCCGGGATGAATATCGGGGAAATTTAGACTGTCGCTTGAAAATGATAGTATATTGAATAAGGACAGAAAATTTGTCTAGCAACAGGCCAACTACGGACCCCTCAAATAGTTGTTGCAAGCGTTACGAGGCATCTGATTTAACGTCCCCATTCTGACCGGACTAGGCTGCAAACTTTTACATCCCACTTTGTAAAGAATTTTAGTGCCGGTCCCCATATTGAACCGATTAATTTACTTTGGTATATCGTCGTATTATTAACACTTTCTTTTTTAATATGTTTACAATTGTAAGATTTCAACACCTTGGGTATGAGTAAGTTGTGAAATATACGTATTGTGCTCATTGTTGAGGGAAATTTGGTTATCTATTAGTCTTATCAATTTCACAGGTTATATGTTAAAGGTAAGTTAAAGAAGTCAAATACGCCAAAAAACAAACTTAAAATACCAAGACCAAGAAACACGCATTAAACTGAAAACAACTCTGTTAATTCCAAGTATCCAGAAAGGATGGGGAGATAAAATTAAGAAAAAAAACTTTCAAAAAATGATCAATTTATCTTGGCGTTACATAAAATAATCATTTTTTTCTTGTTTTCAGAAACTTCATTTGTGGATGGTTCTGAATTTAGCACAGAATCAGATTTTGGACTCCCTCCTAATCCTTTTTTAGTCATAGCGTTACTCGTGATACCAATGGTAATGATGACAATGATGAGTACTACTGAAACAAGTGTTGCACCCAGACCTGTTGTACCAACAACTGTGTCGGTTACTGTTCCAACAACACAAGCAGCTGTACAAACAAGTTAGTATTTTAATGGATAATGGACCTTTACCTTATTATATTTTGCGGAGATGACAAATTACGTTCTTTGTCGGCTTCAACTACAAAGATACTTAGATTAAAAACAGATTTACAGTTTGTCGATATTGAAACCGCTCGCTTCTTAAATACTTTAATTATGAAAGCTTCGACTTTTATAGATTTAAAAATATAAATATATTTCCAACAAAATGTTTATCCAATTATGCCACTCTTCATGGCATATTAGCCGTTCCCCCATAACCATCAACATTATGTTAGTATTCCACTTCTTTTTTTATGGGGGGGGGGGGGGGGGGAAACATCAAATTATTCTTTTTAATCGTCTTAGGCAACATCTATAAGGGTGTTGTCTCACATTAAAGACTAAAATAAGCCTTGCTCCATCGTAAGTCGTACATAACATCCAGTCGTTATACTAATTTGATATGGAATCGGTAACGTACGTGACGTGCTAAGCTTCTAATGCATAAAAATGTAGACCAAAAAACACAAGCGCCACTGTAGGTTGTCTGATTTTGTTCTCATGGGCAAGTTGTTATTGTTTAATAGAGTGTTGTGCAAAGTACTTGTCAATATGCTACTGTGTATCTTGCAATACATGTATTCGAGTCTCAAAAAATAATGTGAAGCTTACCTGTTCCAAAGATTCCAACATTATCACTACCATTGTTGCACACACAGCTGATGGCCAACTTTGAAGTGGGAGTTATTCAAGTATCTGATTATGAAGCTCTTGCATTTTCAGGGAGAAAATAAAGAAAAACATTCTTTCAACTACACATATTAAATTAGTAGATTTTTCAGATTTGTTCTCAAAATGATGCAAATAAAAACTAAATAGCAGTGTTATAATGTAAATTATTCCTCCGTGTTGTATATAGATATGTTTTATTTTGATTAAAAAATCAAATTGAACTTGGTGTTCAATTAATGTACATGTATATTAAGATCTAATTCTGAAATTCTTGCATTTTCAAGAGAAAATAAAGAATCATATGTTGACCTTACATGTACAGAACAAGTATTGTTCCGGTCTTTAAAAATGATATTACTTTTCTCAGCAAATATTCTTTTAACTACACATGTTAATTTAGTAGATTTTCACCGATTTCTCTAAAAATGTTGCAAATGAAAAAAATAAATAATAGATTGACCCGTTTCTATTTAATTGGGACCATGAGCAATGATTCACATCATAGATTAATATTATTCCCAAGGAAATACTTTAAGATTAGATAAATTGGACATATGAAGACGAACAAACTGTTATCCATTTCATACTTATCACCCATATTTGATGCCATAGTTTGTAGTTCACACGTTCGTAAATTTGGAATTTCAGCTTGGTGAACTGTGAGGTAAAATGATTTGGTATCGGCGGCCGAAAAGATTCAATCCAGATTATGTGAAAATAATTTAGTCTTTAATAGAAATACTGCATGCCATACATGTAATTGTTCACAAAGATGGTAAAGATCTGGATGTTTAAGGATCCTCTGAAGATACGAAGGGGGTTACGGCTAATTTTATGATCGTAAAGACTGACAACACGATTTGAGATTCAGTCGGTAACAATATGCCAACTTCTACAAAGACAATCGACACGAGTCATTGCATTATATGTGTATAATGATTTAGTTAGTAAGACTGCCAAATTTTTGACATCACAAATTGAGGACCAACCACATTGTCGTTACTGGAAAAACAGGGGTGAACAATTCGGATCGCAACAACTTTGTTGGTCGTGTTCACTTCAACTACAATGTTGGCATGCCAAAATATTTTCGAAACATCAGAGATGCAATTATTGAAGCTATGAATTAGAAGGAGAGAGTTTATCGCAAATAAATATTAGGCATTTATATATATATATATATATATATGAGTCTAAATTGAAAACAACGTTCAAACCTATGATTGCGTTGAATAAAAACCGCAATTTTTATATGTGTGCATGTACAGCACAAACAACAATTTCCAAAAGACCAAAAAAAACTGAAAAAGTCTATTTTAACAAAACGCATTTGACTAACAGGTCGAACAACTGATGTTCTAAAACCCTGCTGACTGCCATTGGAGATTGCCAAATAAATTGATCACCAGTTCTAACGAAATGGATCTGAATATTAATTTAATACCAAACAGAAAACAATAAACTTGTGGAAAAGATGGTATACCACAAATATGAGGTGCACAAATTTGTACACCATATCCGGATTTCGACAATTAATGTCTCTACAGTGATGTTAGGGATCGAAACGGTATTTGGAAGGCCATATTATTTACCTCAATTTAGGATAGACTCTTGAATTTTAAAGAGTCGAAATAGGATGAACGGATCATAGAAACCCGCCGCGAAATAGCCTTTTTGCGCTAAGGCGGCTTAAAGCAAACATCAATCAATCAATCAATCAATCTAAAGTTAGAAAAATTAAACAAAGTTTAACATCAAAATTAGATAAAACATCAACATCTGAGTGTGATGAAACTGATGAGGAAGTATTTAGTGATGCATGCTCTGATATTGATATTGACACAGATGTTATAACCCAAAGTTAACGATCAAAATCGAAAATTGGGTTTTCCAATGCTAAACTCCCCTCTTTCACAGGGAAAGAAAAATGAGAAGTGTCGATAAATAGATTTGAAGCAGTAGCAAATTTACAAAATTGGGATAATAAAACTAAATTTGGCTTCAAGGGGAAGCTGGTGATTTTGTGTTTGACCAATTAAACAATAAAACAAAATTAGCAACAGAACTTACAAATAGATTTTTTTTTGAAAATAAAAGAACATATAAAGTACAATTTAACAGACGTACTCAAAAACCAAATAAAGACACTGCAGACTATGCTGCGGAAATAAAAACGTATATATGACAAGGCCTATTCAATCAGACATGCTAAAAGAGGGACGGAAGATACCAGAGGGACAGTCAAACTCATAGATCGAAAACAAACTGACAACGCCATGGCCAAAAATAAAAAGACAAACAGACAAATAATGGTACAGATGACACAACATAGAAAACCAAAGACTAAGCAACAGGAACCCCACCAAAAACTGGGCGTGATCTCGGGTGCTCCGGAAGGGTAAGCAGATCCTGCTCCACATGTGGCACCCGTCGTGTTGCTTATGTTATTACAAATTCGGTAAATAGTCCAATTCGGTAAGTCACATTCGTGAAAAGGGAGGGTATTGTAGTTACGACATAAGGAACATATCTGATATCATCTGTGAAACGGTTATTCCATAACGGTCAACCAACTCGTGATGGCGTCCGTAAAATTTACGAAGGGATGATTTCAACTTCACCATTTGGAACTCTTGGTTTGATAGCTTCCTTGTGAGCAGCAATCATCTATCAAGGAAATCTTGATAGGAAACACAAGCCTAGGAATATCGTACCAATTGGGAGATATACACTCCGTATGCAGGCGCTGCTGGAATGTTGCCACACAGAAATGGAAAGTTCACAATTGGGAAGCTGAAATCATCTCTTTTGTCGTAAAGTTTTGATTTCAACCGACCCTCATTGTCAATTTCTAGATGCAAGTCAAGACATGAGGCAGACCTAACTGTATCTGTAGTTTCCTTTATCTCTAGTTCGATGGGATAGATTCGTTCAACATGGT